>NC_034591.1:123096011-123104418 GCF_900095145.1 Mus pahari | reverse complement strand
TAAATAAGGAAAATATCTAATAAAAATGGGGAAAAAAGAAATATTGGGATAAAGCTTTTATCATTATCAATTGGCTCTGAAATTATTATATTAGCATCTTGTAAATTATGATTTTATTGATAAATAAATCTGGTTAATTAAGCTTGAAAAATCTTGATTCTACCAGGTAATTAGATGTTGACATGGCTGACTGTGGGGTGCTTGGGGTGTTGTGTGGTAGTGAAAGGAACTGGGGGGTGGGAGGGACATGGTCCCACCAGAGAGATGGCCCAGCATGTGATTCAATGTGACTGGAGAGTTGGCAGGCCAGCAGGAGCTCAGGAGCATTGTCTGTCTTGTCAAGAGTTGGCAGGTTCATTTTTAAAATATTTCCCACAACAATAATAGATGACATTATCCACATTGAAAGATTCTACTTTGTATGTGTGTACCTGTTTATACTTTTAAGAACAGAAATTAAATGAGAGAGCTGATTAACTTCATGGTAAACTTTATTAAATGCTTTGTCCCCACTCCGACCACTGCTTACTCAGAAAATGTGGAATTATTTATTATAATTACTTGGGTCTTATTACTCTGTGTATGTGTGTGTGTGGCTACCTGTACATGCAACAGTGTCTGTGGAAAGTGAAATCTGCGTTAAGAACATAGGTCAGTGTGTGACATGTAGTAGGTATATATCAGAGTAAAGGGAAGACAGACTGAAGGTGTGTGGCTATGATTTTCCTCCATGACCCCTGATGTCAACTCTTTCATTCATCAGTAGGATCTCTACTAGAATAAAGCTGTTCTGTGTAAACAATGTCCCTGTGTGGTCATCTGACAATACATAGGCAACTTTCTGTGTGTAGGAACACATAATAGACTTTGATGAAATTGATACTTCATGGCTTGCTATTTCTGTGCACCATTCTGATGAAAGCTCAGATTATATTAAAAGTAAGTCCACTGGACTGCTAGAGTTTGAAGGAATGGAACACCCTGAAGCTCATATACTCTAAAACAAGGACATTAATACTTTCTCTCCTCTGGTTTCCAGCCTCAGAGACCATGAAACTAATTCTCACTGTGATCTTTGCTTATAATTCATGGTCTTTATTTTTCTCCACCCCATAGCTACTAAAAAAGTGGATTTGATCTCTATATATATTTAACCATATTGTTTCAACTCATAATCTTCCTTTAGGGGTATCTCTGCTTGAGAATTTTATGGCTTGATACTTAAGCCTTCAAGAGAAGTCCTAATAAGGAAAGTTAAGGCCGGGGACATTGCTAGTAACAATGGGAGTTGCTCCTGGAGTCTCCTTCTAGAACCTGGCAGAATCATATTTGTGTTGCTATGAAAGAGTACTTGAGGCTGAGTAATGTATAAAAAAAAAAGAAGAAGAAGGGTCTTTTAGATCATAGATGTGAAGACAGGGAAGGCCAAAATAGATGGGTGTTTCTGGTAAGGTATCATCTTGCATTATAACATGGCAGGTGACCATACGAAGACAATGCATGGCAGAGAGGTCCCACACCTATAGAAGAGGCAACAGACATCAAAGCTGGCCTGCTTTACAGACTGTTCCTATTCAATCAAGAGTTACATTACTCTCCCCAAAACATATGGCTCTTCTTTAAACCCCATGGCTCTACACACTGCATCAAATATCAAGACTGGCACAAACCATATGCAAACCATAGAATCTGTGGTCTCTCAGTCTGAAGACCTGGCAGTTGCTCAGAATGTATGACTTCAAAGGCCAACTAAAGATTGTTCCCACATTGTACAGTGACCTCTGTCTTGGGAAGGTAGTGTGCCAGTGAGAACCCCAATATATAGAAGTATTAGAGATTTATTATGCAACAGCATGAATGTATCTAACACCACTAACCTGTACCCTTAAAATAAATAGGGTGGGAGCTAGAAGGTAGCTCAGTGGGTAGGAACATTTGCTACCCAAGCATGAGAAACTGAGCTCATGTTATGGCACTGCGGTGATTTAAGTAGGAATGACCCCCATAGGCACATATATCTGAATGCTAAATCATCAGGGAGTTGACTAATTGAGAAGGATTAGGAAGTGTGGTCTTGTTGGAGTAGGTGTGGCCTTGTTAGGGAGAAGTGTGTCACTGAGGTTGAGTTTTGAGTTTTTTGTTTTTGTTTTTGTTTTTGTTTTTTAAATTCAAGCCACCAAGACCAGGGATTCTTTCATCCTGCTGCCTGTGGACCTGGATGTAGAACTCTCAGCAACTTCTCTGTACCCTGTCTTCCTTCATGCCACCATGCCTCTGAAATGTAAGCAAGCCTGAATTAAATGCTTTATTTTATAAAGGTTACTGCGGTCATGATGTCTCTTCACAGCAATAGAACACTGTCTAAGATAAGCACCGTTATGGACATGAGTGTGCTTATAACCCTAGATATGCCAGGGACAGATCGGAGGAAGCCTGGGGATTGCTAGTAGCCAGCCTAGCTCCAGGTACAGCAACAGACTCTGTCTCAAAGGAGTAAGTTGGAGATAGATAGACCAGAATATGTGCTACATTGCAAGACCCTGTTCAACAAAACCAAAAGGAAAAGAGTAATTAATTTTACACTGTATGTTACATCGTAATTTTTAATGTTTGTGTGTTATTTAGAGGTTCATGGATCTTTTATAAACCTCTAATCTCCCCACACACATAGCAAAAAAGTACTGTGGTAGCTTTATAAGCTTCACAACTTACAGTGTGGGTTTCAGGTTGAAAGTCCTGGGGGGAAAAAAAAAAACCAACCAACCTATCTCAGTTCCCTTTCAAATCTCACACTCTGTGATTTACCTGGATAGATCTGAGGGGGAAAAGGTATTTGCAGTGGAGAGAAGATAGAACCTAAGAGCTCTATGCTCCAAAAACCTGTTCCCCTGGGCTGTCAGCCTCTGCTTTTCATCAGCAATAAAACTTGCCCACAGACATTTTTATCATGTCCTGCTGGAACAGATCAAAAACGTATATATCAGGTAGATTTATTTCCATATATTTTCAATGACTTGGCAGTCTCTTCTTAACTGAAATATGGCTGGAGTGATTTCATCATGCTTGTAATGTAGCCCACTTTGTGCATCCGAAAGATAAATGGCTGATTCACAGGTTGGTAAATAAGGAAACAGACATCTGCCGTGCCATACAGTTTACATGAATCAGTTTTATGTGATGTGCCATGCATCCTAGAGCTTGGAAAGAGGTTACAGTGCATCTTGGTTACACCACTGGCTCCTGCGGGTGTTTGAGCTCTTGTGCTGCCTGCTACGTGTTTGTCTATTAGGAAAACCAGTCTCAGGGCTTTGTGTTAAACAGTCTCAGGATACTCAGACATCTGGTTCCATTCTCCAAGGTAGCATTTGGGAAGGCAGGGGTGAGCATTGTCATCTGTGTGCATATCTGAGATCACTGCTTCAAACATATGATGTTACAATGTGTGAGATAGGTTCGGTGGACTCCTTATGGGCCATATTCAGTATATTGTTACTCCTGAAATTTAAAATGTCAAAGGCTATGCCCACCTTCAATGCTTTCATTTTTGAGGATTTGTGTGTCCTCTCAGATAGATAAAGTAGATTGAGTATTGGTTTCAATCATAATTAGCTTTACTTGTCAACTTGACACACTTGGGAAGAAGAAACATCAAGGGAAGAATTACCTGTATCAGGCTGACCTGTCATAGCTCTTGTAGGGGCATTTTCTTAATTGATACTTGATTTGGGAGTGTCCAACCCACTGTGGGCAGTGGCATGCCAAGGCATAAAAAAGTTGGGTGAATGTAAGCCTTAACGCAGGCCAGTGCGTATCATTCCTCATTGGTCCTTACTTCAATTCCTAGTTTATTGTTTCTGCCTTGAGTTCCTGCCACAACTTCCCTGGATGGAGGACTACCACCTCTAAGACAAATAAGCCCTCTCTTTCATCCAAAGATTTTTTTTGCTCAGTATTAAAATATGTATCATGCTATTATTTAATAGTACCAGAGGTCACATTCTAAATGTGACAAAGCCTATAGGAAGCGTCCTCTTGAAATCTCAAAGCAAACAATCTAACAAACAAACCAACAACTCCTATACAATCTGGGACATATGGAAAACCAAGATTTGTTCCTCAATATGTCCACCATTACCTCAGGTTTTCCTATAAGTTGAGTTAGATCATGGCAATGACTTTGATTGAGCATTGTCTAGATTGACATGGATTTTTTGCTTTTCTATTTGGCCAGGAAGAGAAAAATGAAACTGAGTCAGGTGGCCCTCATTACTATGTCTCTTATGGTTGCTATACTTGGTCCAGTCAAAGCCATGTCCATCTTTTTAACCAAGTTTCTCTATAGGAGCCTTTCCATAAACACTAGTATTTAAAGATCCATGTCTATATTGTAAAGTTTCATTAGATCAAGTCCTAAAGGTGGGCACCAATAAAAGATCTAACAGGAAATTCTTGTCTCCATCATGGGCTCTTCCAGAGCACATATTCATTAAACAGTATAGGTTATAGAATAACAGATAGTATAGTCTATTGTATATAGATTTAAAATAGTTTTAAAATACATTGTTGATACTTCTTATCATCTGCTAAATATACCTTTTTAAAGCTTTCCTTTGGTTTTGCTCCATTCAAAGAGCTGCATTTCAGGCTGGTTTGTGAAACTGCTATAAAGGGGCAGTCCTGTGTAAGAAGATGATGCAGGCTTACTGGGAAAATAGAAGTTGAATAGGGCCTGGAGGAAGGTGATGTTTAAATAGTCAAAGACTGAAAGACTTCTCTGCCAGAGGAAAGGACCAGAAACAGCTTGCAGGTGGCTTCAAGTAGTTCACATCAAAGTACAACTACACAGCTTGTCTGGAGGCAAAGGTACAAATGTTTGGAACCTGTAATTGCAAGGCTTGAAGACCACAGAGGGGAGTTTTAATTATTTTGAAGAAAATGAGTGGAGCTTCAAGTGAAAGAGAAAGGAAGAGCAGCAAAATCTTAAAGAGTTTTAGAAAGAGCAAGTCAGGAGGCTGGTGGATGAGAAGCACAGATCTGAGCTCACCAAAATGAAGAAGTTGGAGGTGGAGTGGAGCTTCCTAGTTAAAAGTGACTTTTTCTGTTCCCTGCACCTACATCAAGCAGCTCATGAGCCTGTTAACTCCACCTCCAAGGAATGTGATGCTCATTTATCTAATCTGAGGTCAACTGCACTTATGTGCACATTTGCACATGTACATAAAATAAAAATAAATTTTAATTGACATGAAAGGGAAAGGCAAAGAGTAGGACAAGATATTCTGTGTAGACCACCAGAAATTTATCAGTGAGCTTCACACAAGGATAAGGATCTCAGGAAGAGTGAAAGACAATTTAGGTTGATGAGTGTTTGTCTCTCCAGATAAACTTTTGTGTCCCCTGAGAGGAGAGTCTCTGCATTTCTGTTTCCTTGAGTGTCATTGGGCTCCTTGGATCATGTCAGAAGGTAAACAAATGGCACTGCTGTATCAACCTGCTCCCCACCCACACGTTAATTTTCTGTCTGTGGCTAGAAACTGTTGTTTTGACGTGGGAAGGCTACAGGTCAGCATGACCAAGGAACTGAAGACTTTTTTCTTTCTGGGTCATATTAACATGGATGACCAGCTAAACAGAAAAAATGGAGAAGGGCAGTGCTAGCAGACTGGAAAATTGGTTTGCTGTAGAGGTAGCAGCTTGAAGGATTTCTATGCTTTGCTCTGCTTGGTTATTGCCTTTTAGTGGTTTGAAGAACAGAAAGCCAGAAGTGATCCTTTGATCCATCTTTTTAATATTATGAGACTCCACGATGCTGTGGCTAGACTTTCAGGATCTCTGCTTACAGCTTTCTGAGGTCATGGGATCACTGCTCCATCATCATGCTTTGGCTGTTTGCCCTGTTTAAGACTTCAGCAGCTGTTAGCGTTCTCTGAATTTTCTGTGTCACAGAAACACACACACACACACACACACACACACACACACACACACAACACACACACACACACACATACATACCACACACACACACACACACAGACCGTCCACTACCATCTTCTTTAGGTTTATGAACCTTTGAAAACTTTAGGTTACTTAAAAAAATCAAATGGAAGCTACTTGAAAGTATCTTGGGAGATTTAATTAGCATGTCACCCACATGCAATAGCAATTAAAGGTTAAATCCAAGCCTAGTTAGAGATGAGAACATTTCTATTCTTTACTTGCATTCTTTCTTTCATTCTTCCATCCTTTTCTTTCTGAGAAAGACTCTAGATAGATATCCTAGGCTAGCCTGAAAGCTTGCAATTCTCTAGCCTCAGCTTCTAGAGCACTAGAACTATAAGCAATTCAGCACCATGCCTGGCTGCCAGACAAAAAAAAAAAATTTAAGCTGAAATTTTACATTTGCTATAGATGTCCTCAGTCACCATGGCAATCCACACAGAGAAAGGGACATGGGAGAATCAAGTGTCATTTCATGCTTTGGTGCTTTTTGGTTTAGCGTGTAACTGATTAACTCAGCTTGGTATTATTTGACAATCTGCATTTTACTTATTGTTGTCGTCATCTGGGGACTAAGTGATAACATGAAAAATAACAGATATATTCTGAAACATTTAGTTGAAGCAGTAGGAAGGGAACAATTACAAAAAGCCACACTGTGAATCTATCACTTCATGAAAGGTAACTCCAGACCCTGTTGACATCCCCAGCCTCCTTGCACAGATGATGGGGAAAGAAACAAGGAATCGAAAGCTTTCTACAGTTCTGAGTCCACTCCTAACGCTGGACCCTCAGATGGAAAGTGTGCAATGTTCTGCCATCTCATGTGGTAAAAATATGACATTGTCCACCAGATTTCTTTTCCCTAACATGAAGAAGTTACTCTCCTCCACAGTGGAGTCACCTGTTACTTCTCTAAGGCTTTCTTTGTTGGCCCATACTTTCTCAGATCAGTCAAATAACCAGATATTAGGTATATGAACACAATTAAGCATGGTCTTAGAGAGTTCACGGTCCCTATATTGTCACGTTTCTTAGATTTCTTGTCCCTTATCAGTACTCTCTCCAAATCCTGGTTTATCACATTCCCGGCCAAAATAGCGCATTTGGTATCAAGCTAGCATTAGTGTTAACTAATGAAATTGGGACCCCCTGGTATGAGCTAAATACTGTGCTCTTATTAACAGAATCAGAGAATGTGTTGGCTTGCATGAGCACACATTAACCACGATTCCTGGTCCACATATCCACGGTACATTTGTGCAGTTTTATCATTTGGACTTCAGAGAGAGTCCCCCAGATAATTTTCTTTTAGTGCTGAAAACTCCTTAATGTTTTCCACCTTGTTAATAGCAAAATCCTATTTAAAGTTCTAGAGACGATACAGTACCTGGCGCAAGGTTCTAGGTTCAATCTCTGAACCTCTACCACTGCCATAAAACGTGCTCTTCAGATGCCAGACAGAAGCTTCTAATCAGAGGAGGGTCCTCACCAGCCTGCCTGATGAGGTGTGCGCAGCCCTGTGAGAAAGCACCTGATGTCACCACTGAGCGACTTTGGAGAAGCAGCATGAACAGAACACTTGACCAATATCTCCCTTCATTGTGATTTCACGTCAGGCATTTAAATGTGACCATCCAGAACAATTCTAAAGATATAAATCTAAAGTCAGCCTAATAACATGTCCCGGTCGGCTTAATACCTGGTAGTGTTGGCTTACAGGGTGCACTTCTCTGTGCCTGCAGTGGATGTTACATGCCCTGGAGGAGCCAGCATTTCCATAAGCTCATTCGAGGAATTTAGTGTTCCAGAAGCGCTTGTATTTTTCAAGCTTCCAAACTTGCCCCTGAGGTGCCATAAAAGATTAAGCTTGCCTCATTTTTCAGGAAGTAGATTTTCTTTAAAATTCTCATTTCAAATGTATGTAATAAAACATTCTGATCTGCCCCATGTGTAAAAGAGAAACAAAGAGAATTAGAAATCATGAAACAGAAAATATTTTTTAAAAAATGCTTCTTCTCCAGTGGTTGGGGTGTGTGTGTGTGTGTGTGTGTTCCATTGTGCAATAATTATGTTTTCTTGATGTTTCCATAGTGAGTAGCCTGGCTCTTGCAAGACTTCAGTATTTTAGCAGCATAATGGTTCCTTTGGAAGGGATGAGTACCCATTATAACCAGAGAAGGAAGATCTCAGAAAAATGAAATTCAGAAAATGCAAGGAGAATGTATTTTCTTTCCATTGCTAATTTGTTTCATAGCTGTCTTTGTAAGAGAGAGAAAGAGAGAGAGAGAGAAAGAGAGAGAGAGAGAGAGAGAGAGAGAGAGAGAGAGAGAGAGAGAAGAGGAGAGGAGAGGAGAGGAGAGGAGAGGAGAGGACTAAAACTAGTTTCTATTTCATATTACTAAAT
>NC_034591.1:123059727-123095825 GCF_900095145.1 Mus pahari | reverse complement strand
AAAGAAAGAAAGAAAATGAGTTAATTTAGAAGCATCCTAAGATGCAAATCCCTCAAGTTCTGAACCCGTACTTGAGGTCATTCACAGATCCCTCAGGCTGGATCTCTTGCACCTGTGCCTCTGACTTAGTAAGGTGTGTGCCATAGCACACAAGCTGTGCATAACATTAATAGATGTTGTCTGCCTTTTAAATATTCTTTTGGCAAGTAAACATATAAAATGTGCCAAATTAAACATTAACCAAATTTTAATACTATAGAACCACTTCTGCACATGCTAATTAGTCAAAAGATTTTCCCTAATCCACATAAGGAGTAAGGGAGGTAGGGGAGGGAGTTTAGTTCATAAGTCATAAAGTGCTTGCTTCAATCATGAAGATCCAGAACCCAGGTTTTATTTTTGTTTGTTTGTTTGTTTGTTTGTTAAGGCAGGACATAATGGTGTATTTGTAATTGTAATCTAAGGGCTGGGAATCTGGGAAGGTGGAGACAGTTGTCTGAGGCTCACTGTTCATCCAGACTGGCTGAGTCAACAAGTTCCAAGTCAGTGAGAGACCCTGTCTTAAAAAAAAAAAAAAAAAAAGGTGCCTGAGGGGCTGGAAAGATAGTTCAGTGATTAAGAGTATTCACTCACTGACTGCTCTTCCAGAGGTCCTGAGTTCAATTCCCAGCAACCACATGGGGGCTCACAACCATCTGTGATGAGATCTGATGCCCTCTTCTGGTGTGTCTGAAGACAGCTACAGAATACTCATATAAATAAAATTAAATTAATAAAAGAGTTTAAAAAGGAGGTGCCTGACAATTGACAGTTGAGGTTGTCCGCTGGCCATTACATGTCCCCCCCACACACACACACACCAGGAGGTGTGGCAGGGAGGTCACAAATACTTTGAAAGCAAAAACCTTGCTCTCATGTCAACGTATTCAGGAGTGGGTCTTCTAAAGATACTCGCTACGAAACCCTGGTTATGTCAACCCCTAAGGTTAGAATCCTGTAGCTCAGGAGAAAGTTTCTTCCATTCTTCTGAGGTCATCCAAGTAATGTTGAAATAGGAAGAAAATTGCAGATGTCCTGGTACAGCTTTCTCCTTCCCTATACATTGCTCACTGCCTACCTGTTTTGTAGAGTCTCCCATAATAAAGGCACCTTTGAAATATTCCACTGTTTTAAATATTCTGGAAATTGTCTATGAGTCCCAGGAGGTATATAATACCCTAATTATGCTTTCCATCTCCTATATGAATATTATATTAGCGTGCTTATGTACTTACAGCCATCAATAAATCCCCATTTAGTATTATTCAACTCAATGATTTTGTTGTCTTAGCAATGTAATATGCATTCAGTAGACACTATAGATAAAAGGTTGAATTTTGACCTTTCTTAGGCTAGTTATATGTGGTTAATACTCTCTTGAGATGCTGGCCAGTAATAGCCAGGCATAGCACCCAGTATGCTACCTGACAATACGCAGTGCAGTATACTTCGTGCTGCCTGCTGCTAAACCTGGATATTGAGTAGAACTGGTATTTTGAACAAATTGGCTTTATGAGATTCTAATGAGTTTAGTGGGAAACAACTCTTTGAGAAGTTAAATGTAACTAGAACTGTATAAATAGATGTGACCCATTGTAACAGAACTCGAAATCCTGATCGCTTCAGGGGTCAGAATTTAATGCCAAACAACCCACATTATGTTTCACTATAGGTTCATGAAAACCTAGGTTCTTTGCTACTAGTTCTGTTGTTTTTTGTTTGTTTGTTTGTTTTATAAGTACAATCATTAAGTTTAAACTTTGGCAAGGAGTTTAGATTAAAATAAGATACCCCTATGGGCAGAATGCAGCCTATTGACGGCCCAACTGTCACTGCTTAGTGTTTAAAAATTAGCTTGATTCCCTTTATTTACTCCATGGATCACAGTGCTGAAAAGACTCCACATGTCTTCAGGACAGTCAGATATTTAAGAGACCAGGACTTAACTTAATAGGGAATTGTAAAACTCTCTTGTAACATGGCTATACCACTAGTAGTGGATAAACTTACTAGCTCTGCCCGTCACCGGGCATGATCTCACCAAGTGACTTGGTCCAGGAAACGTTTATATCAGGGTCCTGAGCCTCAGAATACCCAAGGACATGTATTTGGCTAATTTCCAGAACTCGGTATCCCAACATAAAGCAGCTTCCCGCAGGAATTTGGCAGGGGACAACAAACCTTCATGAACAATCTGTTCTCATTTAGTTAGGCAGAAATTCATTTCCCCACCACTATCTCTGGAGAAAGCTGAGCAGCATAGACTGTTAAAGATTGTCCCTTTCCTGCTTTAAAAAGTTCAAAGCTCAATCTCTAGTGTTAGCACAGGAAAATTGAACCAAGTTCATATTCAGGTAGAACTAGAAGATTCTAAAACCTGGATGGTAGCAAACTTTACTTTTTAACTTTTGTAGCCATCTTCGTTCTAGCTGAATTGTGATATGATCATGCCATTGAGGTCAGCCTAGGCGATATTACGAGACCCAGTTTCAAAAAATAGATGATGACAGGGCAGAAGACCCTATTTTCACCATTATACCACGTGGATGGAATCTTGATCAGATTTGAAAAGTTGTCAGAGCCACTCTCACATAGTCACAAAATCTTCTCAGAACTCAGACCCCAAGCAACTACAGTTTAATGAATCTGCAATTACCAGACCCCAATCTCTTACACAGTTCCAGAATTCACTTCCCTGAACTCAACACTTATGATAGCTTGAATATGCTTGGCCCAGGGAGTGGCACTATTAGGGGCGTGTGACCTTGTTAGAGTAGGCGTGGCCTTGTTGGAGCAGATGTGTCACTGTGGGTGTGGGCTTTAAGACCCTCATCCTAGCTGTTTGGAAGCAAGTCTTCTCTTAGCACCTTCAGATGAAGATGTAAGACTCTCAGCTCTTCCTACACTATGCCTTCCTGTGTGCTACCATGTTAACTCACTACCTTGGTGATAATGGACTGAACCTCTGAACCTGTAAGCCATCCCCAGTTAAATGTTATTCTAATAAGAATTGCCTTGGTTATGGTGTCTGTTCACAACAGCAAAACCCTAACTAAGACAGCACTGCTTTAAGCTTTCTTGAGATTTGCTGGTATCTACAGCGACAATGACAAGAGCTTTGTAGGGATGCTTTGTCTCTTGATTCCCCACCAGTTTGACTGCAGGGCCTACAAGATGAAAGGAGAGAACAGATTCCAGAAAGCTGTCTTCTAACCAACACAAACACACACACAGACACACTCATGCTCACACACATGACAGACAGAATGTCTGTTCTACACCTCAGCTTTCTGTTAATAAATGTGATTAAACATTAATCTCTTAATTTTGGTAGTTTAATATAGTCCAAATCACATACATTCTCTAAACTTAAGTTTCTTTGTTGCTAAATGCATGAGACAAATGGCCTAGCTCATTATGGATTTTTCATAAATATCAATAATAAGTTAACGTAAGCAATCAGAGATAATCATTCTCCTAGCTTAACTAGCAATCATGTACTGACCAACTCTGTGTCCCAGGTGCTATGAACCAAAACACTGTTGCTAGTGTCACCATTAAGGAACTAAATCAACTCCAGTATTTCTTCCAGGTATCTTATTTTTTTAAATTTAATCTTATTTGTAATTCATTTTTTAATACTTCATGATCCATTCCCCACCCCTCTCCTCCCACCCTCCAACTGCTCCACATCCCACACCTTGTCCCCACCACACCCCATCTCCACATGGATGCCCCCACCATCCACCCCATCTGACCTCTAAACTCCCTGGGACCTCCAGTCTCTTGAAGTTTAGGCGCACCATCTCTGAATGAACACAGACACGGAAGTCCTCTACTGTATGTGTGTTGGGGGACTTCATATCGGCTGGTATATGCTGTCTGTTTGATGGTCCAGTATTTGAAAGATCTCAGGGGTCCAGATTAATTAAGACTGCTGTTCCTCCTACAGGGTCGCCCTTCTCAGCTTCTTTCAGCCTTCCCTAACTCAACAAGAGTCAGCTGCTTCTGTCCATTGGTTAAGTGCAAATATCTGCATCTGACTCAGCTGCTTGTTGGATCTTTCGAGGGCAGTCATGACAGATCCCTTTTTGTGAGCTCTCCATAGCCTCAGTAATAGTGTCAGGCCCTCAGACCACCCCTTGACCTGGATCCCACTTTGGACTTGTCACTGGACCTTCTTTTCCTCGAGCTCCTCTCTATTTCCATCCCTGTAATTCTTTCAGACAGAAACAATTATGGGTCAGAGGTGTGACTGTGGGAAGGCAACCCCATGCCTTACTTGATGTCCTTCCTGTCTTCCAGCTGGAGGTAGGCTCTATAAGTTCCCTCTCCCTGCTGTCAGGCATTTCATCAAAGGTCTCTCCCTGTGAGTCCTGGGAGTCTCTCATCTCCCAGGTCTCTGGTGCACTCTGGGGGTCCCCCAACCTCCTATTTCCTGAGGTTGCCTATTTACATTCTTTCTGCTGGACCTCAGGGATTCAGTCCATTTACATCACCCAATACCAGATCAGGTCCCCCCCTTCCCATCCACTTTCCCTCCCAAGTCCCTCCCTATCTCTCTCCCCACTTATATGATTGCTTTCTCTCTCCCAAGTGGGACTAAGGCATCCTCACTTGGGCCCTTCAGCTTGTTGAGCCTTTTGAATTCTGTGGACTGTATCTTGTGTATTCTCTATGTTTTTTTTTTTTTTTTTCCTAATATCCACTTATTACTGAGCTACCTCACTCAGGATGATACTTTCTAGTTCCATCCATTTGCCTGCAACAGTCAGGATGTCCTCATTCTTAATAGCTGAGTAGTATTCCATTGTATAAATGAACCACATTTTCTGTATCCATTTTTCTGTTGTGGGACATCTAGGTTGTTTCCAGCTTCTGGCTACCACAAATAAAGCCACAATGAACATGGTGGAACATGTCCCCCTGTGGCATGGTTGGTCATCTTTTGGGTATATTCCCAAGAGTGGTATAGCTGGGTCTTCAGGTATATCTATTTCCAATTTTCTGAGGAACCTCCAGCTAGATTTCCAGAGTGGTTGTACCTGTTTGCAATCCCACCAGCAATGGAGGAGTGTTCCTCTTTCTCCACATCCTATCCAACATGTGCTGTCACCTAAGGTTTTGATCTCAGCCATTCTGATTGGTGTAGGTAGAATCTCAGGGTCATTTTGATTTGCATTTTTCTGATCACTAAGGACTTCGAACATTTCTTTAGGTGCTTCTCAGCCATTTAAGATTCCTCAATTGTGAATTCTTGGTTTAGTTCTATACCCCATTTTTTATTTGGTTGTTTGGTTTTTTGGTGATTAACTTCTCGAGTTATATATTTTGGATATTATCCCTCTATTGGATGTGGGGTGAGTGAAGATTTTTTTTCCCAATCTGTAGGTTGCCAATTTGTCTTATTGACTATGTCCTTTGCCTTACAGAATCCTTCCAGTTTTGAGGTCCCATTTATCAATTCTTGATCTTAGAGAATGATCCATTGGAGTTCTGTTTAGGAAATTTCCCCCTGTGCCAATGAGTTCAAGGCTCTTTTCCACTTCCTCTTCTAATTTGTTTCAGTGTATCTGGTTTTAGGTTGAGGCCCTTGATCCACTTGGACCTGAGCTTTGTACAACATGACAAATATGGGTGTATTTTCATTCTTTTATATACAGACAGCCTGTTAGATCAGCACCATTTATTGAAGATGCTTTCTTTTTTCCATTGTATATTTTTGGCACCTTTGTCAAAAAAACAAGTGACAGTAAGTGTGTGCTTTTATTTCTGGGTCTTCAATTCTATTCCATTGATCAACACCTCTGTCTCTGTACCAATATCATGCAGTTTTTCTCACTATTGCTCTTAGTAAAGCTTCAGGTCAGGGATGGTGATTCCCCCACCTGTTCTATTGTTAAAAGTTGTTTTTGCTATTCTGTGCTTTTTGCCTTTCCAGATGAATTTGAGAATTGCTCTTTCCATGTCTTTGAAGAATTATGTTGGGATTTTGATGGGGATTGCATTGAATCTATAGATTGCCTTTGGTAGGATGGCCATTTTTACTATGTTATTCTTCCAATCCATGAGCATGGGAGATCTTCATTTTCTGAGATCTTCAATTTCTTTCTTGAGAGATTTGAAGTTATTGTCATACAGATCTTGTACTTGTTTGGTTAGAGTTACCCCAAGATATTTAATGCTATTTGTGGCTATTGTGAAGGGAATTGTTTCCCTAATTTTTTCTCAGCCTGTTTATTCTTTGTATAAAGGAAGGGTACTGATTTATTTGAGTTACTTTTATATCCTGCCACTTTGCTGATGTTGTATATCAATGGGATAAGTTCTCTGGTAGAATTTTTGGGGTTGCTTATGTATATATCATATCATCTGCAAATAGTGATACCTTTATTTCTTCTTTACCAGTTTGTATCCTCTTGATCTCTTTTTGTTGTCTTATTGTTCTTGCTAACACTTTCAGTACTATATTGAATAGATATGGGGAGAGTGGGCATCCTTGTCTTGTCCCAGATTTCAGTGGGATTGCTTCAATTATGTCTCCATTTAATTTGATATTGGCTGTTGGTTTGCAGTAAATTGCTTTTATTATGTTAAGTATGGGCCTTGAATTCCTGATCTCTCCAATACTTTTAACATGAAGGGGTATTTTATTTTGCTAAATGCTTTTTCAGCATCTAAGGAGATGATCATGTGATTTTTTTTCTTTGAGTTTGTTTATATAGTGGATTACATTATTGAATGTTCATAAATTAAACCAACCTTGCATCCCTGAGAGGAAGCCTACTCGATGATGGTGAATGGTGGTTTTGCTGTGTTCTTGGATTCAGTTTGCGAGAATTTTATTGAGTATTTTTGAATCAATATTCATAATCAAGATTGCTCTCTTTTTTGGTTAGGTCCTTGTGTAGTTTAGGTATCAGAGTAATTGTGGCTTCATAGAATAAGTTGGGTAGTATTCCTTCTGTTTCTATTTTATGGAATAGTTTGAGTAAAATTGGTATCAGGTCTTCTTTGAAGGTCTGGTTGAATTTTTCACTAAATCTACCTGGCCCTGGCTTTTTTTTTTTTTTTTTTTTTTTTTTTGGAGCAGTTCTATGTTACTCTTGCATAATTCTTCTCTGCCTTTACATCCTATACAGGGTGATTAATATGGTAGTGGCAGTCTTTATGTGCTCTTGCGTTAACCACCAGTATGATTGGGAAAGATGCTTGTGGAAGTGTTAAGCAAGAGGTTTTGCCCAACATAGGGCTGNATCTAGATTTTCCAGTTTTGTTGAGTATAGGCTTTTGTAGTAGGATCTGATGATTTTTTTTAATTTCCTCCATTTCTGTTGTTATGTCTCCTTTTTCATTTCTGATTTTATTAATTTGGATACTGCTTCTTGGCCCTTTAGTTAGTTTGGCTAGGGATTTATCTATCTTGTTGATTCTTTCAAAGAACCAGCTTTTGGTTTTGCTGATTCTTTGTATTGTTTTCTTTGTTTCTATTTGGTTAATTTCAGCCCTGTTTGACTATTTCCTGCCTTCTACTCCTTTTAGGTGAGTTTGCTTTTTTTTGTTCTAGGACTCTCAAGTGTGCTGTTAAATTGTTAGTGTAAGATCCCTCCAGTTTCTTTACTAGGGCTCTTAATGCTATGAACTTTCCTCTTAGCACTGCTTTCATTGTGTCCCATAGGTTTGTGTATGATGTGTCATCATTTTCATTAAATTCCAGGATGTCTTTAATGTCTTTATTTTTTCCTCGACAAAGTTATCACTGAGTAAAGAGTTGTTCAGCTTCCATGTGTATGTGAGCTTTCTGTAGTTTTTGTTGCTATTGAAGACCAGCCTTAAGCCATGATGGTCTGATAGGATACATGGTATTATTTCAATGTTCTTGTATCTGTTGAGGGTTGTTTTGTGTCCAGTTATATGATCAATTTTGGAGAAGGTACCATGAAGTGCTGAGAAGAAGGTGCATTCTTTTCTTTTAGTGTGAAATGTTCTGTAGATAGCTATTAAATCCATTTGGTTCATAATCTCTCTCAGTTTCACTGTGTCTCTATTTAGTTTCTGTTTCAATGACCTGTCCATTGATGAGAGTGGTGTGTTGAAATCTACCACTATTATTGTGTGGGGTTCAATATGTGTTTTGAGTTTTAGTAAAGTCTCTTTACTTTGGGTACTCTTGCATTTGGGGCATAGATATTCAGAATTGAGAGTTTCTCTCGGTGGGTTTTCCCTTTGATAAATATGAAGTGTCCTTCTTCATCACGCTTGATAACTTTTGGTTGAAAGTATTTTATTGGATATTAGAATGGTGACTCCTGCTTGTTTCCTTGGATCATTTGCTTGGAAGACTTTTTTACTCTGAGATAGTGCCTGTCTTTGTTGTTGAAGTTTGTTTCTTGTATGCAGAAAATGCTGGATCTTGTTTGTGTATCCAGTCTGTTAGCTTTTGTCTTTTTATAGGTGAGTTGAGTCCATTAATATTGAGAAATAATAAAGAGAGATGACTGTTGGCTCCTGACATGTTTGTTTCATAGGTGACTTTATGTGCTGTGGCTCTGCTTTTGACTTTGTTGTGAGATGCTTAATATCTTATCCTTTCTTTGGTGCCGGAATCTTCCTTGTATTGGCGTTTTCCTTCCAGGATCCTCTGTAAGGCTGGGTTGGTAGATAGGTACTGTTTGAATTTGGTNTTGTCCTGGAATATTTTGTTTTCTCCATCTATATTGATTGAGAGTTTTGCTGGGTACAGTAGCCTGAGCTGGCAGTTGTAGTTTCTTAGAGTCTGCATAACCTCTGACTAGGCTCTTCTGGCTTTCATAGTCTCTGTTGAGGAGTCTGGAGTAATTCTGATAGGTCTATCTTGGCCTTTTTCCTTGCAGCTTTTAATATTCTTTCTTTGCTCTGTGCATTTAGTATTTGGGTAATTATGTGATGAAAGGATTTTCTTTTCTGGTCCCATTTATTTGGTGTTCTATACACTTCTTGTACCTTTATGTCCACTCTTTCTGTAGGTTGGGGAAGTTTTCTTCTATGGTTTTGTTGAAGACATTTTCAGGTCCTTTGAGCTGGGAATCTTTGTTCTCCTTTATTCTGATTATTCTTAGATTTTTGTCTTTTCATTGTGTCCTGAATTTACTGAATGCTTTGGGTTAGAAGTTTTTTATGTTGTGAATTTTCTTTGACAGTTGTGTCAATCTCTTCTACCTTATTTTCTATACCTGAGATTCTCTCTTCTATCTCTTGTATTCTGTTGGTAATACATACATCTGTAACTGCTGACCTCTTTCCTAGGTTTTCCATTTCCAGGTTTGCCTCCATTTGCATTTTCTTTATTGTTTCTACTTCCACTTTTATATCCTGGATCCCTTTATTCGTTTCCTTCACCTGTTTGCCTGTCACTTTTATATCCTGGATCCCTTTATTCATTTCCTTCACCTGTTTGCCTGTGTTTTCCTGTATTTCTTTCAGTGAGTTATTGATATCCGTGTTAAAGGACTGTATTATCTTCATGAGAAAGGATTTTAGGGCAGATTCCTGATTTTCAAGTGTGTTGGTGTATTCAGAGCTTACTGTGGTGGAAGAACTGGATTCTGATGATGCCCACATATTTTGGGTTTTGTTGTTTATGGTCTTCCTCTTGCCTTTCACCATCTGGATATCCCTAGTGTCTGCTGATCTGTGCGACTGTATGGAGTCCCTGGGTTGCTTCAGGTCTCCTGTTAGGCTTGTGGCCCTGTATATATCAGACCTTCCAACTGGGGGCACTTCACAGGGGCAGATAATCTGCTGATTTGTAGCGCTGGCTGCAGTAGGTCTCTCGTGGGAGGCCTTCAGTGTGTGTTTCTGCGTGGGGCGGAAACACTTTGGACTGGGTTCATACTGAAGAGCTTAACATCCTGAAAGAGGATAGGCTGCGAAAGGAAAAATGAATGCCCTGTCCATTTGCTGATCAGAGCATGATTTTTATTTATCGGACAAGGAAGGATTCTAAGCCCTCCCTTGAGTCCCCTTGAGAAACTCTCTCTCTCTGTCTGCCATGCGGTCAGATCATGAGCGGAGATGTATCTGGTAGGTGTGTCCGAACGAGTGGGCGGTGACGACGACGTAGGATGGTCTGAGGGCAGTCTGAGGACGCTGCATTCTGGGAGATCTGGGGAGGTCTTCTTAGTAGAAATTCTGTGCGACTGTAGGGGGCGCAATATAATGTTTAGAGGGAGAGTGGTTAGTGGAGGTGAGAGACCCCAACACTTCAGATTGTTAAGTTTTCTGAGGGGAAGTCAAGCTGTTTTCCAACTGCGCTGAGTGCAGCCGATCCTTAACTGCTTTGAGAGCAAAGGATCCTCAACTGCTCTGAGTGCAGAGGGTCCTCAACCTCCCAACTCCTCTGAGTGCAGTGTGTCCAACTGCTCTGAGTGCAGCAGGTCCTCTAGGATGGATTAGGATATGGAGTCTTCACAGGAGCAGACCAACTATGGCCAGGTATCTTATTATTGGAGTCAAGTTTATTATACATGTGTGATTTGTACTGGACAATATTAAAAAACAACTATGGCAGCCCTGCCTAGAAATACTCTCTCCAATGGGCATGTTCAGAGTCTTTTTCAGTACAGCCCAATTTCCACACCAAACTAGTGAGGAGGTGTGCAGTCATTTTCATTTCTTATTTATTTATTTATTTATTTATTTATTTATTTATTTATGTCTCCAATCCAAACTTGCCTTGAAATCCATATATAGATGAAGATAATCTTGAATCTCTGATCTTCTTGCCTCCATATCCCAAGCGTTGGGTTTAAAGGCATCCGGGTGTGGTGCTTACAAAGCAATGACTCTATCAACTCAACCACAATGCAGACACAAGCATTCAATTTCATGCTTTTCCATTTATGTGACCACCTTTAATCGCTACCATATGGGTCCCCACAGAGTTCCTAGAGCCTAAGAAGAAGTTAGTACTGGCAGAAAAAAAGTAAATAATTAAAGGCCCTGTATTCTTATGGAAGAGATGTCTTTGAAACTTATTTCCAGCATATATTGGACTGTCTATGGTTTTGTTGTTGTTGTTGTTTTGTTTTGTTTTGTTTTATTGTCTTTCTGTAGTTAACCGTGGAATTTGGTGATACCTGGCTAAGCTACCAAAAGCTCTTTCCTAAAATGAAGTGAGAAATAGTCTCAAATCCTTTGGTTCTTCAGAGTAGAATTATTTGTGATTTGCAAACAATGAAATTCAAAGATTTGTTAGACATATTTTGTTCATTAGTGCTTCAATTTTTCAGTGTGTGTGTGTGTGTGTGTGTGTGTGTGTGTGTGTGTGTGTGTGTGCATGTATGTATATAAATATCTGTGCCATGGAACATATGTGAGAGTCAAAGGACAATGTGTGGGACTCAGTTCTTTCTTTCCATGATATGGGGCCCAGGAATCAAATTCATGGTCAAGCTTGGTAGCAGATGGCTTTCCCACTTCAGTACCTTATGGCCACAAGTGGGTTTTTTAAATGGTTAAAAACTTAAGAATATTAAATGAAAACAAATGTATTTCCTTCCAAGTGCTTCACTGATGGGCTGTAATAGTGAGTTGTTGGGAAATAATGTGTGTGGTGCTTTAAATACTATAAATTCTCTACAGCAGAATTTGCTGAATGGGCAAAAAGAAACAGCAGAAAGATCAGTTCAGGGCCTAGGCCTGGTGTTGCCAATTTCTTGCCCTCTTATTCAAGAATAAAATAAAAGCCCACACAAATTGCAAGGCACTAAGGAAACTTTATTCAAAATAAAACAATAGAAAAGATCAGAAAACACTGCAAGAAAGCAGTGTCTCCCATAAATGAAGATGCTCAGGGGCCCTGAATATTCTTTTGGTCTTCCTTTTATGCAGGTTAAAAGAATGAGGAGTTTGGTTATTAAGAGGTTTGGTTTGAAAGTTTCTTTATTTTGATTAACATAATAGGATATATAAATATATATGTATATTTATGTATTATATATTGTATTATATATATATATAAAATCTTTCCCCTATGTGTAATGTTCCTTCCATATGCATCTGAATTTTGAATATACATCTGACTAATGATGTCTATGCATAAGATAGTAAATAGGGGGTTCTTTCTAGTATACTTTAGGATACAATTTTAGCTTACTGTGCATGTATTCAAAACCAGTTTAGACTAGACTCACCTTTCCATTTTTATACTCAGACAGAAATAGAATATGACTAAATAGAATCTGTCTCAGTTTGGTGGTGTTTGAAGGCAAAAGAAATTGAGTCCATTGTTCTGAGTGGAGAATGTATGCGGCTCAGAATAGGTGCTGCCACCTGTATATGTGTGTGCATCCCACTACAGATGTTCCCATCTGTACATGTGTGTGCAGCCTGGCAGGGAATCATGCTATGGAGAGAATTATTAGAAGAAACATGTGTATAGGTCAAGTCAAGTAGAGTCTGTGGTTGTTATTCCCTCTGCCCCCTGCCTCAGAAAGTTAGCCTATCCTCCTGAAAACTCACGCTCTGAAAAGCCTGGCATAACTAGATGGGCTCTGAACTCCACACACACTCTTATGTCAATCCAGAACAACTTTGACCGTGCAGGCAGGAAAATAATTAAATTTCTCTCCTACTAAAATGAAGTGACTTGTATAAGAGAGGCCAGTGTGCTTAAGTTGTCTGCTCAGACTTGAAGCCTGGCTTACCACTTCCCTGTGTGCCTTTGGGCAAATGCTTCTCTGCCTCAGTTTCTTCACTGTTTCTCTAAAGTATGGTCCTGGGATAATTTACATAGATAATGTGCATAAAGCTTTGAGAGTGAGGACATCCAACATGCTACCTAATGCATTCTGACAAGAAGTAAAAACACAAATGAAAATATGTACCCTTCAGCAGAAGATTATAAATTGAGTGTCCTCTGCTAGCTTAGCGTGCTGCCAGGACCACTCAGTTTCAGGACTTCCCCAGTGTGCTAATGAAGAGGTTTTAGCCCATTCTAGCAACTCAATGGAAAGCAGCTAAAAGAGGCTGGAAACCCTGATTCTGTCCTCCAGTTTCTTGCAGTTTCTCCCAGCTTCCTGCATTACTCATCTTGTGGTCCCGTTTTCACATCACATCAATCATGTTTCTGTTGAAGCATCTCCTTCCATTCAGAAAGACAACCTTACTATGGTTTTAGGAAGCACTTGTGATTATATTGACCCACTCATGGCATCCTCAGTACTTTCCATTTCAAGATACTTACTTTAAAGGGGTCTGCAAAAGTTCTGAGTTTTCCATAAAACATACTCACAGGGTTTGAAGACTGAAGTGTATGGAGCCACCACTCTTCTACCAGTGAATGAGCAGAGATTAACAAATAGTATGGGTGGTGTAGGGCATTGGATCAGACCTTCCTGCTTTATTCAGAGTGGAGGTTCTTGTAGAGCAAGCAATTCAGGATAAGCTTCATTTGGTAAGTACTCAAGCTTGAACACACAGAATGGGAAGAAGCCTTGGCAACAGTACCAATGCACAGCTCCAGGGCAAAAGTCAGAAGCTGGGGCAAGGAGGGGTGCACAGAGACCCTTTCCTGCCCTTGGGAGCAGCTGACTTACGTTTATTCTTTGTCCAAGAGAAATGTCACTGAGAGACCTATCCATTCTTTGAAGGTTAAATTATCATTTTTAATATCACTCTGTATTTAACTTGTTTGGTCTTACCATTGTTCAAAATGGGACTTAAAAGATGACTTGCAAAAGTCACTATGCCACTTAAACAGGATTTAAAAAAATAAGGTGTTTGTCCGAATTTCGTTATCCCTATGTAACTTATGCAGAAGAGGGGAGGACATGCTTTTGTAGAAGGGGGATCGAAAGGGCTCATCCCTAGCCTCTAACCAGCCACCTGGCACTTCACCACTAACACACAATAGCAGTACATATTAGGTAGAAGTCAACAAAAAACTGGGCAGTGGCGGCACATGTCTTTAATCCCAACACTCAGGAAGTGGAGTCTGGCAGATCGGATCTCTGAGAGTTTGAGGCAAGCCTGGTCTACATAGTGAAGTTCAGGGACAGCCAGGCTACACAGGGCAACCCTGTCTTGAAAACAAAACAAAACAAAGACAAAAAGTATATAGGGACTATGTAGGAAGAGGTTGTGCAAAGTACATATCACCTAGTTACAGACTTATAAGATGTTAAAAGCCAAGTGTTCTCTAAGGGCAGGCACCACAGCCTTCACTTTCTAGAGGACTGAGAGATCCTGGAAGGTCACCAAAAGATCCCACAGGAAATATTGCAGTCAAGACTGGTGGCCACATTCCACAGTATCCACAAGTCAGGTGGACTCCAACATGCCACGCAGAAAGTCTGAGCTGTTTAGGACCCTAAATCAAGAATCCTGGCTGCAGAAAGCTTCTGCAGTGTGAGGGGAATCAGTTAGCAGAATGTGAAGATTGAGTTATTCACTCTACTGCCTGGGTGGACTGGAACTGAAATGTACAAGGAGGTACCTCTAGAGCAAAGGAAACTGTGAGAAATTCTTGTAGCTCTGTAGGAATGACACCCTGCTGGAGGATAAGATCACAAGAAAGAAAGAGGAAGGGAGAGAGAGAGAGAAAGAGAGAAGGAGGGAGGGAGGGAGGAGGGAGAAAGAGAGGAAAGGAAGAAGGAAGGGAGGGAGGGAAGGAGGAAGGAAGGAAGGAAGGAAGGAAGGAAGGAAGGAAGGAAGGAAGGAAGACCAGCAGTGGCGGTAAGCTTTAAAATGTCAATGAATAGATCAGGGTTTTGTTGGGTGTGTTGGGAGAGAGAGATGGAGGCTTATATATAGAAACAGAAGCCACACAAAGGGACTGCTTGAGGAACAGTGAATACATTTGTATGCTCAATTCTAAACACAAGCCTAAAGGTTCCAGAGAGTTATCTACAGAAACAAAGAGGGAAAGAGTTCACAGTGGCAAGGGCAACCAGTTAAAGAGCGGAGAGCAGAGCAGGCAACTCATTCCAGTGAAAGGTGACAGGGAGACTGTTTGAGCAGGGAACTGTGTCACACAATACTGGGGAAAGGGAGCCTGGAAGGGGCTGAAATCAAAGGCACAGATTTGTCATATTTTGACCCATAAAACAGTTATACACCAAAGGCTACTGACTAAAGTCCAAGCTATTTTTCCTGTTTTGTTTGTTGGTTTGTGAATACTTAATAATCTTTATTAAAGTGAAAAGAGAAAGGATGTACTGGTGGCAAATGTGTTTTAGAAAAAGAATTCATGTTATTGACATAATTTTGTAAAGTCAAATTTTCTAGTAGAAAGTGCTCACATAATTAACATTGGTTTTGAGGTACAAGTTTGGAGGTGTTTTCTTTTTTTAAAAATTTCTGGTTGAGTATTTTTAAAGAGAAATTCATTTTCTTGTGTACTTTCATTTTGTGCTTCATTGACAGCAATGAGAGAGAAGGAGGGAGGAAGAGAGGAAGAAAGAGACAGAGAGAGATCACAGTTCTCAAAATGTTACCAACAATACACACACACACACACACACACACACACACACACACACACACAAAACACAAACCTTTCTGTGTAAATATCAACCACGCCATCTTGTGGCTTGTACATGTCTGCATTCCTGCTTTAAGTCACAGTTTGAACTGTGCACACACTAAAATTTCTCATTACCTTCAATCATTAAATAAAGTATGAATTCTGATATGATGAACATTGACTCTTGTGCAGTGTTAATGAACTAGATTCATATTGTAAAATATTTATTGTGAGACCAAGGGCAATTACAAAGATAGCAGATATAAAACCCTTACCATACATTTATGCCTTAATAGGGCTTGTGAACTTGGAAGCAATTGTTTTCTGTTCAGCCTAAAGCCACTTCCCTTCATGTTCCCTGCATCATCTCCTCAGTTTCTTTGTTATTATTTATTATTTTGTTTTCCCCTTTGGTCTATATTAGAACTTAATAGACTCCTTGTGGTGAGAGATTTTTATTTCAGTGTTTCAGCATTACATACCCAAATGCCTAACACTGACCCTGACACATAGCAGGCACTCAACAAATATGTGTCAAATTATGATAACGAATAAAGAAAGCTGAATAACTAAAACTTATCTTTTAAATAAGACTAATGAGAGCACTTTGTAGGAAAGCATAAATTAGAAAAATCTCTGTGACTGATATGAACTGATGTTTGCTTAAAAATTCAGTAAAACTGGTTTAAATACATACCTCTAGTACTTTCAAAAGATGCAGCAATTCAGGTCATGTTGCTGAAAGCAAGACTGTTAGGATAAGGCATCCATTATTCAGTGATGTATCGTGAGTCACGAGAGGCCCTCTTACAGAAGCTGTGGCTTTACCAATGAACTGGTACCTCTTTGAATCAACAGTCAAGTCAGAACATCTGGGAAAATCACATTTTGATGTTTGCCAGAGTCTATGGGGTTATTAAGTGACATTTGGATAACTGATTTAAGCCCTGCCATTGGGAGGCTTGTAACTTGCTGACTGAGCCAATTTGCATGAATAGAAAGAAAGTACCAGCGTCTAGCTTCATGAATATGAACTTAGGTCACATCAAACATGCCTTTAATGGTATCCAATTTATACTTTGAATTCTGGTTAGTCTTGTTTACACACACACACACACACACACAGAGAGAGAGAGAGAGAGACAGAGACAGAGAGACAGAGAGACAGAGACAGAGACACAGAGAGACAGAGACAGGCAGAGAGAAGGGGGATCATGACAAGAATTTATTTGTGAGCAAGAGGACATGATAGAAAAGTATCAATGGGAGAGGAGGTCCTTGGTTCTGTTGAGGCTAGATGCCCCAGCATAGGGGGATGCTAGGGCAGTGAGGCGGGAGTGTGTGGGTGGGTTGGGGAGCACCCTCATAGAGGCAGGAGGAGGGCGATGGGATAGGGGGTTTTCAGAGGGGAAACTGGGAAGGGGAACAACATTTGGAATGTAAATAAATAAAATAACCGATAAAAACGTAAAGTAAAAATAGAATCGTATGTGAGTTCAAATTTGATATTGCATAGAATTTCAGCTTGGTGGACTTTATTGCACTTAGCGTCTTTACAGGTTCCCAGATGATTGTTAAGGGAAATGTTTACTTCATTAGGGACACTGACAGTCACCCCCCCCAAAATAGAGCACAGACAATTGGAATGAAGCCTTGAAATATTAGAGGGAATGCCCTAATTGGCTGTTGGCCCCACTCTCTATCCTCTTCCAACTCCTGGACAGGATCCCACAGAACTGTGCAGAGGGCAGAAATGTGGTATCTATCAGTCCAATCCAGTTCCTTTGTCACTTGATTCTAAGACAGTATGTTATTATCACCTTGAGAGCTTGCTGAATTGCATAGGTCAAGCACAGGTCAAGGTTGCTTCTTTCCACCTCTATAGATGTGTAAGTACAGGAATCTGACATTCCTGGCGTCCTGGTTTAGGTGAGCTTCAGGACACACTTTTGAGTACCTTGGTGAATTTCTATAAATCATGTAAGAGCACACTGTCTTTTGTCCATCCATATATCACAGATCCTACTGACGCACAGTCTGTGTGGGTGACTCACTTGTAGGTGTGAATGATGGATGAAAGGTTACATATTCACACACTTGAAGAACGGACAAGGGCAGAAGGCAGAACATTGAATATTCCAAGGTACAAAGATCCTTGGGACTTCTTAAGTTTCTGATAAATCATATTTTGAGACTCTCAATTTTGTGTGACTGTTTTCTTTTTTTTTTTAAATACCATGTCCCTTTGGCAACTGCATTTGTCACTTGCATTGAAAATGGTTCTTTTGTAAAATGGCAAACCATCTTGTCGTTTCATCTTCAAACCTTTAACAAATTTCTGTTCTCATACAAAACAATTCTTCTAGGAGAACAGAGATGTCTAGCTGTAGTTTTGGAAAACAAAACACATTTTTATAGTGAGTGTCCAATCAAAGGAGCCACAGAGGAGGAAGCTGTGTCAAAAAAAACTTGGGTACCTGGATGGCTTGTTGAGCAACATTGAATAAGACATGCTCTTCTCTGAGTCCTACTTTCCCCTTTTGGAGAGGTACTTCCCATGGCTCTTCGGGCTCTGCATATATTTTTTATCACTGAAGTTTTAAACTTTCTGCCCACACCTCACCTTCTAATGTGAAAAGAAGGTCTTCCTACAGACCTCCACTAATGATAGTGTCGAAATCAGAGTTTACCCAAAGGTATTTACATTCTGATCCTCAGAACCCATAAATGTCTTCCCTTACATAGGGAACTTCACTCACTTAATGAGGTCAATCCTCATCACATCTAATTACAAAACCAGAGAACTGTTCTCAGCTGCAGCCCAAGGGAGAGGAACACAGGAGGATGGAGGAAGGGTCAAGGAGAGGCAACATTTGGTAACCTTGTACATGAAGAGAGATGACTATGGTCCAAGGAACATGAATAGCCTCTCAGAGCTATAAAAGGCAAGGTTTCTTATTACATTTCCAGAAAATAAAACTGCCAACACTTTTATTAAAGCCCATTTAGACTATAAGATTATAAATATGCAGTGCTTAAACATGTAAATCATGGTTATTTCTTATGATAATAGTTAAAAAACCTAATAAATGTATACTAAAATGAAAAGAAACAGGCAGGAGTCCAGTACTGTGATCCACTAAATGGGCAGGACATACTATAAATGTATTGACAGTGTTGTTTGGCCTGAACCTCATACTTATGAGGGTTCCAAAATTTAGAATTTTAGTACTAATTTACAAGTAATTGGTTTAAAACATGTATGCATATAAATTGTGTACATAGAGATACACACATATATACATACATGTGTGTGTACATATGCATGTATTTGGACATGAGTTCAGTTCCCAGAACCTTACATTTAAAAAAAAATATGGGCATGGTAGTATATATTTATAATGCCAGCACTACAGAGGGAGAGACAAGTGCATTCTTGAGACCTATCACCAGCTAGCATAACCTATTAAAGAGCTCCAGGCCAATAATAGACATTGTCAACAACAACAACAACAAAAAAAAAAGGCAAGAGGTAAATGCATCTTGAGGAAAGACAACTGGGAGTGACTTCTGATTTACACACACTTATGCACACACAATCAAAAGTAGAGAGAGAGGGTAGAAAGAGAGCTTGGAATTATCTCATGACTCTGCCTTCATTACAGAGACCCAGAGGGTCAAGGGATACTCGAATCCACACTCAAAAGTATTCTCACAGCTACAGGAGTTCTTATCATTCAAAGAGAAGCAGGATTGCAAAGTAACCTTATATCAACAGTATTTTATTTGAGCTTGCCTTTTTAAAATTTGGATATTTCTTTATTTACATTTCAAATTTTACCCCTTTCCCAGTCCCACCCACAGAAACCTCCTATTCGAGTCCCCCTCCCCCTGCTCCTATGAGGGTGTTCCCTACCTACCCACCCACTCCTGCCTCCCCACCCTCTCATTCCCCTACACTGGGGCATCAAGCCTTCACAGAACCAAGGGCCTCTCCTCCCATGGATACCAGATAAGTCCATCCTCTGCTACATATACTGCTGGAGCCATGGGTCCCTCCTTGGCCCCCAGGAGCTTTGGGGGATCTGATTGGTTGTTATTGTTGTTCTTCCTATGGGGTTGCAAACATTGTCAGCTCCTTCAGTCCTTTCTCTAACTCCTCCATTGAGGACCCCGTGCTCAGCCCAATGGTTGACTGTGAGCATCCACATCTGTATTTGTCAGGCTCTGGCAGAGCCTATCAGGAGACAGCTGTATCAGGCTCCTGTCAGCAAGCACTTCTTGGCATTCACAATAGTGTCTGCACTTGGAGACTATATATGGGATGGATCCCCAGGTAGAGCAGTTTCTCTAAATGGCCATTCCTTCAGTCTCTGACCACACATTTTCTCCATATTTCCTCCTGTGAGTATTTTGTCCCCCCTTCCAAGAAGGACCAAAGAACCCACACTTTGGTCTTCTTCTTGAGCTTCATGTGGTCTGTGAATTGTATCTTGGGTATTCCTAGCTTTTGAGCTAAAATCCACTTATCAGTGAGTGCATACCATGTCTGTTCTTTTGTATCTGGGTTACCTCACTCAGGATGATATTTTTTTAGTTTCATCCATTTGGCTGTGAATTTCATGAAATTATTGTTTTTAATAGCTGAGTACTCCATTGTGTAAATGGAGTGTTTTCTGTGTTCACTCCCATGTTGAGGGACATCTTGGTTTATTCCAGCTTCTGGCTATTATAAATAAGGCTGCTATGAACATAGTGAAGCATGTGTCCTTATTACATGTTGAAGCATCTTCTGGGTATATGCCCAGGAGTGGTATTGCTGGGTCCTCAGGTATTGCTATGTCCACTTTTCTGAGGAACTAGCAAACTGATTTCCAGAGTGGTAGTTCCAGCTTACAATCCCACCAGCAATGGAGGAGTGTTCCTCTTTCTTCACAACCTTGCCAGCATCTGCTGTCACCTGAGTTTTAGATCCTAACCATTATGACATAAGCCACTGATACTCTGTTCAGGAAAATTTTCCCTGTGCTCATGTGTTCAAGTTCTTCCCTACTTTCTCTTCTATTAGTTTCAGTGTATCTGGTTTTATGTGAGGTTCTTGATCCACTTAGACTTGAGCTTTGTACAAAGAGATAAGAATGAATCAGTGTGCATTCTTCTACATGTTGACTGCCAGTTGAACCAGCACTGTTTGTTGAAAATGCTGTTTTTTCCCCTACTGGATAGTTTTAGCTCCTTTGTCAAAGATCAAGTGACCATAGGTGTATGGGTACATTTCTGGGTCTCCAATTCCATTCCATTGATCTTCCTGTCAATACTATACAGTTTTTTATCACTGTTGCTTTGTAATACAACTTGATGTCAGGGATGGTGATTCCCCCAGAAATTCTTTATTGTTGAGAATAGTTTTTGATATTCTGGGTTTTTGTTTTTCCAAACGAATTTGCAAATTGCTCTGTCTAAATCTATGAAGACTTGAGTTGGAATTGGGATGGGGATTGCATTGAATCTGTAGATTTCTTTCAGCAAGATGGCCATTTTTACTATATTAATCCTCCCAACCCATGAGCATGGGAGATCTTTCCATCTTCCGAGATCTTCTTTGATTTCTCTTTTCAGAGACTTGAAGTTCTTGTCACACAGATCTTTCAATTGCTTGATTAGAAAGCAACTAGCATATCAGCTTTTGCAGACTTTTTAACCAGCCAGAAAGTTAATCCTGATTTTGAGTGCATCAAGTGGAAGAGAAGTACCTTTTATATTGCAAAATGCCGTGACCAGGACAACCAATAAAAGAAAGTTTAATTGGCCTTATGGGTTCAGAAGCTTAGTCCATCATGGTAGGGCACAGGCATAACAGCAAAAAGCTGGAAGGAATCAGGAAGCAATCTAAGAATAACTCAAGGATTTGAAACCCCAAAGCTGGCTCCTTAGTGACACACTTCCTCCATCAAGGATACACTTCCTAATTGAGGCATATTGAATCAATATGGCCCCATAGGCTCATATATGAAATCCTTCTAATCCTATCAAATAGTTTTAAACTCTTTTTTGTTCTGTTTAAAATACAAAAAGTAGATTATATCCTTCTAACATAAAATGGCAAAGAATATACATTACCATTCCAAAAGGAGGGAACCTGGGCATAGTGAGAGAATAATATACCAAAGAGTTTTAAATTCTTTGATAATACTAGAAGGATTAGGTGTTATGGCCTTGATAGAGAAAGTATGTCATTGAGGCTAGGCTCCGAGGTTTCAAAAGCTCATGCCAGGACCAGTCTTTCTTTCTCTCTGACTATGGATCAGGATGTATATTTCAATTACCTCTCCAACATCAGACCTGCCATACTTGGTATGAAGTCCCCTGCTATAATGATTATGTACTAAGCCTCTGAAACTATAAGCAAGCTCCAAGTTAAATGCTGTTTTACAAGATTTTCTATGGTCAGTACAGCAGAATGTATTCTCATCACAAAATAATAGGCACAGAGTTCTTTGAAATATTTATCTTAATATGTTTAACTTATACTGTTATTATGTATAATAAATGTATAATATGTATATATCACAGATATATACAGAATTATATAATACATAAACAAATATATAAATATATACTTGCCTGCATATTTATGCAATACTTATTTGCCTCTTATCTACAAAGAACGGAAGAGGGTGACAGTCCCCTGAAACTGGAGTTACAGATAGTTGTCAGCCACCATGTGAGTGCTGGGAAACAAACCCAGGTTGTTTCCAAGAGCTACCAGTACTCTTCACCATTGAGCCATCTCTTCAGACTCCTCCTTTAAAGCATTTTACAATTCACTCCATCTTAAATTATTTGGATAATTTTTATGTTATCTCTCACGCGTTTGTTTACCTACTGATCATTTATTGGCTTCTATGATGTTAGAGCTGAGAAAAACTTGGGTTACCTTATTTTTCTCCTAAACTATACAAATGGAAACATCGGCACAAAGGTTAAAGGTTGGTCTTAATAATACAGCCAGAATTTCAGATGGGTTTAACTCCCATCCCTGGGATCTTTCTCCTCTGTTCACTCTGATTTCGGTGGTGCCTGTATAACAATATCTTAAAAGTTTCATAAGCTGCTTTCATAACTCAGCACCATGTGCAATCATTTCTAACCTCCGATCTGAAAGTGTGCACACTAGGAAAGAATACATGACCCCAAAGAGGAGAAATGACTTCATCCCTCAACTCTTGAGTGAATAAAGGAAAGACAAGTCCCTTTCTTCAGGGAGAAGGAAATGAAAGGCCCTAACTATTTGCTGGCGCTCTGATAATCTCCTTACCCACACTCTATTTGATAACTATGAATTTCAAATTTTCTTCTCATCTACCATATAATACCATGTTATCAAGTTGTCAGCAATTACTCAGACACTCAGTGTAATATACGTAATATTGGATAAAGTTGGTGATTCTGAGCCACTTTTATATTTAACTTAACACAAAGATATCATTAAAATACTTAAGCCCCTAAGACCTTTGCTGGGCTGGGCCAATTTCCTAGATCTTTGTTCCTGATTTCTATAAATTCCCACCTTGAAAGAAGAAGCAAACCAAATTTCTACCTGTCAAGTGATACAATTGTAAGAAAATTCATTTCACTGTTGATACTTCTGGGACAATGGGATTTCAGATTGAAGGCATTTGCATTCCATGGGGACACTTGTTATTTGTCCCCGTGCTCATTTTAAATCTCATTTTGGAAATGAAATGTGTAACTAAGAAGAATTGTGTTAAATGATTGCTACACATTGAATAATCACTTGCAAAGAATGATCATTTAATAAACTAACCTGAAAATGTAAAAAATACAGTGTAATTTTTCTTTGATTAGTCTGAATGTACTCAAAGACTGTGTAGTATCTTGAAGTCATCACAGGAAATAGAACTTTGGAATTGAAAGGGTATTTGTTGGGTTATATCATTCATGGTAGGCAACCAATCATTGCCAACTTATTTATCTCCAACTATTATTCATTGTGTGGCTCTTGTGTACTAAGCTGAGAGTTCTAACATTATATTTGGACCTGGTAGAAAAACATATTATTGACTAGTGATATTTACCTTGGGTAGAGAGCGATTGACAAGCTGGTACACAAGTTACTTACTTTCCTTCACAGTTCCAGACCAATCCAATTTAAGGCTGAGTATCCTAAAGTATTTATTAATAGTTCGGCTAGCAACTATTATCATTAGCATTAGCATTCGAGTTCTGAAATTATCAATGAAAGCATTCTGAAAATGGAAAAACAACTTTATTTTCTTGAATATCTAAAAAACATTTGCAGGGGAAAATAATTTAAGCAGAAAATTTATTTGGAGAGTGACATACATTACCTAGAAAACTGGTGACAGTTCATGGCCTAGTAAAAAAGAATGTGAAGTCACTTTCCCTGTGAGCCACCTCATAGCTTAAACTATAATTATGGTTTCAGAATTCATTTTCAAATACTCAACAAATACGTTTGAATGTCTTCACTATACAAGATACTATATTAAAGTGGTGAGAAAAATAGTGAGATATTTTAGGTAAATATTCCCTAGACTTCACTCAACAGACATTTATTTACCATTTTCTGGAGTCGGGCAATGCCTTGAGCCATGGAAATTCAAAACATACTAAAATCCCTTAATAATAAAGTTGTAGGCTTGCTTGGCAATATGTAACACCTAACTAATGAATTAAGTGCACTTTGCTTCGTGACATAGGCCTATAGAAACCTGGAAGAAACTAAAGACAAGTCTTGAATTGTAAAGACAGTTAAAGCATAGTAAGCAACTTTGAAAATAAATTTTCAAAATAAGTTCTGAATGAAGTTCAGAAATGTCTGGCTTTAAATACTTTAAAAACTTTTTTTGAATTTAACATATACATAAATCAAAATTTTAGAAGGCAATGAATTATCATATAATGAATGGAATCATTACATATATGAAACTATCGATCATGCCTAGAAATAGAATCTTACCAACACCAACAATCCTTTTTCTTCTCTCACTCAGTGCCCCTTACACCAGGTTAAGGTTAACTACAAATTTCATTTTCAACACCAGATTCATTTTTCTTTTTCTTTATTCTTCTCTCTCTCTCTCATATATATATATATATATATATATATATATATATATATATATATATATATATACATCCTGACCACAGCTTCCACTCCTTCCATAACTCCCAGTAACCAAACATATACTTTCCTTCTCCCCCAGATCCACTGTTCCTGTTTCTCTCCATAAAAGAGCTGGCTTCCTTGAGATTCCATGGCATAACAAGATGCAATAAGACTAGGCCCAAACCCTCATATCAAGGCAGGATAAGGCAATCCAATAAGAGGAAAAGAATCCCAGGAGCAGAAAAAGACTCAGAGATACTCCTGCTTCCACTGTTAGGAGTCCTCCAAACACCCCAAGATAAACAGTCACATAACCACAACCATAAGTGCAACTACAGCATGTATTTAGAGGACCCAACACAGAACCCTGTAGATGCCATACTTGCCACTTGAGTCTCTATGAGCCACTATGAGCCCTGCTTAGTTGATTTTGTGGGATGTGTTCTCCTGGTGCCCTCAACTTCTCTATCTCCAACAATCCTTTCTCCACCTCTTCCATAGGATTCCCCAAGAACTGACTAAATGTTTCAGCATGGATCTCTGCCAGATTCACTTTTCTAGATTTTAAGTTTCTTTTGGACAGACTTATATGCACTGTTGTACGGCTGGCTGCTTTTACTCAACAGTATTTTGTCCATTACCCACCCTATGAGTACTTATAGTTTGTCTACTGATTTTGTCATCTAATGTCACAATGTATACGGATAATGACTCAGTATTTCAGTGATTCTGAAATAACATTTTCCATATTACTAAGGAAGTTAAATATCCAGTCATATTTTGGGGACATTTAAACATCATATCTTATAAGCCTTTGACTCAGTTTTCTAGTCTCTCACTCTATTGTCTGTATTATTGTCTTATTTCCCTTAACTGTTTTTTGTTGGGTGATTTTCAAAGTAAGAGCTTATCCTTGGAAAGCACATACATACAAAAAACAAGTCAACCAGGATACAGACTCAAAGCACGTGTGCTATCCCTGATATATGAAAAGAGATGTTGCAACATGAAGAGTGGCTATACATATGCAGATTTTTACTAGATATTTTCTTTATTTAAATTTCAAATGTTATCTCTTTTCCTGGTTTCCCTTCTAAAACCCCTAATCTCCTCCCCCATAACTCTGCTCGCCAACCCACCCACTCCTGCTTTCTGGCCTGGCATTCCCCTACACTGGGGTATCGAGCCTTCACAGGACCAAGAGCCTCTCCTCCCATTGATGACCGACAAGGCCATCCTCTGCTACACATGTGGCTGGAACCATGGGTCCCTCCATGTGTACTCTTTGGTTGGTGGTTTAGTCCTGGGCAGCTCTGGCGGTAGTGAATGATGCAGATTTTTAAGTGGGTAAGTGAAAACAATAAGTCAAACTGGAGGCAGCATTTTCTAAGAACTGGCTGCCACCAAAGGAACCTAATTAATGTTACAAAACTCAAAGTTCAAGTAGGGGTGAGTTAAGTTGAATTTTGCACCTCAGAAGAATTGTTAATGGTCAAGTAATGCTAAATCTTCGAGGGAGTGCAAGTTAACTTTTGTGAATGTTGGAGATGGTTGCTAGGAAAGCAGGCTGGCACTATTGTGACGTGCATGAGGAATTAGACTGGTGCCTCCATATGAAGAAGAAGGCTGGCGTCCTTTCCAAGTTCCACTCTAGCACCGCGTAGTAGCCTCCAATGTCACACAATAGACTGGGGTGTTAGAGCATATAGACGACAATTTAATTAGTGGCAAGAAAACCACAGAGCAAGGCAAAGAAGTAGAAGAATAATTCATTCATCAGGGGGAATGGCATCTTGACAGGAGTGTTGTTTAGCAGTTACTAATATCTAAGCTTTGAATGTGCCTACTTTGTTCTTCACATTATCACAAGCATGCCACAAGCATCGTGGAAGGTATGAATTATCAGGAATCGGGGATAACTCAGCAACCCAGTGGGAGATCCCACAATAAATCAGTCTGCCTCCATCTTAAGCTTAACAGCCATGTTTGTCTTTATTATAACTAAATCTCTGTGTTTCAAGGAGAAGGCTATGCTCCTCCTGTAATCTTAACTACAGATTATTGCCTGTTCCTGGAAGTGACAACCATGCCTTTGTTTCAAAAGATTGTTACGATTGCCTGTTGTTACGACAATCTCATTATGGTAACCTTGCAAACATGTCTTTGTTTCAGGTTGTTGTTATGGCCAACGTGCTACGCTTATGCTGATTCTGTAACCCCATCTGTTTGCCAGCCAAATTCTCCATTTGGAAACACCACCACCACCACCGGTACACACACATACATGCACATACACTCCTGAACTATAAAAACCCTTATCTTATCCATGTCCAGTGTTGATCTCTTAAACTCCACCTTTAGGGAGAGACAGCTTATCTACATGAATAAAAATAGATTTCTTAATTAATTGTTTGCTTTAATTAACTTAGCCATGATAATTTGGATCAGTAGTCTTTCTCCTCATATTCACGTGGTTACTAATGCTTAGCATGCACAAGGCATCGTGTTTCATCCCTAATACTCCCTACCCTAAGTCTGAAATAGCATTTCTAGTGAAAAAATTTATGAAGAAACAAAGATCAGGGGTTAAGCAGCCTCTCTAAGGACATACAGCCAAGAAGGGCCAGATACAGCAGATAACATCTGAGATAAATCTCATTCACTTTTATCTTCATGCTCATATTCAAAAGTAATGGTGATTTACTATTTTAAACTGAACATTAAAATATTTGGTAAATGAGAAACAAATTTAACAACAGGTTTCCTGACTTGAGGGAATTTTGCAGAAGTCAATACTTTGTCTTCCTATGAGGTCATAAAGACTTGTACAATGACATCAAGATCTTTCATCCTTTACTGTCTGTATTGTCTTTATCAGCTTTTGCTTGGTATTTTAGGAGTTTTTGTCACTGACGTGAGAATAACCACAGACTTTGTTGATGTAGATTGTACTTCGAGATAGCTTTTCTTTTCTGTACTTGGCTGTTGCAGACAATAGTCATCTTTGAGGGAAAAATTTACCATGCTCTAGAAACAAAACTTAAGCCCAGTCTGCTCCCAGTGCATGGACCAGGACTTTCTGCATTCCCCATGGATGACAGCTTGACCACAAATTATCTGAGTTTATGCATACTCATAGTTTTCCCCAACCCCCTTTTTAAACCCATGATTGCTGCCTCCTTTTTTTTTCTTAAACTGTGAATACTTATTGATGAACATATGAGAAAATTCATTTGCTCCGTTGTACTTTCTCTGTAGAATGAGGTGAGGTAAAAGACCTTTTTTAAAAGTAAGGGTAAAAGACCTCTTTTAAAAGTCCCATTAGTGTGGGATGTTGAATCATGGACAATGAGAGAATGTAGCCAAGTCAGTATTTGGATAGAGAAAGACTTTTTTTTTTTTTTTTTTTTTTTTTTGAGCTCACCGTAAGAGAACAATAGGAAAGGTAATGTCAGAAGAACTATCTGATGTAAGAATGTGAGGCTATAGGTTTTTATCTGGGACCTACCTTCCTTTTGGATTGAGTTCTCACAACCTAATTCCTCCCAACATGCATACTGGGATTGGTCAATATTTTCTTCTTGGCAGAGGCCGAATTTGTAGTTAATATACACAGACACATGATTTCTATGCTTGCAGTTTGGCTGGTAAACAAATCCTAGTTTTTCATTATAGAAAGGATAGCTAAAAAAAATCTGTAAGCTTTTGAGAGATACTTCTTGTGTCAGCAAAGGCTCCTAGAGTCTCACATCTCTGAACCTCTGATTCTACCATCATGTCGTCTTGGACTCTTACCTTCCTGCATCCTTCTTATAAGGACCCATCAGAGAACATTGAGCTCACCTGGACAACAACTCAAAATTTCCAATTTGGCACACTTGCAAGTCCCCTTTTGCCATGGAAACTAGCATATTTATAGGTGGACATCTCTGGAAGGCCAATATTCAGCTAAATATATACTGTAACTCTCATCTCTTATTCCTCTATACAACTTCCAGGGAAGAAATTCTTTTCCCTACCCTGCCTGTTTTTCCCATCCTATATTTATCCCCTTCCCTATGCTTAGTGATTGTGTGTTGCCTCCCTTTGGAAATAGCCTGGCCTAGATTTGCTTTCTTAGCTCTGCTTATTCAGCTGTGCTACCCTAGCCATGGTATATCAGCTCTCTGGCACATTTAGGTTGACTTATAGATGCCTATCTTCTGGACTACTGAGATCATTAAGTAAAATCATGGAAAGAAATTTCTCCTAAGCCTTGACAAACAGAGAGCATTATGTGGATATAAGTTATTATAGCCATTACTATCAGTGGTTCTTTTGTTCTATCCTGGCTTGGAGTCTGTAGGTCCATACAGACCTGAAAGATGATCCCTTTCTGAAAAAGCCATCCCTTTCTGACTTGAATTCAACTGTCTCTCATCGACATCCTACACTTTACTTTTCACCGAACATAAAAAGATGAATCATCTCCTCCCTCAATACCCATTCTGCAGAGCACGACATGTAGAAGAGAAGAATAAAGTTTCATACGGCATGGAGGTTAAAGCCTATAAGTCCAGCGCTCAGAACGTGGAGACAGAAGATCATAAATCTGAGGACATCTTGGGATTTGGAGTCAACTCAAATTTAGCCTGGACGATATAGTAAAATCTTGTCTCACAAAACAAAAGTAAAAATGAAGGAAGATACAGAAGGGGGGTGGAGGAAGGAAAGAAGAAAGGGCTTCAAAATGATGTAGGGAATATCTTTCTTCCTTGAAAAATATCTGCAAAGATTTCCAGCTAAGAGCCTATTAATCAGAGTGAGGCAGAAAGTAACACCTTTGGAAAAGGGTTAAATAAGAAGCATTTTTTTTTGCTCTTTGTATTCATCAATTATATCCCCATCTGAGGCATTGGGCCAGTTTCTGCATTCAGCAAGATATATGCGTCAATGTTTTTAAATAATCTGACTTTCACCACTTTTTTTTTTCCAACCCAAGTCTAGCAAGGAAAAGGGTTGTGAATGTGAAGGGGGAGTTGCGGGGTTCTCGGCTTTGCCTGTGGCAGGGTCTGACTTTGGGGTTTGTTGCTGTGAAGAGATACTGTGACCACAGCAAGTCTAAAAGGAAAACCTTTAATTGGGGCTGGGTTATAGTTTCAGAGGTTTAGTCATGGTAAAAAAAAAATGTCAGCATGCAGGCAGACATGATGCTGGACAAGGAGCTGAGAGTTCGACATCTTGATTCACAGGAGGCAGAGGGAGACTGTGTGGCACACTGGGCTTCGCGTGAGCATAGGAGACCTCAAAGTCTGCCACACAATGACCCACTTTCTCTGTCACTTCCATACCTACTCCAACAAGGTCACACCTCCAACTAGTGTCACTCTATGTGGGCCACAATCTTTCAATTGCCTATGTGGTCATTCCTATTCAAACTACCACAGGTGGCATGGTATAAATTGAAATCAGCATAGCCTGTGTATTGGTTAGAATATGATGACTTCTCGAGCACCTTGAGCGAGTCCCAGGAGATGCCAGATGACAAGAAAATGGCCATATGGCAAAGCTCAGGTTGGGCTGCAAATCATGACATTCTCATTCTCTAGACCCTGACACAGAACAACAGAGCAGTAGATCTAATTCATCCTATGCTGTACTGTATAAAGCAAAGGCCCTCTAAAAGACGAAGGATGGGATAAGTGCAGCACAGTCTCTGAAAGTTAACCCCACAATAATCAACACAAGCAAATCCTTTTACATTTTCAGCCACATCCAACAAGAGCATTAGCTAAAACCCACCCACCTTAAGGCCGTGCTGATGCTGGAGAATTAAGAAGTGCCAAAGTAGAGCTTCCTTCCAAAAAGTGTTGGGAGTCTCTTGGTATTATGCTTGTACATTCTCAGTGGAAGACTGCAGTATTGCCATAACATTGGGTGGCTGCCAGACTTCTTGACAGACTACAAAATTAAAGTCTGTAGCAATTTTTAATTGAGTCACAATTTTATTTTGTAAAAACCGAACCATAATCGTCTGTATTTTTACATTTCACTAACAAGTAGTCTTTAGTTAAACATCAAAATGATAACCTGTGAGGTCATGTCTATGTATTGGTTACTTACACTGTTGCAGTCACATAGTACCTGACAAAGGTAGTGAAGGACGTTGGAGAGGACAGCCCATTATGATGGGAGAGTCATGGTAACAGGACCATGAGGCAGCTGGTCACATTATATCCACAGTCAGGAAGTAGAGCAAGATGAATGCTAGTGCTCCACAGGACCAGAGCTAGTCAAAGGTGCTATCCATAGTTAGAGTAGGCGTTCCCACCTCTGTTAAGTAGAAACACACAGACTTACTCAGAAGTCATCTCTTGGGTGATTCTATATCCCGTCAACCTGATAATCAATACATTAACCCTCAAAGTTTACAATCTTCAAATGAAGGCAAACAATTCACTCATGGCCTATTGTGATGTGTGTGTGTGTGTGTGTGTGTGTGTGTGTGTGTGTGTGTGTGTGTGTGTTGTTTGGAAGATTTTTGTAAACTTTGGAAAGTAAAGCCTAGCTGGAAGAAGTGGATCACCAGGTGGTAGGCCACTTCTTCTGGTCCTGTCTCTCCTCCCCAGTCCACATAGATACGATCAAGCAGCTCCACTTGCCTCTGATTTCACAGCCGAGAGATGGTTCCACCATGTCTTCTCTATCATGATGTATTATATTCTCAAACCACCAACAAAATATCTCCCTCCACCCCACCCCCCCAAGGGACTTCTTGTTGGGTCAGAGCAATGAGAAAACTGTCTAATAGTTGTTGAGACTAGAAAACAAAACAGAACATACAACAGTGATTTCAGTGACAACAACACTTGTGTAGCATCCAGGACAAGGATAAGGAATGATGCATAGGGTGACAAAAAGCAAGATCCATAGTCTCTGACAGGGTTGATCTAGGCAGTTGAGCGTGTTCCAGTAGGGTAGGACAAAAGTTAGAAACACAGGAAACAAAGATGTAAGGAGGCTCAGGGAGACAGAGCTGCAGAGACTTGGACACTGACTGAGATGTTGAACATCCTTTGCGCTGACCATCCTTTATCCAGGGAAACTGCCTTGTTATTGTTATGTATTGGGATAAGTTGAGGACAGACTTCTCAAGAAGTCCCTAAATTCAAAGAAACCACGCACAAAGCTCACATGTCAATCTTGAATCAGAGTTAAATGTTTAACAAACACTTGCTCACATGTGAGTGACAGACCAGAAGTAACTCTTCTGATTTAGAATCAAGTGCCTGCCAGGCGGCCAGGAATTCCAACCAAGGACAGGCATGCTGGACCTCTTTTATTATGGTGACTCATGAAGGTACGATGTAGCTAAAGAACTACTGCCACCTAGTGATGCGACAATGTCATAGCACAATACATTGCTCTCAACAACAGGTCATGTCACCTATATGAAACAGTGCACTGTCAGTCAGTTGTTACATCTCTAGTAGACAATTATTATATTATATATTACTAGCTTATATACTTACTGTAATATATGTTAATGGATATTTTAGAAGGTATTTATTCTACTTGCTTTTTTTTTTTTTTTTAGTTAAATTTAAACAGTTCCAGGCAGGTCCTTCTCAAAGTATACTAGCAAAGACTTTGTGATCACAAGAGGTCACATTCCAAATATTATGGTCCCAAAGACCCTCCAATGGGATGTTATACAGAAGTGGAGCACAGTGGTCGCATGCCTGGCCCTGCATAAACATCAGCTAATATGTGTGTGTGTGTGTGTTTCTTAGTTTTAGTCAAAAGAAAATAAGCTTAGAAAATTTAAATATGTATTTTAAAATATATGAGTAAATTATAAAATCTCAATGTAAAAAAAACAGTGTATGGTGATACAATGTGTTTTTGTTTTTAGATACTAGTCAAAACTTTTTTAAAATAGCTCTTAAGGTAAACAGGTTTCAATATGCTAACCTTTATTCCTGAAGCAAATACTTTGTATAAATTTAGAATATTCTGTGTGTATTGTATTTACAAAGTCTACAGAGCTGTACACAAGGTCTCTTGTCTTCATATACATTTATTACTAACTCACCAACTCACTCAGAATAAGCTCTAAGTGCTGGAAGCTTCATGAAGGGCATTGGCCTTGCAGGGTGGGCCAGTTCTCATCCTTGGTACCATCTCCTCAGTATGGTTAGATCCAAAAGTATTTAACATGTACTACAAGTGCCTATCAAATTCAGGACAGGAACACACTGTGGAAGGTTTAGCTTAGGAGTGATGAAATAGACCATGTAGCCAAGATATGTAGTAGAATATACATATACATATATACGTAATCACTCAGGTTTATATAACACTGAAATCACTTAAAGATGTATTTTTTTTTTTAGTTTAGTCCTGTGTCTAAGTAAAACATAACCAAACATTCATATAAAAGTGTCTGTGTGTGTGTGTCCACATACATGAAAACCACTTATTTAGTCCCACCCTGAAGCAAATGTTCCTGATGTGACCAAAGTCCACTTCTGTGAGGAATATTATTCTTTTACTGCAACTTAGACAGAGCCCTAGCTGTCACTTTGGCCAACTAAATATGAGTAGAGGTTGTTAAGCTTTGCTCTGAAGTGAAGGCATTTAAATGACAGTAATTCATTCTCCAAGCCACTGCCTTCTGCTGTGGCAGCTAGTGATTGGAGAAGAAAATTGCAGTGGGGAGGTGCTGCAATCTGGAAATAGCCTAATGATCCATAAAGAGAGAAGAGTCCTGGAGAGCCCCCATCTCCACCTTCTTTGAGCAAAATGTATAAACTTCTGTTGCAGGGAGCTGCTGGTATTGTGCCATTGTAGCAAGTTATCCAACCACTTGGATATAGTCAACTGTTACAGCAACACCAAGAAAACAGAAGCAGAAGGATGAAACAATTATGATCTAAAAAGTGAGGAAGAAAGTGGAACCTAGAGCTGCTTCCTGTTTTGGGCTCAACTCTCTGCAGTGATCATCAGCTGTGGTCACATGCCATTCGAAATATCCAGGTGAGTCATGAAAACAATTTTGTACGAAAGTCTAAGAACCATAAATTGCCCAACATTTTACCATCTTGCAAAATCTTCTCTACTTTACCTGTCAAGTCAGAGATGGATGCAGTGGTAGGAGGTCGCAGTAAATTGAAGCCCTAAGTATTATCCCAAACAATCATTTCTCACAAATAACCCAACCTCTGTGGAACTTATATACACTCTGGAGGACCAGAAAATATTACAGTGGCTATGAAAGCTGCATATAACAATTTCTTCCAACCCTGTATTATTCTACATATAACTGAAATATGAGAGTCATTAATAAAATTGTTGACACTGAGGAGGCCATGAAAGATGCCCTGCCTCTGATTATATTCCAGCTTACAGAGCAGGTTTCTCCCTTCCCTCCCCTCTAGACCTGTGCAGAGCAGACAAGATTTATCTTTTATCAACCTGTAACTGGGATTTACAGCGTGAGATGCTGAAGTACACATCTAAGAGCAATAACTGCCAGACCCAGCATTTGACAGAGTACACTAAAGAAAAGGTGTCTTCCTACCTGGCTTACTACACACACACACACACACACACACACACACACACACACACACACACACACACACACGTGCACATGTGCACACCAGCATATGATCATGTTTATTATTTATCTCTAGTATATAAGGCTTTAATACAAGAAGCGTGCTTGCTTAGGTACATTTTTCGAATGAGCCTTACTGAAAGGTGAAGCTATAGATACATGTGTCAGGTTAGAGGGATGACAGGAAGAATGAAAGAAGTGGGTAGTGAATTTGAAGGGAGGAGGGATAAAAGAAAACCAGGAAAGACATACAAATGGGAGCTCTGATGATACTGGAGCATGGCTACAAAGGAGAAAGAGGAGAGAGAGAGAGAGAGCCTTTCTAAGTTCTTCCCAATGGTTCTTCCTTTCCCAGACAATTCTCTTTTTTAATTAATTAATTAATTAATTTTTTTCACTCCATATTTTATCCCCCGCCCATGCACTGGCAGGAGGTATGGGATGTGGAACAGACAATTCTTGACTGACTGACTCAGGGTTTAGATAATTGAAAGGCACTTTTGAGATACCACCAGCAAAGTAAGAGCTTGCTTATTTAGAAACTACCTACTCTGGGTTAAGGAGGTTGCTAAAGTGTTTGTTGTGCCAGCATGAGGACCCGAGTTCAATCTCAAGAATCTACATTAAAATATACTTTTTAATCCAGTCGTGGTGGTAAGCTTCACTTGTAATATCCTCCAACACAACAGAGGCAGAGACACTGGATCCCTGGGGCTCACTGGGGAGCCACCCTGGCCTAATTGTGTACTCCTAGGTCAATGAAAGACATTGCCACAATAAACAAGGGGTACCACTCTGAAGTAATAAAACTTTAGGTTGATATTTTGGCCTCTACACTCACTGACATACTTGTTCCCCTGTGTACCAAAAAGTGTGAACTCACACATGCACGGACAGACATATGAAATAGAAACCAGATGCTTGTTGGCATAGAAAATTCTGCAGCTAAACAATGTATTGAAATTCTGTGAACGGTATTTAAATTGATCCAGCGATAACAAAAAATGCAGGTATGTGTGCACAGTTATGCACATTCATTCATCACTTGGTTGAACTTTTTGTTCTTTCTTTAACCGTCATCATCTATGTTCCATGCTCTCTGGAGGTCTAGACCTGAATTGTCCTCTTACTAGCTAGAAAAATACCTTAACTCATTACAGTGGCTCATGCAGCTGTTTTTAACTGGATCATAAAAGGCATCAATATTGTATATGTTACTAAAGGGGACACATCTGGGACTTTTGCATTCTGGTTTTGACATTGGGTGAACTGACTCCTGAGGATATAAAAGTGACTTGACCAAGGCCAGAGTGACTCAGGGACAGACGACTGAGCAATATGGAATTGACAGTGTTAGGCTGGAACCCCTGCTCATCCCCCTGCACAAGCTGGGAAACCCAGTCTATCCTTCTTCCCAGACGCACATCCGCAGAGTGAAAACTCCACCGTCCTCTTGGAGAAAACTCCGGGCTAGCATGTCAGCGTTCCCTAGACCCCACCCAAGAGTGGCTGCCCAGGGGCTCAGTTTTGAACCTGGTATGGGCACAATCCCATCTCCTAACCGACAAGTAATCACTCCTCACCAAAACTCTGTAACATCACGCTGCTTTAGCCTGGATGTTGGACTTCACTGACCTCCACCTGTGAGACTACCAAACTCCCCTTAGAGCTGCCTCCTAATAAACATGCCTCCTTTGCCTACTTTTTCTTTCTTTCTTTCTTTCTTTCTTTCTTTCTTTCTTTCTTTCTTTCTTTCTTTCTTTCTTTCTTTCTTTCTTTCTCTCTGTCTCTCTCTCTCT
>NC_034591.1:123015639-123059541 GCF_900095145.1 Mus pahari | reverse complement strand
TTCTTGTTGTTGTTTTTCGAGACAGGGTTTCTCTGTATAGCCCTGGCTGTCCTGGAACTCACTTTGTAGACCAGGCTGCCCTCGAACTCAGAAATCTGCCTGCCTCTGCCTCCCGAGTGCTGGGATTAAAGGCGTGCGCCACCACGCCCAGCTCTTTACCTACTTTTAATCTGGTCTAATCTGGCCTATGTGCTGGTCACTGGGGTGGGGGTGGGGGGAGCCTATCTCAGCTGTTAGATGGTTTTCTCATTGCTGTGACCCAACCCGACAAGAAGTCCCTTGGAGGCATGCAGTGGGTTATCAGATCGAGTTAACATTCCAAAATGTTTTCAGATTGTTTTTTTTTTCCCCCAGCATTTTTTCTTGGGGCAAAATGTCTTCAAACCTCAGATTCATTCGTTTACTTTTTTTTTCCTTTCCTCTTATTCTCTGCCTACTACCACTACATTCTTCTTTAGATATCTTTCGTCATTCCATTATTTTTCCAATTTTCTTTTCTTCAGTGAAAACGTGTTGGAAATATATTGTATACACTCTTGAAATTAAAAAAAAATTCCAGCCGTGATTCCAGTGCTAGAGCAATTCTCTTTCTTTTAGCATATTGTAATTGTTTTACCATACATTGATTCATTTTTCTTTTAGTGAAGTCATTATGACTAGGCTAGTTTATATACTGACAGTTTTATTTTCCAGGTGATTATCAGCCTTTTCTGTTCTTGCAAATCTTTGCTTCATACTGATACATTGTTAATTTGGGGCTATATACGAGGGCTACTGAAATCGTTTTAAAAATCAGCTATATTCCAACAGCCCCTGGAACAGTCCATACTTCAGACAAAAGAGGATGCTGTATAAGGACGTGTTTGCTCCAAGTGGACATTAAAAACAGACTTGGCTTTCCCACCTGTCAAAACGTCTTTGTGGCTGAGAAGGGAGGGGTAGTGGGGTGTAGGGGTAGTGGGGCGTGGATGGCATTGGGTCCCTTGTCCTCTTTTGAGATGGTCCTCTTCGGATGGCTCCGCTGTGCGGATCTCGGCTCGCCTCGTTGGAGCCGCCAGGGGGCGCTGTGGCCCGAGAGCGTGGCGGCGGCGTAGCGCAGACCCTCCCCCTGCGTCCCGGCACCGCCCTTTCCCAGGCTCCTTTGCGGGTAAACAGACATGGCCGGCGAGGGAGATCACCAGGACGCTGCGCACAACATGGGAAACCACCTGCCGCTCCTGCCTGGTAACCTCTGGGACGGGCGCCTGGCCATGGGTGGAGACCGAGGCCCGGGACCGATGCCACAGGGGGGACGGGAACAGCTACTCGGGCGCAGCGGCCGGTGGGAAGCCTCCCGTGAGCCTCGCCCTCCGCAGCCCTGCGCTTTCCTCCCGGCCTGTCTCCTGGGCTGTCGGGGATGTTGGGGCGAAGGACTTTGGTTTCCCAGAGCCGGGACCCCCATTCTTTTCCATCTTTCTCCCAAGCAGGCCTCCCTGAAAATGTTGTGGGGGCTAGGCGAAGTTGGGAACCGGGTGACATTAGCAGCCGTTACTTTTCCTGCTCGTCTGCCTTCAAATAAGAGTGACAGCTAACATGCAGTAGGCACTTGCAGGTCGTGGGCCTCGCAGTGAATGCTTCGCATGCATTTCTCCTTTTATTATTACACCTGTCATCTGTCCAGAGCCCTGCTTGTGGAGGAGAAACTTATCGACGGATTGTTAAAATGTATACCACACAGTGACGTGGAAGGTCACACAGTTGCAGATAGGGCACCGCGGTGCAGTGATCTGCCGCCACAGCTGGTATCTCCTCTCTGTGGAGGCAGTTATTTAGTGATTTTGCTCAGGTTTGCAAATAATATGCCTACTTTTGAGATACTCGAGAGAACGGTATTCCCGATTTCTCCTGCTTACTTTATGCCTTTATGATTTATGACAACTCATGTTGCATTATTGAACACTGACAGGGTATGAACTACTGGTACAGACTGTCCTTAGCATGCTGTAGACAACACGGACTATTGCCAGAGCCTCTTGGTTGTAGTTATAAGCCATGAAGTCTGTTAACCTTTGTATGAAAAACGTCACTCGGCTACTTTTAGGAGGTTCACAGTTAGGATAAGGCTATAGAGAATAATTACAATCGCAGGTGTAGTTCATTTAGAACCATATAAGCAACTGCTGTTGGGTTTTCTGGGTCTGTGTTCCTTTGCTGCATTGGATACCAGGCACTCCCAAATCCTCTGAGCTATGTCTCCAACTCCTGCTGTGATTCTTCATGGGGAGGGATTATTGTGGGATTTGAAAATCTTGTGATGGAGATTTACTTAGGATTCAATTGTGGCCTAGGTTAGTCCTAAGTTGTTGAAAACTTTCATCCTTAGTCATGTCAGTTAGGAACTTTTTTTGTGTGGGGTGTGAATAAATAATTTCAGGTTTCAGTTTGTTGCCTCAGAAAAGCTGTGCTTCGGGCATGAATGTGTTCCTTGGTGGTAGTGTAGACAGAAGAAGAAAGGCTGGGTGCAGGGCCAGTGCACAGAACGCACCTTTTCTGTAAGCCCCCGGTTATTAAGCTGTACTCACTCGCTGAAGCTCATAAAGGTGGTCATCTTTCAACAGAAGAGATTTCAGGGACAACAGCTCCACTGTGAATGGAGCAGACATTTAGGAAGAGTGGTAGAGTAGGAGGAAGGTGCTCCCCCTCTGTTGGCATTTATCAGGTACTCCTGTGTGAGCTATTGGGAGCTCTGAAAGTCTGTATTTTCTCAATGTGAAATATTAGAAGGAAGAGGCTCACAGATGTTGTAGATATAGAATAGTGGGTTTCCAAATTATAAGAGTTTTATCTCGCCAGGCGTGGTGGTGCACGCCTTTAATCCCAGCATTCAGGAGGCAGAGGCAGGCAGATTTCTGAGTTCAAGGCCAGCCTGGTCTACAAAGTGAGTTCCAGGACAGCCAGGGCTACACAGAGAAACCCTGTCTCACCCCCTCTCCCCAACAAAAAAGAGTTTTATCTCTGGAGACACTGGCTTGTCCCCTGAATTCATGTAGTGTAACTTGCTTTGAAAGCGATCATCCTTAAGAGCTAAGGAAATTGCTTAACATTTTGGGTGTGAAGAATCCATATTGGACAAATTAAGTGCTCAAATAAAAACATAACCAAGTTGGAGAAGTTAATTGTAGCCTTGTTCATGAGCAAATTCTTTTAAAAACTAAACATAGGAAATTTCAGGAGCTAATAGCAGATACTTTAAACTTGCTGTAGTAAAGAAGAGAATGGGTCTCTCCAAAAGTAAAATCTAGATTCTCGGAGTTGGAGATGAAAAAAATTCAGAATGTTTTTCTTATTTTAGCTTTGCCTTTATCTCTTGATAAACTTCCCTATTGTCAAGAAAATCATGTTTAGAAATAGTAAATATAAACTATCTGCATACCACTTGAATTGTGTTCTTCTCTTTGACAGAGCCTTATATCTAGGAATTTATAATAAAAATGAAGTAAAATCTTCGTGTTTTCTCTTAAGAACATACTTTCAGGTAGCTTGGTGTAAATAATAATTTTCATAAATGGAAAAGCTGACCAATTTGTAATGAAACCTTATGCATTTTAAAACTTTTTGGAGGTATTTAAAAATATATGAACAGAAATGAGATTTAGTTTAGGCCATTTTTTCCCAACCTTGAGACTGTCACCCTTTCAGCCTGGAAAACCCCTTGTTGAGTTGCAGCACAGTGTGTGTAAGAGCATGCCTGGGTGACTCCTAGTCTGCATTTCCAGGGTTTTTATAGTTGTGACAGTCAAAGATATCTTCAGACAGTTCTAAACATTACAAGGAACAAAGTCATCGAGTGGGAAATGAACCCATAGTTGGCAGGAAAAGAACAGCGCACAACACCACTTGTAGAAAGTAGTGCTGTGTTTTGTTTCTTCAGACTTTCATCTCTGCCCTTGGCAGCATCACGTTATCAGGTAGAGTTCTTAAGACATCTCCTTTTGCCAGGCAGTGGTGGCGCACACCTTTAATCCCAGCAGTTGGGAGGCAGAGGCAGGCGGATTTCTGAGTTTGAGGCCAGTCTGGTCTACAGAGTGAGTTCCAGGAGAGCCAGGGCTATACAGAGAAACCCTCTCTCCAAAAACTCGAAAAACAGAAAAGGAAAAAGAAAATAAAAAAAGACATCTCCTTTAAAATGTATTTTCTTAGTGCCAACTTTATTTTTAAATTTAGACTGACAAAACAATGTTTTATGAAAAATAATTGCAAACATTTCACTTTTAAATATGACAGCAAAAGCCAGGAGAGCAGGCATTAGGAAAGCCATGCCCTGAGCCAGGTTTTAGTGGTGTTTTTCCCAGTTTCATTAACAGATCTTTCTCACCTGCTTGTCTCTTCCTTGCTTTCTTTTTCCCAGAGAAACTCTTTGTAGCTAAAGTCTGAACAACCTCAGAGAATACTTTGTTCAAGCCTTCATTTTTTTTTTTTCAGATGAAGAAGCTAAGCTTTAATCAATTGGAATTCATTATGTAAGGTGTCAGAATTAGTAGTGATGGAGAAGATAGAACTTATCCATGCAGGAGATTGGCCTAATTCAGCTATATCTCTTGTTAGGCTAGACCTAGTAATCTGCTTTCTAACAGTGTGGTGTAACTTCGTTGGAGGGGGTGAGGTAATTATAGTGAAGGAAGCTGGTGGCTGTTTCTGATCAGAAATCAAGGGGGCACATCAGCCCCTAGGTCAGGCTGATTGTATGTACCCTTGAGGTGAGGTGAGGTGAGGGAGTGGCGCTGTCCTCAGCAGAACTCTGAGAATGACATCTATTCCCTGTTGAGGGATGCTGTGTTAAGTCCTGATGTGGAAGACAGAACAGCCAGCATGCGCCTCCTACCACAGGCAGCAAAAGAGCCATGGCACCTAAATATAACGTGGTGTCCTGGAGGGGTAACAGGAAATGGAGAATAGCTGAAAATCTAAGGCAATCCAAATAAGATAAGGAATTTAGTTAGCAGTAATGTGCCAATATTGATGACTTAGTTGTCACAAGAATACCAGATGCCTGTACCATGCTAACAATGGAGGAAGATAGTCTTGGCATGCTAGAATTCTATTTTTCCAACATTCCAGTAAATCTTAAAGTGTCCGAAAATAGTTGATTATTAAAAAACAGGAAAAAAAGAAAGGAAAGGGAAAGGAAAGGGAAAAGAACCATGGCAGAAAGAGCACAGACCCAGCCCCTGCTGATGTCTCTGCACAGCTTTCTTTTTAAGAGTGTCTTTCTTCAATTCGGGGTGTGTGAAGGGAAACAGAGCTGACTTCTTTTTTTCTTTCATTCATTTTTTTAAATCTCATTTTTCCCTCTGTTATTCTCCTTCAGCAGACAGTGAAGATGAAGATGATGAAATTGAAATGGAAGTTGAAGACCAAGATAGTAAAGAAGCCAGAAAACCAAATATCATAAACTTTGACACCAGTCTGCCAACCTCCCATACAGTATGTAATTTAGTCATTGAGCAAATACATTTTGTGGACCTTTATCTATGGTTGGAATTTCCTAAGTGCAGGGTGTCACACTGGAGGACTAGTGCAGGTGACTAGAAGTCTCCTGCATATTAGCTGACCCTAGAATTCGTGGATGAGAACAGATTTATTTTCCAGTGCATAAGCATGTCATTTTAAAAGTGGAAGCAATGTCATACTATATCCTCATGTGATTCTTGACTATTTTCTAATATGTAAACATAGAGCTGTAATGTTTAAACTTATCTTGGGTATGACTGTTTGAGGAATTGTCTTCCTCTGAATGGTTCTGCTAGTAACTGAGTCATTAAGTGTTCTTAATGTCATTTCAGAACTGTTGGGATGTGAGGTGGTATTATAGGTACTAAAATTCTGTTCTATGCTTTGTTGGGTTTGGACATAGAGGAGTTTTGATTAAAATATTTTGAATTACAAAATAATGATGAATTCTTCATAAAAATTGGGAGTTCTAATAGGAAATACTAGATCAAAAATTAGAGTTATATAACAAAGAATATTTAAATAAATGTGTGCCCTGTCTAGTCTTTTCCCCTGCTTTACTCTTTAGCAGGCTGAGGTGTGGTAAGTGTGTGTCTTGGCTGTGCTCTTGAGTAGTACCTGGGCTGAGGTGTGGTAAGGGTGTGTCTTGACTGTGCTCTTGAGTAGTACCTGGGCTGAGGTGTGGTAAGTGTGTGTCTTGACTGTGCTCTTGAGTAGTACCTGGGCTGAGGTGTGGTAAGTGTGTGTCTTGACTGCTCTTGAGTAGTACCTGGGCTGAGGTGTGGTAAGTGTGTGTCTTGGCTGTGCTCTTGAGTAGTACCTGGGAGCTGATATGGAAGAGTTCCACGGGAGGACTCTGCATGACGACGACAGCTGCCAGGTGATCCCAGTCCTTCCTGAGGTGATGATGATCCTGATTCCTGGGCAGACACTCCCACTGCAGCTCTCTCACCCACAGGAAGTCAGCATGGTGCGGAACTTAATCCAGAAAGACAGGACCTTTGCAGTCCTTGCATACAGGTAAGAGATTGGACAGATCTGCTTCCCACCCTGCCAAAGTCAGTGCAGCAGCCAAAGCCAATGGGGATTTGCAGATGCTGGACAGGAGCGTGAAGCAAACAGTCTTGTGTCACATTTTCAGTGTTTCGCTGCTTTCACAGTGTAGCTGTATCTGGCTCTTGAAAAACTTCCTCTCACTTAATAGAAAACCTGCCTGTTCAGAACTGTCTTTATTTAAAAATAGCTAAGTTTTAAAATTTTCAAGTAAAGGTTACTTTTCCCTTTCAGAACTCACAAGTTGTACAGGTATAAAACCATAGTTAAGTGAAGCTATTCTTCAATAGCCTGTGGCAAATGAGGGAACTGTGGTGGAGGCAGGAAATGGAAACAGGAAACCTCCCATCACTCCCCCTGACCCTCCCCCCATAGCGCTGCTAATTAGTGCAGCCATCATTGTCTACCAAAGTGAAAGAATGCTCACTTTGTGAAGTAACGATTTAAAGCTTTCCAGCACTGGGTTATCTCAGTGAAGCCTGAACGTCTACCTTTACTCTAAAATGCACTATTTGCCTTCTGGAGCATGGTGTGCTAGCTTGATAGTGAGGGTTGGCTGCTGTAAATTGTCACAGTGTTTGCCCAATCTGTATTGCTTTTGCCAGTTTTGTATAATTATGAGCCAAAGCTGAAAATGCTGTATATTTTTGTCTTGGAAGTAATGTGCAAGAAAGGGAAGCACAATTTGGAACAACAGCAGAGATCTATGCATATCGAGAAGAGCAGGAGTTTGGAATTGAAGTAGTGAAAGTGAAAGCAATTGGAAGGCAGAGGTTCAAGGTCCTCGAACTTCGAACACAGTCAGATGGGTAAGGAATATTGAACATCTTACAGGGAGATGATCTTTGCTAACTTACTATTTATAATTTACTAGTTATTTTTTAACTTTATTAGTAGTTCTCTTTGCCTTCTAAGGTGAAAGCCATACATAGTTCCAATGCTGATGTTTATAGCACAGTCACCTGTCAAGTGTAAAACAACTGTACTGCTTCATTCTTACCTCTCAGTCCAGGGTGTGACTTAATTCGGGGTGAGGCTGTGGCATTGTAATGCCACTCCAGGTTTGAGAACAGTAATACAAGCCCTGAAGGTAGGAATGCTGGGGGAAAGGCTTTGGAATTGAAGAGCTCTCTACATTAGAAAATAGAAGGGAAAGCTGTAATCAGTCACCATGTGCAGCAGGAGAGGTATGGTATTGGCAGCATTCCGGCACTGCTTGAAAATCACACTGAGCCAAAAAAAAAAAAAAAAAAAAAAGCTTGTTTGCAGTGTGAGTTGCATATCATCCCAAGATATCCTTCGTATGAGTAATGAAGAAATGTTGTTGCCTGCACTGTGTGAAGCTTAGAAGTTCCCTGGGGATAGTAACATAGTTAACATAGCTTTTCATATGATCAGGAAGTATGTGTCTGTTTATCCTTTCCCATCAAATTCTGCTAACTTAGCCCATCTTCTTAAGAAGGAATGAATTAGAAGCAAGCATTTGTCTTACCTGGTGTCATATCTTGTCTCTGGCACACAGGAGGCACCTGTTAGGTCTTAGGAGACAGCCTCTGGGTTCTACCTGTTTCTGGAGAATGGTTCACTAGTGTGTGGTCAGAATTGAAAGTTCTGTCAGACTTCTTTATTTCATGTGGTATCTGAGCACAAGAAGGTTTGAAGATTTTTAGGAATCAACAAGAAGAGCTGCATGAGGACAGGATTTATTGTTTGCAATGCTCACATTGTAAACTGTTGTAAATAGTTAAGTAACAAAAGTGTACAGGTCAGGCAGGAATTTGGGACAAGAAATTGGGTAGGATGTGCAGACTTGGGTGGCTTGGCTTTCTCTTGATCCTCCTCTGGAACATTTTATTATACAAATTCAAAACCTTTCTAAAACTCCATGCCTACGTCCCTCATTAGACCAGCTGCTGGAGAAGTGACTGAAACTTTTGTGGGCTACACTTGGGTTAGCGTTATGTGAATGCGAAGTGATCTGAGAGTTTATATTGTAGTAACTGGCTTATTGTTTTGTTACCGTGGACTTCCTTGACACTAACAAATTTTCATTTACTTCCTGTATACATCTTGATACAGATTGGTTATCCTTGAATATTAATTTCTAGAAGCTAGAAAAGAAACTGATTTGGGAGATAGTATATTTCTGTGTGTGACTTCAGTAATTACTTGTGCACAGCTCTAAAACATAAGCTGGGAGTAGTCATTGTCAGAAACTGGAGCATGAAGCAAGGTTAGAATCTAGTGAAGGTTGGCGCCACACTGATAGGTGGACAGGCCTTGGAAAGGAGAAGTGTTTGTAGTGTTCCATTTTCCACTACGTATTAAGGTCTCCCAGAAAGATGTATCTCAGCTTAAGGCCCTCTGGAATAAGATTTCTTTGCCCCCACTTCCTTGCTGGTCCATTGTCACTTAAAATAGTCAAACGATACACACCATGAAGCCGGTCTAGGACAGTCTCTGCTTTTGGCAAGTGAATAAGCTTAAGTATCAGAGAGATTACTTGCCCAAAATTATACAAGTAAATAAGAAATAGCTGACTTGTTCCACGTTCTAACTTTCAAACTAGCTTTTGACCGTTATACCAGAATTTCTTCTTAGGACATTGGAAATTTAACCCTATGAGATCTGTACTTTAAGATTCAATTTCTGTTTTTGTTTTTAACCTAAATTACACTTCATATATAAAAAGCAGTGTTACCTTCTAGCCTTTCCTTTTAAAAGTCTGTTTTTTAAATACATACATACATACATACATACACACACACATACACACACACACTTTTTTAAAAGTAAGAAATAGAAGGGTGTATTTGACTCAGGACTCTTCAGAAACTTTCTTAGAAGTATACAGAAAAAGAGAAATTCATATTCTGCTGGAATTATTAGACTTCTTATCTGTCATATCTGAGATAAGTAATTTGTAGTTAAAAGAGTTTGAGCTATATATCATAAACACTTTAAGTAAAAATTAAAATAGTGTAACATTTGGTTTTGAAGAGACAGGGTTCCAGATCCACTGGGATGTAGTTGATGCTCCGGGACTTTGTTAATACGTTAACCACCTACACTTGTGTCCTTGTTGCAAGCATTATAAAAATAGTCCCTAGTCGGTGTAAATGCAAAGTCCTAAAGTTTTCACATTTTCCTCAATTTCACTTGCTTTTATAACCTTTATTATAAAATGATGTTACTATAGTCACAAAGTAACTGTCATAAACACATTAAAGAAAATCAACACACACACACACACACACACACACACACACACACACACACACGCACTCACGCATCCACAGACATGTTGAATAAAGACCACGAAGACTCACTTCATCTCCAGTTTTGAAAGCTGGTGCTGCGAACATAAAGGATGTTGGTTCCACAGTGTCTTTGGTACAATAAATTTTTATTTAGGAATTGTGTGTGTGTGTGTGTGTGTGTGTGTGTGTGTGTGGTACCTTTGTAATGCTGTAGTCTTAACTGTCCAGAGTTTGTGTAGGTTTTGTCCCTTTTTTCTGTTTTTACTCTCTGCATAGTAATAACAAAGAGTTTGTGAGGCTCACAGTCTAGAGATTAGGGGATAGAAAGTTGTATTATCTAAGAAGATCTAAGAAATTAGATGTGTCAAGATAATCTGTAGCCTGTATGATGTTTTTAAAATAAATTTTCCTTCATTTGTGCCTGCATATTTATCTGAAATGTATCTCTTGATTCTGATTCTGAGACTGAAATCCATATTTAAGTTACCTCATACTTTATATTAAGATTTATTAAAATTGTATTGAGAATTTCTTGTATATATTTATATATTACCATTTGGTCAATTTGCTTAATAGGGGGAACTTGGGGAAAATATTAATATTTAAAATTATCCTGTCGAGAAACTTATAGTTTAACTTAGTATATCTTAAAAAATGAACAACATACTTGATTCTCTTTATTTTTAGAATCCAGCAAGCTAAAGTGCAAATTTTGCCAGAGTGTGTGTTGCCGTCAACCATGTCTGCAGTTCAGTTAGAATCACTCAATAAGTGCCAGATATTTCCTTCAAAACCCATCTCTTGGGAAGACCAGTATTCATGTAAATGGTGGCAGAAATACCAGAAGGTGAGATGCTAATTTCTTATGTGTCTTCTAGAACTGAAGACAAATTGCTTTTAAAAAGTCACAACTCTCATGATATTCTGTTGACACTGTAGCTCCCTTAATCATAGATGGATTTAAAATTAATTCGCCAGCCATTAATTATGAAAAGTAGCTTACAGTAGTGGTAAAATGTCACACAATTGTAAAACGTTCTTGATTTTATGCCGGTCATGCATGTATTAATGGCCTGTGGCTCTTAGTTTCCATAGGAACTCTGCTCACATATTTGGATTTGAGTTAAGTGCTGCATTGAAGAAGGGTCAGAGTTGTTTGAGCTTGCATTCAGTGGCGGTAGAAAGGATTGTTGTCCTGGGACTTTTCGGAGGAAAGATTTTTGTCAGTTATTTTTCTCCATGCTTCCTACCACCCAGAAATTGATGTGAGTTTAAGGTATTGCTTCTTTGCTGCAGGAATGTAGCTCAGTGGTTGAGGTCTTGCCTAGCATGTTCAAGACCCTACATTTGATCTCAGCTGAGGAAACACAACTATGTTTACTTGGGCATTACTTCTTATATATTTCTTTGGCTAAATGAGTTCACCTCTTAGGACCAAAGTGAAAGCTCTTCTGCCTCATTTCACTGTAGGTGCTCATGTAAATACAGCTTTGGTACAAGCACGTTCCTGAAATTTATGATTTCCCCAAAACTCAAAAATGTACTCATTTGTAAGTTTAGATTAAATTGGTTTGTTTTTTGTTGTTGTTGTTTTTTAGTACTTTGTAAAAGTTCAAAAGTGTTATTTTCATTATAACATAAAAGTCCTTACTCTTTGTTAAGTTAGAGTAGGGAGGCTTTACATTTTGATGTAAGTAGCATGGCATCCTATACTGATATGAATTAATATATAATTTTTGTGACAAGAATCTCATTTTCTTTTCACTGTTCAATCACATTTAGTATTTAGTTTCTAGAGAAGTTGTGTTTGATGGTCTCATAACTGTTAGGGTATACAGTTAATTTTTCTTCTTGTTCTCCATTCTGTTAGCCATTCATGAATAGTACCGCATGCTTTAGTTAGTGTTTCTAAGTAGTATAATTAGACTTCTTAAACACGAGCAGAAAGGATAATGAAAGTAATATATTTTGAAGCTTTGACATTGTTATTGCCTTAAGTTGAAGGCAGCTTTCGGTCTATCTACAAAGTACTTCCTTTTCCAAACTGCACATTGAGATTTTCAATGTATCTACCCCTATTTATCAATACAACAGCAGGGAATTGTGTTCACAATGCTTTTGAAAATAATTCTTAGACTATGTCAAAAGATAACTCTATCAAGTAGGTTTTATTTTTCTTTTTAAATTAAGCTATTTAATGCTTATTTTTTGTCTGCCACTTGTTTCCTAGTGAAGTGGTTATGTGGAAAATTCCTCCTGTCGATGCTTGCTTCCTACATGGCAATGCCTATATTTAGTTGTCCATTCAGTGGCTGTGTGTTTTTTCAGCAGGACTTATATTGAGATTTAGAATTCAAACTGGGATGGTAATGGGAATCCTTAATTATATCTATTTTCTAAACTCCTATTTGAAAAGTTCTAAGTGTATGATGGAACTGTAGTTAATAACTGACTTTTTGACCCTGTGTAGCAAATTCTGTCTGGCCTATAGGACCTTGAAATTCTAAACTTGAACTTTAGTTCTAGTTCATAACGTAATGTAACTCACGAACTGTAACATTTGTGTTACTTGTTGGTTAAACTCTTCATAGTCTGTGGCCGAAGTTCCTCAGAATGCTGACATTGAACACTGATTTTTTTTTTTTTTCCTTTGCAACTGGATTACTCACTGGCTCAAAGAGCAAAGATTGGTCTCTGCTCCTCTGGGACAGGTACCTGACATTACTGAGTGGTCTTCTCTGTCATCCTAGACTTGCCCTCAGTAGCCCTTTGCTGATTGTTAGAGAGTCACAAGGTCTCAACAGAAGGAAATAGGGCATGGGCGAGGAAGGAACAAGAGAATACAAAAAGAAAAAGAATCCTTCAGCTTTTGAATTTTTCAAATTGTTCCAAAGGTTTCCTTGTTCAGGTCAAAAAATAAAAATAAAAACTGTTTTTAGAAAATGTATATTGTACCAAGCGACTTGTAAACTTTGTGTACCTCTTAGACCTGACCCATTCTGTGTGTAAAAAGTCTAGACTGCGAAACAGGAGTGCTCCAAGCCTGGTTGGTCAGCACTTCCTGCTAAGTCGGCAAGCATACTGTGCTTGTAACTGGATATTTGATTACCTTGAAAAACGGGGCATGCATTGCTTGGGTTTAGACAGACCTGGGGTCAGTTCAGTCTTCCAAGATTTTATTCACACTCACTTGTACATCCCACCATAAAGCAAAATGTAAAGGATGCGTCCTTTTTCCACGGCTGAGCAGTAGTTAAGGTGGCAGAATTGAGAGGCTGCTTGCATGATTTGAAGGTAGTTGTCAGGCCTCTTATAAGGAAGATAAAGGATCTTGGGGAATATTGTCTTCCTGGGGTATAGTTAGTTAACCTTCAACATATATAATCTACTCGCAGATCACCTCACATAGGGTTGAAGCTTTCTTAAGTGTTTTGTGCTGTGACCCAATGTGACAAGTAGCTGTAGAGACCTGATAAGACATACACACACTTGAACACGGTGGATGTTGAGAAGGGAAAGACATTAGCCAAGTTAATTGAGAAACACTTCAAACCCATTCTACATAGAGAATTGATTTCCTGATATTTGGGCTTTGAAATTGGCATTTACTTTTCCTTATTTTCTTCTTTTTTTCTGTTAAATTATGGCACCTTTCTAAACTCACTGTCATGATTGGAAGAGCTTGTGTTAGATGACAAACTTGAATTTACCTCTCGGCCCAAGCTTATCGTATATAAGACTTGTCCTGTTATTTGCAAGAGTTGACTGAAATAGAAAGTAAGTGGAGTGTTGAATGTTCATCCACAGGGTTGCCCGTGTGCATCCTGTAGAGCGGGGTAGTGATGAGCACTGACCTACAAAGGCAGGCCCTCAAATATGCTCCCAAAGGCTAACGTTTAGTCCTCTTGAGCGAATAAAGATAGGGAAATGAATTTTTCTTATACATTATGTAAAAGGATAGCCACTATCTTCTTTGCTAACAGTGTCTTTCAGGAAACTTTCTGTATCCTTTGACAGACACATTATTCCTTTTTTAAAGCTATAGCCAGCTGCTGTGCAATTACATTGTAAGGACACACCAAGGCCTCCTTGATGCCTACACTAAATGTCCGGATTCTTTTTGCACAGGTACATGTATGTACTCAACATTGATAGTGAGGTGACCTGACAAGGGCTTGGAGTTGATTTTAACAGCCCCTTATAAAAGAGGTTCATACTGTTAATATTCCTTGTTCCCATGGTTTCACAGCACACAACCACATTTGTTGACCTGATAAGTGTGGCTTATGAACTTAACTTGCATACTTTTAGCATTTTATTTAAGGGCCTTGTGTGTTTGTCTATGAAGTTTCTGTTTATATATTTTTTTTCCTACCAGCATGATTTTTGTCATTGTAATCACACTCATTTCCTCTCACTCTCGGCTGTCATCGGCTAGTTTTGGGTTTGGTGTGCTATTTTACAGGGAGTTTTTGACTTTATGTAAGTATAGTTTAGTGTGCTGCCTTAGTATTCTAAATTGTAACTAGTAACTTCTAAGAAAGGATATCCACATATTTTTCTCTTGTAAACAGGAGTCCACCAGGCAGTGGTGGCACACACCTTTAATCCCAGCACTTGGGAGGCAGAGGCAGGCAGATTACTGAGTTTGAGGCCCGCCAGGTCTACAGAGGCTACACAGAGAAACTGTCTTGAAAAACAAACAAACAAACAAATAAGAGTCCTATAAAAAAAAAAAAAAAGATAGGATACTCTAGTAAGAGTATCGCTATCTCCAGATGGCTATTTGCCCCCGTAACAGTTGGCCTAGAGTTTATTCCTCAAAGTGATCTGAGTGGTCACCTTGGATCAGATAGGTTTTAAGTTTTACTCTCCTGTTATTGTCTATATATACTGTACTGCTGTAGCTTTCTCAACTTTGTAAACACTGAATACAAATAGGGTCTCTGGCCTTCTCACTGCTACTTTTTAGTGAAACTTTCTAAGATAAGTATTCAGCTATTGACACACAAAGACTTGATTTTTTTTTCCCGTTGCACACATATTATGCATACATATTTGTACTATCAGCTTACAAAACACTAGAATAGTAAAGATCAAACCAGCTTTCAGTACTAAAAGAAATTTGATAAATGAGAGAAAAGCAAAAACTGTTAACTTCCAATTCATTTAAATAAGTTTTATCATTTACTTTGATCACTGTAATAGGAGATCAAACCAAAAATATCTCTGCGCCCATGTAAAGGAAGTCAGTAGAATGATTACTTTTAACTTTTTTCCCCATTATCTTATCAGTTTCATTGTGAATTTGATAAGACTTTTCAGTTTTTAAAAATTCTTAGTTTCATTTTAAGGGCCTTTATGTGTGCTATCATCAGTAAACGTGGTTCCCTGAATGGCAGTCCTTAGCCCCTTAAGTACCTCAACTTTCTGGCTAGTATTACAGATTTATTAAAGGGTAACCCTTTTATAAAGTAAACCTTAGGAACACCTGTGAACTCCTGAATGTTACACAACAGCACTGACTCAGAAGAGAAGCCACTCCCTGTGCTGGCAAGTCAAGAGGTTGAGTGTTCAGGGTGTTGCTGTGTAAGAACTAACAGTTCTCCGATTTGTGTGATTACAGTTAAAAGTGTTTTAAACTCATTTCTTTGTACAGAATTAAAGATTTTTTAGAAGTCCTTTGCTTCAGAGGGAATTGAGACACCAGCTAGTTTATATATCGGGGCCATGCAAAAGGATAGCATTGTTCATGCATTCCTGTTACTATGTTAAAGATGCCATTTATCTTTTGCTTGTGATTATGTAAATAAATGCATTGGGCTTTTCTTTATCTTGTGTCAAATTAGACTTTTGCACTACACGGTATAATGCCTTGATCATCTTAATGAAAGTATGTTTTACTACCTAGTTGAACATGTGTCAACCAACCACCTCAAGAGAAACTTTTTCTTGGTTTCCTATTATTTTGTAATTTAAAGAATTTCTAATTTTAGGAAGTAGATATCTTTCTCAAAGTATAAGCCTCACGGGCTGTGATTTACTTTTTAATGTTATTTATAATATAGATGTATAATATCCCAAATATACAAAAATGATCAATACATTCAATAAACACTGGTTTAATCCTAGCTACTTCATTATATCTGTGACCTCCTATGCCTGCCTTTACTTACCTTTAAAATGGAGATGCTTCAGTAGCCATCTGGTATTATAATAGAAGATGAAATTCTTGCCATAGTATTAATGGCTTTCATGGTAATTACTCCTTAGTCTTGTGTTATAATTGGTAGCACATTTTTAAAAAATCTGTAAAACTATGACATTAACGCTTGTCCTTAGGTACATGGTCTTAGAAGAAAAGAATAACTTACTGGAGAGAACCTAAGTCTTTTGCTCTGGCTCACTAGACTAGACTCCTGAGCTAAGCAGGAGTAGAAAACCATCCAGATCATTTTTAGGTAGGCTGAGATAGAAGTTTATGCCAAGCTATTTTTTTTTTTCTTTTGAGTGTCTATATTGATACATGAAAGAAAAATACCAATGGCTGCTTCAGAAAATCTATCTCTACCATGTGGTAATTCCTAAAATATTTGCAAACAAGAATCGTATTCCCTTGAAATACACCTCTAACCTCTCTGCTTGAATTTATCTTGGGCAAGATTACTGAAGAAAATATTTTATATATGTAATATATGTAACGTAGTCTGTAGCAATATTTAGTCACCAGAATAATTAATAGTTCTGCATAATCCATCCATGGTGAAGGTCCCATATTAGCATAGCATTTATTCTTTTATACTGGTTAAAGCTTATAGTATTGTGTTTTAGTTGCCTACCATATTCAGTCCATATGCCATGGGAGCTCATGGTCTAGGAGTAGTGTAGGTGTATAGTTTCAACACTCAGGTAGAGTTGAGTGTACTTTGTGAGCAGCATTTCTCAGAGTGGCTCCTTGTCATTAAGGTACTGAAAGTATTTATATCTCTGTTCCAGATCTAATATTTCAAAAGCATTAAAGTGTAATTGTCAAACATTTCAGATAATCATCTTTCATGAGATTGTGAATGCATTTCAGATAATAAACTGTTGGTGATTGTCTTTTTAAAATTAAAATTGTTTTTGTAGGACTAATCATTTTCAAATATAACTATCTGTATTATTAGAATCTTTCCCTTGAGTTTTAATAAGTGACACTTTTTGTTTCAGAGAAAGTTTCACTGTGCAAATCTAACATCATGGCCTCGCTGGCTGTATTCATTATATGACGCTGTAAGTAACTTGACTAAAACTTGTATGTTATTTCAGTACTTTTAATTTATTAAAGTAAAACAGGCAGGTGTTGCTGGGAAGTTGCCTTTTATTTGAATGTTTGTAGTCCTATAACTTAGCAAAATATGATGACAAACTTTGGTTATTAAAATTATATAGTGTTATGTGAAAGTAGGAATATATTTTCCAACCAAGTATATTCTTGCATATCTCTGCATCATTAACTAGCATGTGCATCTGCAAAGGCTTGTGCGTGTCAGGTACATGAGACACTGCACTGCTTACAAACCCACTAAGAAACAATACTAGGGTAAAGAATCTTGATTTGAATCAAATAGACTGCCTTCAAAGCCCAATGCAGGTTACACTGGTCTGGGACAGATGGGTAAAGCAACACATAGTAAGCATTAAACAAATGTATTTCTTAGTGAATCCCTGCCAAGAAATCTAAAAAACTAGAAAAATTAAGCAAGTAAATTTGAGCACGTACGATGTACATACCACTGAAGGGAAATGGAGTTGGCCTCTGCCTTTCAGCAGCCTTTGAGTCATCACAAAGGCTTAAATGCAGTCTGTGAAAGTGCGCTAATGCCTGGGAAAAGACAGACAGCACTTTCTATAAAAACTAGTTGTCAAGTGAAATGTATAGATAGCAAATGTTACTACAGGAGCACACTGCGATTTGCACTAAGTCAAAACAGGACTTAAGAAAAGTTACAAGAGGGACCAGTCCAAGCAGCAGCCTGCAAGAGCATCCAAAGGCATTTAGAATCGTACTCCTTGGAATAGACAACCTAAAGGCGAGATGCCTGAGATTTAAACCAGCTTCATCTTTAAAATACAGACATTGTACCTGGTCTCAGGTTTAGTACCAGTGTATGTTTTTAAGGGCTAAACATTATGGCTTTTGTTTTAAACCAGGAAACATTAATGGATAGAATTAAGAAACAGCTACGTGAATGGGATGAAAATCTCAAAGATGATTCTCTTCCTGCAAATCCAATAGGTATGTCAAGTACTTTCTATCCCTGGCATGTTGATAAAGGGAAACCAAGCCTTAAATATTACTCAGTTTAAACCAACCTTTGAATTCTGAAAAGACATTTACATTTCTTTTAGTTTGAACATTTTAAAAAAGAAATATTGCAAGCTACAATAGAATCCTCACTGTTAATTTTCTAACTTAAGTTGAATTGCAGAAGTGACTCTCATGTAGATACTTCCTGTTCTCTATAGAGCCTTTACAAGCTGGCTCTATGACTTACTTTGATATGTCATCTCTATTCGTGTATAAGTCACTTCAAGTATACGTTTGACTTAAAGTGACTTAATTGTATATTAACGACTCCAAATTTTAAAGCCTGCAAACCTCTGTCTTTTAAGACTTTTCTTACAGAGTAGCTGCTTGTCTTCCTATTGATGATGTATTGAGAATTCAGCTCCTTAAAATTGGCAGTGCTATTCAACGGCTTCGCTGTGAGTTAGACATCATGAACAAAGTGAGTAAAGCCTCAGTGTCATCATTTAGATAGTCAGACAGACAGGCTACACAGACACATAAGACAGTTGAGATCACAAGCTATCTCGATTGTGTAGTAATACAGTCATACTACAAGTACTTGTTTACCTGCTACAGTTTGCATTAAAAAAATCTCTAATCTGAAATGCTCTATAATTTAGACTATTTCAAATTTGGAGGATTAGGAATGTATCAACTATAAAGTCTTGTCCAACTTTGAATAAGGTATATTCAGTGTGAAAATTTGAACCATTTATTCTTGCAGTCCATAATATAAATTTGCCTGCTTGGAAGTAGTGTCATAGAGAAGTTGATTCATCATCTGAGTAACATGCCTATTTCTCCATTTAACCTTTTTAGTGTACTTCCCTTTGCTGTAAACAATGTCAAGAAACAGAAATAACAACAAAGAATGAAATATTTAGGTAAGATCTTTATTACATTTTTAATCTTTCAATATATTACCATATTCCCTTCTGTGGTTCCACTTTCCATATTTTCTCCAGTACCTAAAAATATACTCAGTAAAGAAGATAAACACAGGGAAGGCTGTCACCCAGCCTGGAAACATCTGCAATACAGTCTTTTTCCCCTCAAGTTTTAGACACATCCTATCTTAAAGCATAATAGAAATGCTACAAGCATTACACTTCGGCTAGTTCTGCTACATAGGACCAAAATTGGGTGGGTCTCTGAATATGTGCTGATGCTGTTAAGCTTAACACTTTTGATGAATTCATTAGAATTACAGATCAAGAAGGTAAGGAAACTGATATCTAGGTAAAGTAACTAAATGTCCAAAGATGAAAATATGACCTCACTAGGCTTTGTAAACACTGATAAATTTCCCTTTGAATCATCAAAGAACACTTTCAAGCCAATAGAATATCTGCCAACCTCCTGTATACTTGTCTTACATTTTACACAAAGTACTGTACAATATCTGAAATTCAAAGGTTAAAAAGCCAAACTTATATCTCAAGTAAGTAAAAAACTGGAATTACTGTTTTTCTTCTCATTGTCTTATTCTACACATTGTTTCTTTGTAGTTTATCCTTATGTGGTCCAATGGCAGCATATGTGAATCCTCATGGATATGTACATGAGACACTGACTGTGTATAAAGCATCCAACCTGAATCTGATAGGCCGGCCTTCTACAGTGCACAGCTGGTTTCCCGGGTAATGCGGCTGTTTTCTTTTTTTGTTGACTCTTAGTCTAGACGAAGCTTCTAGGAAGGTACAAAAAACAAACAGGACAGGAATAGTTTGATCATTTCATGAATGGGTTAAAATCAGGGACATATGAGATGTAGAAACCAGTAAATCTTGCCTTTTCTAGCTTGCTTTAACCTTGGTCTCCCTTTTACTTTGGAAGTGGCAGAAGAATTAGGGATTAGTGACTTATTATCCTTGCACTTGAAGAAAATCCTCTTATTTGGTATCATTCTTGAGAATTGTAAAGCTAACATTAATATGCCAATGTTAAGCACTATATGCAGAATCCTCTACCTGAGAAAAATGGTACCCTGAGAGCAGAAATGCCGTGTTTCCCAGAAATGAAGACGAAAGCGGTGAGGTTAAAGCAGGGCAAAACAGCAACATATAGACGCGTGCAGTAATAAATTATCCATGCAAATTTGAGGTTTAAGAGAAATCTCATGACAAGCCTAGTCCAAAGTTTAAAAATAGGCTTTCTTAACTTTTATCTTTCCTTCATTTTATAGGTATGCATGGACCATTGCCCAGTGCAAGATCTGTGCAAGCCATATTGGATGGAAATTTACAGCCACAAAAAAAGACATGTCACCTCAAAAATTTTGGGGCTTAACTCGCTCTGCTCTGTTACCCACAATTCCAGAGACTGAAGATGAAATAAGTCCAGACAAAGTAATACTTTGTTTATAAGTGCGCCTGTAGGAGTGACTTCCTGACAGATATTTCCTCAAGTCAGATCTGCCCAGACATCACTGCCTCTGATATATGTGTATAGTGGGTTACAGCATTTGGCTACCAAGTTCAAGAGCATATTTAGGGAATGAGAAAGCAGTATAAAACACAAGGTTGGATTCAGAAGTATTTACTTTTTAGTAGCTTGGTGCCACTGATTATCCTGTTGAGTCTATGTCATGACAGGATAAGAAAACAGTTGAAATAATGGGAATGGCTATGGAACAGGATAGGGGCAGCACTGCTCTAAACAGTGAGCGTTCCAGACACTTGGATGGTAAGCACAAGATAGCGGCAAGGCAGTGTCATTTTAAAAGGTCTTTGCTCCTTTCAATTTTCTTTAGTTGTCCGAGATACTGATTTGTAAATTTTGAACACATTAAAGAGTAAAATAAGCAGTTTGAGCAGAAATAATAGCATTTGGTGTATTTGCACTATTTATTTGATGAGCCTGTGATGTGCTAGATCCCTTTAACTAATGTATATGTCCATTTTGCATTTAATTTGCAAATATAAGTGAACAGTATATATTTCTAGGATCATACCCTTTAGGAAATAAAGTTAAAGCAACTGAAGGGCATCTTTACATAAACCTGGCCAACACTAATACCTATATCCAAATCTATTCTATTTAGTTGAATTATGTCAAAGTAATCAAGTAAAATACTTAAAAGTGTAAGTATGTAATAAAATGTAACTCAAGAATAGGCTACTCCTTAATGTTATTTTTTAAAAAAATAAGTTCTACTTCTGTTTCATTCAAGCTGATGTGATGAAGTGGGGGAATTATGCCTTTACTGCTGCAGTATAATCTGTTTACCATTACTTTCAGATAGTACTGTTTAAAGGAATCTTACACCAACCACATAGCAGCTTTGATGTCACTCCATCTGTGCAGATGACAACAGAATAAAGTCCATAGTTTAAAATCCAGGTATTTACTGACCTGGGTGAAGTAGATTTTGATGTGTCCTTTTATAGAACATCACCCTATTTGACTTCAAGAAGATTCAAAATCCAAAAGCTGCTGTTTACTTGTACAGTACATAGATATGTATGAGCAGCTATGCAGTAAGTAGTTAATTATATAAACTATCAAAAATCTAAGCCATATCCATCTAATTAGTAAAATAAACAATGTGTTCACTATCTTTGGCACCTGATATTAAAGGCAAGAGTCTCAACACAAGCCCTCCTGTTATTCCTGCAACTTTCTGAAAACAAACTAAGTTATTTTAGCATACAGTTTTTCTTCAACGGTTACCACATTTTAATATCAACAGCCAGGTTAACAGCACTGACTTTTCTCACCTGGCACTGCTCCAAGAGTTGGGAAATTCAGGAGGTAGACTTGAGCTTAATTTTTCTACCTACACTCAGGCTGTTTTTTAGGATTTCAGTAAGACGCAGGAGGAGAGAAAAACCAGTCTTACCAAGACTTTTTCACTGTTTCATACGGAGCTCAAAAATTTTTAGGTCTTCTTTATGTAGCTTAGTAGTTCATCTTTTTCCATTTGGTAACCACTTTTCTTCCACTGTTCACGCAACTGTTGTAGCAGGGCCCCAATTTCCTTCCCTGAAGAAATGCCCACTTTCCTGATATCATGTCCACTCACAGGGAATGGCGGGACAGACCACCGCTGCATCTCTTTGAGAAGACCATGCTCTCCTTGGTACTTCAGCAGCTCACAAACACGGGCAGTTGCATCTGGTTCCCTAGACTAAATGACATAGTTTTATCACATACTAAACACTCACAATTTCTTATATCAAATCTACAATTTGAAAAAGTTAGTGAGAACTATTTTCTGCTCAAACCTAATACATACTTACATCTATAACAAAGTCTTGATATGGTTTCAATGGTTCTGAACTATCTGTTGCTTTAACCAAGTCTCTCCTGTTTTTAACTATAAATAAACCCAGGTTTTTTTCCTCTTTTGAAATTTTCAATCTCAAATCCAATTTTGTGACATCATCTTGTACTTTGAATAAAGAAGCCAAAAGAGTCATTGGTTTTGGTGAAAAGCCTTCAACATTTTTACTGACTTTGTTAAATTCTTCTAAATTTGCATTAGCAGGTAAACCTGTAAAAAAAAAAAAAAAGAGAGAGAGAGAAAAGTCATTTTTTCTTAACTACAAAACCCTCACTCATCTCTTAAACTATGCAGATTTAGAATGTGTAGTGTTCTTTCTCCACTGCTTATTATCATCCCATTTGTCATTCCCTTAACTCCTAGAGGAAATTCCTGTAGCAACATGTCTTGTGAAGCTCAGGAGCTGTGATCACATCAGGTACCAACATGCCTTCTCAGTCACGGTCCTGTCTGTACACATTCCCTACTCAGCAATTTTATGTTCTTATAAAACAGTCCAAGTTATTGTCTAGAATATACTGGCTATAGTTATTAATTTCCTTTCTATATATTAAGTGTTCTCGTGAAAGAGCTTATTATGCATTAACTTATTGCTTCCTCCTACTTTCTATGAAGTAGCTTTTATTTTGAACCCTTTGTGATTATAAACCAACCCAACCTGCAAAAGCAGTAAGCTTCATCAAATTCAGGTGTTCTCTCTGACTGTTCTTTACCAATAAATAAACTATTTCCATCCTTAATGCCAAAGTTTATCTCAGAATTTCATTTCACTACTTTAAATTCCTTGTGTATGTAACACAAGACATTTTACTTCAATACTTTTTACAGTAGGTATTTTGTTGCTAAAAATTCACACCTTTATAACCTGTTCTCACCTATGTGAGGAGCCACATCAAGATCATAGATCAGGTGGATCAAATGGTTTACATGGTCACCAGTAAGAATTTTCTTCAGTTCTACCCAAATCCTCTCTCCTGATATTCCAGCCAAACCTTTGGCATTTTCTGCAATTGCTTCTAGAGTTTCATGGTCATGGTCACCGGGTCTGTCGACAATTCTGCCATAAAACCTGTAAGATATTTGATGTGTGACCCTTTTTGTTGTTGTTGTTGTTTATTACAAGAGAAAAAAATATCCTCAAGAGTTTTGTTACCTCTGTACACGTACACTCCTGGATCAATATTTTCCATTTTTACTAGGGTTGTCCCGTCTATATCTAGCTGAGGTTTCAACCAAGCATAGACAATGCTACACTTTTAAGTTTTGATGTTTGGTCTGTTATTAATAGACTGTTTGCATAGAATCAAGTTTAGAAAATTTGGATTTATTGACAAAATACGCTGTGCTACACAGTACTCTTGAGTAATCTCAACCAGTGAATAATGGTACTAGACGTACCTTAGCCAAGTAGAGGGTTTTTGTTTTTTTTTCCTTAAAGTTTAAAATTTGGATTTAAAAAAAAAAAAAAAATCTACTGGTAAGAAATTATCAAGATACAACCTACAAAATGAATGGTACATCTGATGAGGCATTATTTAGATTATAGAAGAAACTCAAATGCACATAAAATTACAGGATCTCATTCCAGTAATAGTGCAAGTGAGACAGATGGCATACAGAAACCTAATTGTAAAGCTAACCTGAAATAAACTAGTACTGGCCCTGTGAAAACTGGGGTGGCTCCTCTGAAGACCGAAAGGAGATACACCCTAGAGTTTATATATCCAAAGGCAGTCAAGTCAGTGTCAGGAGGTGATCCTGGCTCTCCTGTGTTCACTGTAGCTCACTTTTGAAAACAAACACACAAAAAATGAAAATGGACTAATGATCCACTGACAGAAAATGAAGCACACCAAAAATGTGGTACAGTGACCTCAAACTCAGTGTACAGCCAAGGCTGGCATTGAACTCATGACCTTTATGCCTTAGGATTCCTCAGTGTTAGGATTATAGGCATATCCACCACTCAAAGTAATATCGAGTCATTTATAACAATAAAGTTAGAGATAAGAGTTAAATAATATGGACACAAAAAGCCAAGTAATGTATAATACACATGTAACCAAACTAGGGTAAGCTGAGGACTAGGATATGTTAGTTGACTTATCCATGAGGACTAAGGTACAAGGACACACACAGATGACATTCTCATCACTGCTGCAAAGTAGAGGGACTACAGATAACCAAAAAGTTCAGAAGAGGATTGAATGCTTTTGTCCTAAACATGATAGCTTTGAGGGGAGAGATGTGTTTACCTTCAATTCCAATGTAGCAAGACAGTATATATATACATGTATAGTTAGTGTTTATGCATCACTTAAAAATCTATTAAAACTACAACCACTAATACCCACACAACTATCAATGCATTTCGCACTTAGCAGGTTTATCCAACTTTTAAGTATCTTAATACTCTGATTTGTTGTACCAGTTGATAGCACTCTCTTTGTGTCATTTTTTTGGTGAGGCACCAAATATGTTCCAGAGCATCTCCACTCTTAACTCTGTGAGGGCAGACACTTTAAATCATTTCTCTGTAATAACATCACCTGGCACAATACCTGGCGTGTGGCAAGAATTTAAACTACATCACCTGGCACAATACCTGGCCTGTGGCAAGAATTTAAACTACAGGATCAATGAAGGAAAAAGACACTAATAATTTAAAGCTTTTATATAAAACATACTACAAAGAATGGTTTAATTATGTATACTTCAGAATAAAAGCCAAAGAATGCTACTCAGCAGGTACTTGGTTGTCTCAAAGGGTAACATGAAAAACTGAAATTTTCTATTGTTGAAATGTGTAAGTTCTTACCTGAAATACCTTAAAATTCGAAGATAATCTTCCTGAATTCTCTGTTTTGCATGTCCAACAAATCGAACCTTTTTATTTTTTAAATCTGCATAACCATTAAAGTAATCAAACAGTGTACCATCAAAACCTATTAATCAGAAAAGAGGGAAGAAAAATCATGAGCAAGGATTTAGTGGGAAGAAAAAACATCTGAAAACTACCACAAACAGTAAAGTTCAATAAGAGTAAGAGTTAAAAATGAAAACCTAGGTTGTAACAGTATTCATATATATTACTAATAAATGAGAGACAGAACCTTCAAGAATAAACAAAATCAATTTACCACACTTGTGTAAAGTAGGATGGAGGGGAAGACACTGGATAGAACAGCAGGTAGACATATTACATAAACAGCAATAGATAATCTTCTAAACATAAGACTTAATATTACAAAAATAAGAATAGCAGGGAGACCCTGCCTCAAAGAACTAGGTGGAAAGTAATGCAGAACAGTCAGTGCCTTTCCTGGTCTCTGTGCACACACATCTGCATACATTCAGAAACAAGAAGATCTTAAAACACTGTAACAGACATAGTAGTAAAAACATCTATTCCATCTATGAACTGCTGGAGCATGTGAAGAAGCTGGTTCTACAAAACCAAGGATATAAGATCTCCATGACCCAGGGTAACAACAGGATATCCAAGATGAGTCCCAGTGAGGTTTCAGTATTGATGATGTAGCACAAGCCAGAGGCCATGGACCAGACCAAGGAATCACTTTTGTAGTGAAGATTTGCAAGCAAAGAAGTATGAACAAAATGGTATACTGTGAGACACACTGACACACTATAGCTTCCACAAAAAGGTTTTCTTTCCTTTGTCGAGGTTACAAGGGTGGAGGGATGATACAAGGGGAGGGGAAGATGAGTAGGATTGGGGTACATGATATACACTTTACAAAAAGAATCAATAAAAAGTTTTCATTTTTTTAGAAAATATAAATAAGCTTATTGGCAAAAAGAAAAAATAGAAAAATTACAAGCTTGAGTAAATTTCTGGGGAAAATATCTCAGTACCAAGATACTAACAGCTAAATTTTCCTAATATGCAAAAGTTGTTTTGAAATAAACAGACCAAGATGGCAAAACACATATTAGCTCAGCATTTAAGATACCGAGAAGAGTTTCTAAGATGATCTGAACACACACTCAAAATTCAAAAACAAAAAGCAGACCATATAAATAAAAAACAGGTTAAAAAATTAAAATCCAGAAATCTTAAAAACTAACATTTCAGCCTTAAGTCACAATACAAGTTTTTGAAAAGCTTGTCAGATTTCCCTCAGACTGGGTGATCCCTGTGTGATAACAGACTATACCAAAGCAGGCACTCTGGGTTTCACTGGACTCTGTGAGCCTATTAACCCCTCCCTCCCTCCCTCCCTCCCTCCCTCCCTCTCTCCCTCCCTCCCCCTCTCTCTTATTAAGCACTGACAGTTACTTCCTAATCTTCACTACAGTACTAAAGTGGAAACTGACAAAAACACTCCAGTTTACAGGTAGTGATGTTAACTTCAGCCAACAGACTCTGATAGATTCAACTTAAATGATGGATAACAGCTCCATAGCACAGGCTTAAACACAGGCTTAACAGAAAGAAGTCTCTCAGACAGCTCAGTCCTATCTTCCCAAGAGATTACCTAGAAACATAGAATTTATAGTGAGATCTCTTCGTTCAGCGTCTTTCTGCCAGTCAGTTGTGAATTCTACCTCTGCATGTCTTCCATCAGTGGTAACATCAATCCGGAGTGTAGTAACTTCAAAATTTTCTTCATGAAGCTGAAATTAAACACAAGTTTTTGTTGTTATCGTTTGAACTTTTAGCATAAGTACACATGTATTTGCCACAGTCAAGGCCAACTTGCCAAAATTTGTTGTCTCCTTCTGCTATTGGGGTTCTGGGGGCAAAATTCAAATTGTCAGGTTTGGGAGCAGGCGCCTTTCCCTACTGAGCAGTGACATTGGCCCCACAAACTTCTCACTAGTTTCTGTATTTACCACACTATATTTTTTATAGTTATTTTAATGTACCTCATATGCCATTCATTTAACAAAGGAGATATATTCTAGGAAATTTGTTGCTAGACAATTTCATTAACATTTATTTAAAACTTTTTACAATAACTTTTGAAACTTAAGATACAACTATAAAAATAATTTATGTCCTATTATAAATCATACTCCCTCCTTTTAAAAGGATTGTTTCATTAACCAAACACAAATTAGTTTCATTCAATGTAGGAAGGATGGAGTTGATCTTTCCCATGATAAGAGCAGTGCCTTGAAAAACAATCCAAAGACCTGCCTGAATACAATATATTTCCAGAATAACACTCATACATGCAAACTTTGAACCTGAATTAATGAAAAACTATAGTATCAATACCCTAGAAAGGCAGGCAAAGGAGGATTATATGTGCTTGCTGTGGAGAGAGAGGTGGCAAGGAAGTTATCTCACAGGAATGATGAGCATCTACAAAACTACAAATTAAAAACATAATCTAAGAGAGAGGACTTACTTGGTTTTACCATAGAAAATGTAAAAGTGAGAAAAGTATCAATCGTATATAAGTAGCTCCAATGGAAGAGTATGGAAGATTCCAGAGGGTAGGCGGCATGGACATTTCTATTGAGACTTTTTAAAAATTGGACAAAAATGTTACACCTCAAATAATCACAAAATGCCACAGCCAGTATGGTCGGGACACCTGCACTCACCCTGGCAGTGATAGTCCCATGCTTCTCTCCTTTGTTGTTGATCATGCGAATGCCAGCTGACTGGAACATCTCCTTCATCTGAGTAGGGGTGGCAGTGGTGGCGAAATCCACATCTTGAGGCTTCACCCCATTTAGTAAATCCCTCACTGCTCCTCCTGCTATTCTTAATTCATGGTTCTCTTTGGCAAATAATTCTGAGGAAAGAAGGATTTGTTTGTCTGGTTTTTGTTGTTTTTTAAGTGCAATGTATGATTAAAGATTAAGGATCACATAAGCACAAGGGCTTGTCATATATTACAGAGAGTAGAGGTCACTGAACTGAGCAATCTTGTATGAGAGTGAAAGCAGGCCCTCTCTTCGGAAATGGTTCTCCTACTGTAGACTGCCCCTTGGAACTGCAGGAGAGATCTTTGAAAATTTCTTTCTTATCCAGAAGATAATTCAAAATTCCAAGATGACTTAGAATCATCACTTTAAATATGATTATCATCAACAGAACAACAAGCAATAAAACAATTGTGCTTGCTTCTCTATGGTGTATGTGTGTACTTTAGAATCAAAGTCTTCTATTTCTTTTTGGGACAAATGTAGACACAGTATGCTTATGCAGGAAACCTATGAAAAATATTATAGCACAGAACCCTTAAAAAATAAGACTGTATATACTTTTTGAAACCAATCTGCACATGGGCTATACACATGAACACTATCCAAGGCATGCCTTGCACAATTCATGAAGGATTACTCTGGCTTTCCAGTCAGTTTTAATCTGAGTTCTCACCATCTAACCACAAATTAAAGATAGCCTACCAAGCAACTAGCTTCTATCAATGCAAAAGCTAAGACTGCCATCAGATAGCAACTTGGTCCTATAGAACAGCTGCCCTCATTTCATTGTACCTTCCTCTAATGTACACCCAAGTGTGTATTTTAAACTTGCATTGATTTATGACTCAGTTCTGTAAAACTACAAAACTTCACGAACCTGCTTCCAAGTTGGAAGATGGAATGTGAGGTAACCTAAATCTGTTTTCCTCCAATATGGATACATAAATGGCCCCCCCTTTAGAAGAGAGCTGTGGATTTTAAGTTGATAACCAAAGATAATGTCTACTTTCTGAAAACATTATGCAGATCCCATTTCCTAAACTCTTTCTAAACAAACTAATCCAGGTCCCAATATTGGAAAAAGTCAGTTCCAATGCCCTCTTGTGGGCCTGTGTAGGCAGCATTCTTCTTTTACTGCAAGAAGCAGCCTGGCATATTCTTGGGGATCATGAATTCAGCTAAGCCCTTCCCTAATCACAACTCACGATATAATCCTAAATGTGTAAACCCTAATCATACTCTTCCACCTACTCTAATCAAGCTGTTTCCCTCTGTAGATTTTCTAAAGTGGCTTGACTAAACAGTCTTGCCTTAGGTAAACATGGGCTCTTAAAGAAGCTAAAACTTCCTTCCATAAGCTCTCTACAAGGGTTCATGCTCCTGTAATTTCTCATTCAAGTTTCTCAACCTATCCCCCAGTTAAAGAGTCTTTAAAATATAAAAGTTCTACCTTTAAAATATAAAAATTCTACCTCCAATGTTCACAAGATTAATGGAGTTCATATCCCAAACAAATGAAAAGCTGTCCAGACTGGGATCTGCCTCCTTTAACACCTAGAGCAGTCCTCTACACCTGGGCTCATTCTGACCCAGAATGTCTTCTTAACCTCCTTGCTCCAGCATCAAGCCACTGGCCCCTGAACTCCAGTCTCCAGATCTGGATTACTCTAAAACCCCAGAGTAAATACTCGGCACACCCTCCTCCCACAGATTATCACTGTGATGTGTCAGTTCTCTAACACAGTAAACAATGGCTCCCATATCCAACTTTTGTCTCATCTCTCTCTAATCGTTGCTTCACACTTTACCTACACTAAACTCTCTCCTTGTTGTTTACTTCCAACTTTGTATGCTTTCAGTACTTCACTCCAGGCAGCTTAACACCTTGTTCAATCCTGCTCATTGGCTAGTGGTCAAACTTCTTGTCCAGTAACATCAACTACTTACAGAAAACAGCCAGATAGGCTTTAAGGGTGTGGATTCTGCTAAGATGACCATTTTCCACACTTAGAGAATATATGGGCAGCACAAATTGGAGTTGATGGGTTATTTAAAAAAAAAAAAAAAAAAAAAAGAACCCAGGAGAAGAAAGTAGGAATTAGTTTGATTCTGATCAAACTGTATGAAACTTTCAAGAAATGAAAATATCTTTAAAAATATTAAAAAAACCTATAATACTGAACATCTTTAAGAAGAGAACAGGAAAACTAGGGCTGGGAGAAGATATGAGAAAATATAACAGGTTCAACTAGCCCAAATTGGAGCTCTTATATCTACAGTGTTCACTCAGCATTTGAAATGTGTGAATCTGGTAGACATGTTACATGTTCTAGATATATTCTACATACACCATTAATTTCATTCATTTCATTTTAGTTTTCTATTGGACAGAGAATTTCTGGCATTTTTCACTCTGATTAAATCACAGTGTAAATAGCATCATAAACTTACATTGAGCTTAAAATGTTCTCCTCCGTAGGCACCTAAAACACCATCATCTCATTTCAAGAGTAGAAAAGTAGCCCTGGAAATACCATAATCTTAAGGCAATGTTTCCCACAGTTTCTTCAACATAATTTATGAAGTAAAAACAAAGCAAAGAGAGTCAGCAAAATTGCAGCATTTGATTTAAAAGTACTTCAAGGGCCTAGAAGATGTCTGAATAAAAGTCCTTGTCACCAACACTGACAACCTGAGTTGCATTCCTGGAACACACACAGTAGAGACTATTGACTCCTATAAGTAGCCTTCTGAGCTCAACACAGAACATGCACCCTGGTGATCCCAGGAATAACAAGGCACCTCAAGTGCAAATGTCAGTCTCTGAGGTGGTTTACACACACTCTACTCCTGGAAGCCATTTTTTTGATATATCAGCAGGTTTTAAATTGCAGCTCTATATTTAGATTTACAAGCTTTTTAGGTGCACACACGGAAAAAGAGGAAAAAAATTCTATTTCCTTCTGTTCTCTCAGAGAGCAATTCAACAAAGGAAAACAGAACTTCAGTGTTAACAAATCAGATGACGTCAGACTCTATCATTTAAAATCCAGCTCCTTCAATTAGGGAAATAGACAGGCACTTCACTTCCTAAGCATGTGTTTCCTCTTCATTCAGGAGAAACACATATCTAAAGCTCTTGGGTCTCATTACATAATGTATGGTAAATGGAATTTCTTGGGGGACACAGAAAAGTTGTGCTTCACGCTCAGTCAACTTCCCACCATTTTCAACATACCCCAAGTAGGTATGTCTTTCACTGGAGCCACCAAAAAAAAAAAAAAAAAAAAAAAAAAAATCTCAACATTGACAGAAAGATGTCTGCCTTGTATTTTTCTGCAGTTAACAATTCCAAAGCCCAGAAGGTAACCTTAACTTCTCACCTGCCAGGCTCTTCAATCCATCTGTGAAAAGTGACTGAAATTCTGGGGACTGCAACTTCATTGTGAACAGGTACCGCTTCAGAAGGCACAACCTACTCCAACTACACCTCAGGACCTGCCTGTGCCAAGGATACAGGAAGCTCTGCATCTGGAGACAAGTCGCCAACCACACATCTACGATGCGAACACACAGGTAACGCGAATTAAACTTCAAAAGGAGGGCCAACAAACGCTGTCCGACAGCTCAGCTAGCAAACCCACCTCGCCGGATAAAAATATGAAAGTGATCCCTTTCAGGAACGCTAAACCACTTCGGTGGCAGCTACCCAAGTCCTCTTGCTATGATTACTATATCGGAAGCAGGAGGGATTTGGAGTGCCAGGAAATAAAATATTAGGTCGGCACCAACAGCAGGTTTCCAAAAACCACATCAGTTACACGTGCTCACCACCCTCCTCCTCCGCTACCCAGGGTCGGCCTCCTGGTTACAGCCTCCAAAGTTGGAACCCTGCGGGGTTGCCTCAACAATTCTCGCCGTCTGCTCGATCGATCGCCAAGAGGTGGGAGCTCTTAAAGGACCCCAAGAAAAGCAGCGCGCCGCGAGGACAGCCACCCTCAAGCGGGTCGCGTGTCTGAGACAGCGGCTTTCTCCCCTAACTCTGGAAACCTGCGGGGAACCGGCCCTGAGACACGACCGCCGCCCACGGCTCAGTGAAGAGAGACCGGGCGTGGCCTAGAGTGGGGAGCGGCCTCCACCTCCCGCCATCTCCCCAGGGCGCGTTCGGACGCACGCTGCACAGCCGGGTCGCCCAGGTGCCTTAGAAACGTGGTGCTCCTACTCCGAGGACCCGCTTACCCGCCTGCTGCCCCGGCCGCACGCGCACTTCCGGGTCGCGGGCCAGTGACCTCAGCACGCACGAAAGAGCCGCAGCGAATGAGAAGCCATTACAGGTCCCTCCCACTTCCTCCGGGCGGGGCTCGGCTTCACTAAGTGGCGCCAGTTCCTCCTGCGCCTGCGCGCAGGACAGGCAGTGTTTTTTGGTTTTTTTTTGTTCTTTTGTTTTCCCGGGCTTTAAAGAGAGAAAACAATCAGGGTTCTTGTCTTGGTGCTTGAGATGGGGTCAACGCGCTTTATCTTAGCAGTTAACAGCTTTGTGTAACCTTTGCCACCGGCAACATGAAGAACTTTGATTTTATTCAGTCCTATGCAGAGTGGAGCGAGATTGGCAGAGAGTGAGAAGACAAAAACCTGTGACTTAACCTAACTAGTTTTCCTTGAAAAAAAAAAAAAAAAAAAAAAACAAAAAAACGCATACGCGATAGTATTTCTGTGTTTCCTGTCACCCTGCCTCTTAACTTCAGGGCTCATGGGTATCTAATTTTTGAAACGACAGACTGCCCGTCTCATTGGAGATTTACAAACACACCGATGACAGAGTCCAAAGCCTGAATGGAAACTCAGCTCAGATCCCTTGGCCCTGCACAATTAAGTAGATATTTGGATAAATTCTATAAAAAAAGAGATAACTGCACTGACGTAAGACAAAATGTTTAACAATCTCCAACTAATATCAACAAATAACAAAAACAAAACATTAGCAAACTGAATCGCACGACATCCAGAGGATTTGTCTGTAAGTTTGGGAATAAATGTAATGAATTCAAGTTGGAGTTAATGTTCAGAAACCAGTTGAGGTAACTTACCATACCAATAGACCCTAAAGAAGACCCATTAGGTCTCCCTAGAGACACAGAATAGCTCTTGTATTTTATACAATCACTCAGAAAATTAAGGTTAAAAATTACTTTCCCGGTAAAGTAAAGGCACCTGAGTAAAAATTTACAGCTCACATCAGATTAGCGAAATTTGCATCATGTGTCTCTTAATATTTGGAACTTAACAGTTATTCAGTATATACTGTGTTTTATAAAAAGAAAGAAAGAAGGAATATGTTTGGTGGATGTGTAGTAGGGTGTGGGGGGAGAGGGTGTCTCCGCGGACCCATGCTGGGTCATCCCTTCCCTATGAGGGACCAGCCAGGTAGAGTATAGAATAGAGTTTATTCAGGGAATGGGGAGTGGAGTTGAGAGGGTAGTAGAGATAGAGAAAGGCAGAGAGATAGTAGAGGAGTAGAGGCAGGCCATGAGCAACTGGAGAGAGAGGGGGGAGGAATGGGGAGAGGGGGGAGGTGCAAGAGGACAGAGCAAGAAGGCAAGCTAGAGAGGAGGGGCCAAGCAGCCCCTTGTATAGTGAGTCAGGCATGTCTGGCTCTTGCCAGGTAACTGGGGCGGAGCCTAGACAAAATGCTAACAGTATAAGCATTGATTTCCCACATGTTAATTCCCCATAGTAAAGGCCTCCGAACTTTTGGGGTTGGTAGAATGAACGGTGTGAAGAATGGCCATTTTACTAAAATTAATGCATAGATTTAAGGCAAACCCCATCAAGATACCAACACATTATTCACAGACATAGGTAAAACAAACTGAAAATGCGTTTGAAAACACAAAAGAACTGAGATAGCCAAAGGAAACTTAAGCACAAGGAGTGACGCTGGAGGCTTCACCGCACCTGACTTCAAGTTATCCTACAGAGACAATTGTAAAAACAGCATGATACTAGCTCAAAAACAAAAATGTATAAGTTTTAAACTAAATACAAATGATGAGGCACCTACTTAACTATGAAAATGGACCTGGCCTCTAGGTTCTCCCAGCATCCCTCATTCCCACCTGTAAAGGGTGTGGCAGGCATACCGGAACTCTTCAGCACAGGAGCTGGGCTGTCCTTCCCTATATAATCCAGGCATTTTGGCTACCCTTCCTGTTTTGTATCTTAGGCCTCCTGGATGCTGGTCCTGGTTCCCTCTCTTCTCCTGTCCCCTCCTGCTCTCCCCACATGGCTCAGGGGTCTAACTGTTCTGGACACTCCCAGATGTCTTTACTCTGGCTATGTTCTCCCACATATCTATAATAAACGTTCACCTCCAACACACTTAGGAGCAGTCATGGCCTTCTTCTTCATGGATCAGAATGGAATGTAGAACAGAATGGAAAACCCAAGCATGAACAATCACAGCTCCAAATGTGTTAGTTATTTACAAAAGTGTTGGTAATACTCACTGGAGGAAAGCCAGGCTCTTTAACAAACGGTGCTGGGAAACTGGGTATCAACCAAGTAGAAGAATGAAACTGGTTGCTTACCTCTCACCTCGCACAAAAAAAGTCGATTGTGAAAGTAGATCACAGATGGTAATTTAAGACCGGAAACTGAAAATTCCAGAAGAGGAGCTGAGAAGGGGTAGGATGCTAGATAGCATGGTTTCTGAAATGTGAAACCAGGACTTGTGACACTGAGGGAGCCTGGAGACCAGCCCTTGCTTTGGTATGCTAGTAGGCATCCATTTGTCACTTCTGCCAGAGATAGTTATTTGGTATGGTAAAACCGGCCTCACAAGTTTCTGAGGAATGCATTTTTATCTCACCACCAGAAATTCTCCTATAGTTCCAGTTGATCCTATTTCTGGATATTTGGACTGCCTTTCGGAGTTTGGGGAACTGGAATCTTTTTTTGGACCTAATAATGCCTAGAATGTCTTATCACAACAACAAAAAGGAAACTAATATAAAGTCTTTCATTACTTAAGTAAAAAGAAAAAAAGGAAATTATAGAAAACAGCAACAAAAAACTAAAACCACAAGTAATATGTTAGAAAGGTCTCAGGATACATGATAAACCTCATAAGTTATAATGTTAACCTTATAATGTTACACTCTAGCAGCAAAATGTATACAATGGAAGCATCTATAGTTTTAAACATAAAAAATACCTAGGAATAAAGGTATAGTTAAGGTGAACAGATATTCAATATCATCAAATTGCTAGGAAAATAAAAATCACACAGAGTCACTATAAAAAAACCTACATGATGTTTAAAACTGAAAAAATCTGGCATTATCATGTACTAGTAAGCATGTGAGGTGAACAGAATTCTCATACATTGTTGAAAGAACCAATTGGTTTGTTTGCTACTTTGGAAAAAAGCTTAAGCTTAGTATAGTAACATAACATAACCCAGTAGCTGTACCCCAAAAATACTAAAATGTGAAAAATATGTTCATACATAAAATAATTTTTCAATGGTTATAGTTTTATCTATAATTCCCAAACTGAGTATCCTAAATTTCCTCCAACATATAAATAAATGCGCAAACTTTACTATGTCCTTAATGAAATCCTACTTGGCAATGAAGAACATTGGACTAATACACACAGTAGTACATTTCACTATTAAGTGAAGACAGCCTGGTGCAGGATATTTAATCACACTGTGAACTGTAAGACTGTATTATTTATTGGAAAAAACTTGTTTCTAGTTATGGAGTGACTTTGCCTTAGCTCACACCTTTAATCCAAGAATTTTCTGTTTATTGTAAAAAAAAACCAAAACAACAAAAAACAAAGAAAAAAAACCATTAAATACAGTGAACCATAAGTCAAGTAACCAGTTGACAGGGAGTGAATGTAGGATAAAACTATAGAGAGTAAAAAGAAACTCAGAAAGGAAGGCTAGAGTGCACAGGAATGGGAGGAATATCCAGTCTGAGGGATTTCTGAGACAGGGTGGAGAAGGAGAACTTCCTTTTCCTTTGGGGACTTTGGATGAGGAGAAAGGTCAAAGGGATGCTTTCTCTGCCTCTCTGAGCTAGCAAGCTTTCACCCCAGCATCTGGCTCCTGGATACATCTTGGGAAAGTTGAGCTTTTGTGATTTGTTGAGATTTTGTGTTGTTTTGTTAAAAACAACGACAGTCGGATCCAGGAGGTTACATATAATTCTATTCAAATGGCATGTAAAAACCAGAAGGTTAGAGACAGAAGCAAAGCATTTGTTAGCCAGGACTAAATATAAAAAAGGAGTTTACTACAAAAGAACAGAAAAAAAATTAGAGAGAGGGAAAGGAAAGGACTGTCTTAGGGATTGACATGGTTTGTCACTATATAACTGTGTGCTTGTCAACACACACAAAAGTACACTAAAAAACTGTTTTGACAAAAGGTAATTTTGGGGTACATAATCATACATCAAATAACTCCCCAAATGCCTTTTTATGTACTAGAAATATGATTAGAACCTAAAATTATACTTGAAGACAAATGCTTGTATTTTGATTGACAAGCAAGATACAAAAACAAGATCAAGAACTTTGATGCTATTTAATTAAAAGATACTTTTATGCATAGAATGTGCAACTGAACCACCAAGATATTATGAGAACCTCTGAAGATTCAAAATTCTCTCTTTCCCATAAGATGTTTACTATGATCTTGTATTACAAACCAGCCTTAAGGGAAATGGAAACACGATGGCTGGAAGAACTGATATTCAATACAGAAATAGCCCAGGAAGAATTATCTCTTAATATGTGCTTTATACTCTGAGATGAGTATATTACAGAGTACAGTCTGTAAGGGTCTGGTAAGATTTTCTATTCTAAACACAAACCACAATTAGAAGCCAATATGTGATTAAGAAAGAAATATCAGGAAAGTAAAATAAAAGCACTATAGACTTATATGTATGTGCATATGTATCTGTCTGTCTCTCTATATACATATATATATATATATATATACTTATCTATGTACACACATATATTCAAATATACATATATATTATATATAAAGAGAATTTATTTACAGGCTGTGGTCTAGTTAATCCAACAATGTCTGCTAATGGATAGTCTAAAAGTCTAGTACTTGTTCAGTCCATGATGCTGGATCTCTGTATATGCCAGCTGGTCTACAGTATATCAGAAGTATATCCCAAAGAAGTAGGCTCTACTGCCAGTGAAGAAAATATATTTTCCAACTATAGAGACAACAAGCAGAAAAAGCAAGCAAGCTTTCTTCTTCTATGTCCTTTTTTATAGGCTACAAGCAGACAGTGGGACTCAGATCTTTCCACCTCAAAAGATCCAGATTAAGATTTATCTTTCTACCTCTGAAGATCCAGAGTAGGGAAGAGCCTTCCCGTTTCAAATGACTTAATTAATAAAAACCATTGGAAGCCTCTAGGGTTTCAGTTAGTTCCAGATATAATCAAGTTGACAACCACAAATAGCCATCACAGGCTTCAAGTGGAATTTTGGATTCAAGCACTTTGATTCAGAACTGTTACCCAACAACGATTCCACAGGGGGAGACCACAGAGATCAGATCAGACAGGGTGACCCTGTGTATCATTGACACTGGACCTACTTCTAACTTTAATAGTAAAGAATTGACGGTTTTACTGGAGTAGGGGTTTCTATAAACCCATTTGTGATTTCACCCAGCAGGTGATCACTGCAGCATGGAGGCCCAGGGAGGAGACTGAAGCTGCTGTCCTTATGCACAAGGGCTGTGTTAGTGGCACTGGGGAGAAAAGAACAATGAATGATAACTATGAGAAAACTAAGAAAAGATAAGATAAAGGTGAATCAAGGAGAGGAAATGACTGGCAAGCCACTACATTAGCTCCCTGTGGCTATTGTAAGCAACTACTCAAAATGTAAGACTGAAACCACATAAATATATCCTCTCACATTTCTGGAAGTCTGCGTTAGTTACTTTTCTTCTGCTGTGATAAAGCACCTTGACCAGAAGGGGTTTATGGAAGGGGGAGTTTATTTTAACTTATGGTTTCAGAAAGATAAGCCCCCACCATTTCGGAGAAGCATAGCAATAAGAGGCAAGGGAACCAACTATAAGTGGGGTGATGTTACCAAGTCTCAGTGCTGGTCCTCAGTGATGTACTTCCTCCAGCAAGGCCACACCTTCTAAATTTCCTCATACAGCACTACCGACTGCAGACCAAGGGTGCAAGTGCTGAGCCTATGGGAGACTTTTCTAATTCCAACCTCCTCAGAGCCAAAACTCTAAAATAAGTCCATTGAGTGGTATTCCTTCCGAGTATGCTGGGAGAGTCAGTTTGATTTTTCTAGTTCCAAGAGAATTTCTTTATCTTCCAAGCCCAGAGCACAGTGTCATTCCTCCCTACTTCCTGCCACCAGGTCATGAAGGCATTACATAACTTAAGATCAATCTACAGAAAATGTCTCCCCTTAACTATATGTTTGATAGAAGTAGACTGGTCTCTGGGTTCTCCTATTATTCCCCATGCCAAATCTTCAGTGGCCATGCAGATGGAGGACAAGAACACTGGAAAGATCCACAAAAGTACAGTACCATTAGCCACCTCAGATAACACTGAATACTTTCCTGAATTCCCCCTTTTGGCTTTTAGGCGGGTTGTGTGCTTTCCATCACAAATTTGGCTGGAGGAGTGATAAAATAGCTCAATTGGTAATATGCTTGATGTCCAAGCTTGGGGAACTACATTCAGTACCCAGAACACATGTAAATGAAGCCAGGCATGATGACACATATATCTTGTAGTACCAGCACTGGGGAAGCAGAAGTAGGTAAATACCTGTGGTTTACTGATTAGCAATCAGGGAAGCTTGAACTGGCATGTGCCAGGCTAGTGAGAGACACTATCCACTATCCCCCTAGATTAGAGGACCAAGTTCCTGAAGATACACACACACACACACACACACACACACACAATTACCCTTACATAAAGACATATGTACACACACAATAAAACAAAATCAACTATCTATAAGCAGAGAACCCTCTACTGACTGTTCACTCAGGGAAATGCCCCTTGTGTTCCCACCCCCTCACTTTGCCCTCCTTGCTAGAAGCATCCATATCTTCAAACACTACAGAGAAGGCAGAAGGACTCTTCTCACTGTGTGGGGAGATAATAACATTGGCATCCAGTTGAGAAACACATTTTAGGCAATATTTAGGTAAGTCATGAAAAAGGGATTATGACCTGATGTGACAGTCTGCAGTTCAGGAGTTCTGCTAGTCTTCTCCCATATCCCTTCCAACCTTGGGCCTTTTCTTTGCAAGTGGCACACCCCAATTTGTTGGGGGAAAAAAAAAAAGGTCTGTTTCAGGCATGTGTGCTCTTCTGTGAAACAACAAAATGTACCTGCTTGAAGAAAAAGTCATTCTCTAGTTTTGTTCTCATAAAAGTTTAATAGAAGCCAACTAAAGTTTAAGATCTCCCAGAGGACAAATAAAGATATTTCTCAGCAAATGTAGAATCGCAGTTTCCATTGGTGCTAGGGGATTTTACACACAAATGCAATTTTATTTTACATTTAAAAGAGGTAAGTAAATAGACGAATCAATTTTAGCTGCTCTGAAATTTCATACCGGGTCATTAATTTTAAAAGATGGGACTTCAATAACAGTTAAGAGAACAGAGGCCCAAGGGTAAAGACTGAAAATAATCACCTTCAAAATTCCAAGTTTTCAGCAGCCTCAGATCAGAGTAAGGAAGAATCTAAAGTGAGTTTCTATAGCGTTGTTCTTTACTGCATTGTTTAGCTCTAACTGTGGGTTCACATCAAACAATCTACTGCCAAAGTGGAAATCACTTCCCTCCTTGCTCCCCCAAACCTGCTTTGTGTGCCAGCTTCCAGCAAAGACTCTGAAACATCGAAGCAGGAGTAAACCAAACATGTTCCTTTGATCCACCCAGGGTTTTAGATTTGAGACGGGATGCACAGGCAGCCCTCACTGCTGTGGAGACAGAAGTACAAACATCACTCTAAGTTCAATAACAGCACAGAATAGAAATGTACAAGCAGTAGGTCAGTGAGGAGGAGGGAAGCAAGAGAGGTCCTTCATGGACCAGAGGGCTTTCAGACTAAATTATGGATTAGTCAGAGGGTTCTCAGGGAGACTTACTCATTACCAGCCATTACTAACTAAATATTCCTTCTAAGTCAAACATTTATCATCTCCTAGAACAACCCCAAAATTTGTAGAATGAACAGTTCTGCCACTCCAGGCAATGTGAATTTGGGAGACATGACAAAGAAGCTGTGCAGTGTAAATTCTCTAAGCCTCAGTTTACTCATCTGTAAAACGGGTTTATGGGGCTATAGTGCGCAGCAGTGGACAACTTCAGATACACAAAAACTTCTTCCCTGAAACAAAATGTTACATTTTTGTTAGTAGAGTGTTTAACTGTACAGCTTTTGTTACCTTTTTCCTTTCTGTGTATGATTGTGCAGTATGTATGTTATATGTGCATATATGTTGGGTAGGCCAGAGGAGACTGTTGAGTATCCTCCTCTATCCTTAACATCTCTCCCTAAGGCTCACTTTTTTTTTTTCAGCTAGGCTGGCAGTCAGCAAGCCCCAGCAACTCACTTGTCTCTAACTTCTGCAACACTGGGGTTTTCAGCTACACGGAAGACCTCACTTAGCCTCTCAAGTAGGAACACGTGTCTGAGCTCAAGCCACCACAACTGCACGGGAAATATAAATGCTCTTAACTTGTGAGTTATCTCTCCTACTCTTTTGTTGGCTTTAAAGCAATTTAGCTGATTTCCTGTCTGACTTGCAAAGTCCTAGCTGCCGGAGAAAGAACTGGAGAAGCTTTAGGTTCTGGGAGTCTGTGCTGAACGTAGATGAGCTTTGAATTTCAGTGAAACACAGTGAGCCTACACTAAGCTTACACTATACAGATTTCCCAATAACTGCCCGGGATTTTGATAAAATTGTGGTAGGGAGATCTTTCTTGTATTTTTATGACAGTTGTACTGGCACATAATTCATGTTGTAAAATTCATGGAAAGTTTATAACCCAGTGAGTTTAGAAAATTGGTTGAGCAGTATAAAATGTTTTCATTACCCCAAGAAACTAAGGCAACACTCAGTAGCAGTTACTGCTCAACTGCTCATGTTCTCCAGACTCTTCCCCACTGTGTCCCCTCTACAGCTGAACTCTCCATCATTAGCTGATTTTCTTTCTCTATAGATTATCTTGGTCTGGACACTTCACATTAAGATCAGACTCATGCATTGGTTCGCTCTGACTAGCCTGACTTTGTTTCCTGTTTTTAAGATTCATCTATTCTATAGCATGGATTAGTACTTCCTTTTTATTATTTATCAGTATGCCATTGATGCCCATACTATATATTCTTCCTCTGCATGTGTCCTGAGTGTGTGTTGCAGGGGGCAGGTGCAGGGGGGAGCAAGGTGAGATACATATACCACTGTAAGCCTATGCAAGGCAGAAGGCAATCTCAGGTAGTCCTTACTTTCTACCTTCTTTCAATCAGAGTCACTTTTTTGTTGTTTTTCTGCAGTTTATTCCAGGATGGCAGGTTGCAGGTACTCGCCAGCCTCTGCTTTGCATCTTGCTCCATTACTGCTGGGATTATAGATACTCACCATGCTTTCAGTTTATTTAAGAGGGATCTGTAGCTTCGAATTCAGGTCCCCCTGTTTGTGCGGTAAGCATTTTTGCCTACTAAATCATGGAAGCTCTGTAGCATATATATGTTATGCTTGAGTTGTTCCCATTTCTTGGCTATTACAGGTAATGCTGTACATATGCACATAAACATTAATATGTTTGTGATAGTTCTTTGAGAATTTCATTCATGAAGACAGAGCATTTTTATCATATTCATTCCTTGTCCTCCTTTTAAATCCGCCAAGATTCACTCACATGACCCCACCCAACCTCACATATCTTTTTTTGGGGGGGGGGACCGTTGAGACCAATTTGTGCAGCTGTCCATACACTCACGGGTATATGGCCATCCTCTGGAACACAGCTGATGCACAAGAGTCCACACCCTTAAGGACTGGAGGCTCCCTCCAAAAGGTCCCACCAAGAGTCACTAGCTCCTCAGTTATGGGCTGGGATTCGTGAGCTATCCCTCAGTCTATACCGGGCTGTTGCCTGGTCTGATCTTGCAGGTCTTATGCAAGATCACAGTTGCTGTGAGTTCATCAGTGGAGGGTCTGTTCATGTTCAGAAGATGCTGCTTTGACCTAGTCTTCTCCAACATCTGATGTTTAAAATCTTTTCACACTGCTCTTCCGTGATGGTCCCTGAGCCTTGGGAATAAAGGATTTGATGCAGATGGACCATTTATGACAGCGCACTCTGTGGACACCTTCCATGCACTTTGAATAGTTGTGAGTTTCTGCATTAGCCACTATCCACAAGAGAGAGAGAGAGAGAGAGAGAGAGAGAGAGAGAGAGAGAGAGAGAGAGAGAGGCAGAGAGAGAAACAGAAGAGGGGGAGGTGGAAAGGAAGAAAAGATAGGAAGGAAGGAAGGAAGGAAGGAAGGAAGGAAGGAAGGAAGGAAGGAAGAAAGAAGGAAGAAAAGATAGGAAGGAAGGAAGGAAGGAAGGAAGGAAGGAAGGAAGGAAGGAAGGAAGGAAGAAAGGAAGGAAGGAAGAAAGGAGAGGAAAGAAAGAAAGAAAGAAAGAAAGAAAGAAAGAAAGAAAGAAAGAAAGAAAGAAAGAAGTTTGTTCATTCTAAAGTTCTCTGATGAAGTCTGAGAGCTTTGCTGTTCTACAACATATAAATCTTTGACTGTACACTTTCCATTCTATGGGTAGGTTGGGTAGGCATCTGTCAGGGAACACTGGATAAATGACAGCTGATGTTTTCTTTGTGAGGGTCTATTAGGCTAGCTTCCAAAGGGGTGGGTGGCACTATTTGCAATCTCAGGAAAGATATTGGAAGTTTTTCATCCATATTTGTTACTATCTTTATCTTAGCCCTCACAGTGGGTGTGAAAAGGTTGTGTCACTGTGGTTTGATTTGAGTATTCCTCATAGCTAATGATCTGAGAGGGTTTTTTTCATTTGCACACTGACTATTGGTACACTTTCTCTCTCTCTCTCTCTCTCTCTCTCTCTCTCTCTCTCTCTCTCCACACACACACACACACACACACACACACACACAGAGACACAAACACATATGTGTGTATATATGTATATGTATATATACATGTATATATATATATATATATATATATATATATATATATATATGTTCAAATTCTTTAATGAGTTCACACTTAGATAATTTTTCTTTTTATTGATGAGTTTAAGATATATTTTAAAATTATAAATACAAATTCTTTATCCTTTAAGAATTCTTGGTAGATAACCTAGAATTCTTAGTTTCTAAGTACAACCCCTTTTAAATTTGGTGAAATCTCAGAAACCCTATCCCTATTTTGAAGCTTGTAGTTTTATGACTTATTTAAAACAAATAAAGATTGTATCATTCAAGCTCATAGTATTTGTCATTGTTCTATTGTAAAGAGACACTATGACCAAGGCAGATCTTATAAAACAAAGTAATTAATTAGTAAGGGACTTGCTTACAGTTTCTTAGGTTTAGTTCATTATCATCAGAGCAGGAAGCAGGCTGGCATGTAGATAGGCACTTAAACAGTAGATAGGAGCAAACAATGTAAAAAGCCTTACACCCTGAGCCAAAGGCTGAGAGAGGGGAGAGGAGAG
>NC_034591.1:122991645-123015627 GCF_900095145.1 Mus pahari | reverse complement strand
AGGAGAGGAGAGGAGAGGAGAGGAGAGGAGAGGAGAGGAGAGGAGAGCAGAGGAAAGCAGAGGAAAGCAGAGGAAAGCAGAGGAGAGGACACGGACGAGAATGAGGACGAGGAGAAGAGATACAGAGAGAGACAGAGAGAGAGAGAGACAAAGAGACAGAGACAGAGAGACAGAGAAAGAGACAGAGAACTACAGAGAGCAGAGAGACATTATGCTTGTCATGGGCTTTTGAAAACTAAAAGCCCACCACCAGTGACACACTTCTTCCAACAAGGCCACACCTCCAAATCCTTTGCAAATAGCACCATTCCCTCATGATTAAGAATTCAAATAGTTGAGTTTATTGGGGGAAATTCTTATTCAAGCCACCAAACTCTTGAAGACATGGTTCTTTTCTTCTGGGTATTTTATACATTTCCCTCTTTTATTAGTCAGGCTTCTCTAGAGGAACGGAACTGTTAGAACTGATAGACAGGCAGACAGGCAGATAAAGGGGGTTTATTAGAGTGAGACTTATTACAGGCTGAGATCCACCTAGTCCATCAGTAGCTGTATACAAAGGAAAGTCCCCGAATCCAGTAGTTGTTCAGTCCATGAGGCTGCATGTCTCAGCTGGTCTTCAGTATAGGCTAGAATCCTGAAGGATGAACTCATCAGTAAGATCAAGGGCAAGCAGGCAAAGAGCAAAAGCTTCCTTCTTCCATGTTCCTTATATAGGCAGCCACCAGAAGTTGTGACCCAGATTAAAGGTGGATCTTTCCATCTCAAAAGATCCAGATTAAAGTTGAGTCTTTCCAGGAGGCAGAGGCAGGCAGATCCTTTTGAGTTAGAAGCCAATCTGTCCTTCTGAAGAAATTCTAGATTTGCCAAGGCTACACAGTGAATACTTGTCTTAAAGTAAGAAAACAAAACAAAGAAAAAAAGGAAGGGAGGAAGGAAGGAAGGAAGGAAGGAAGGAAGGAAGGAAGGAAGGAAGGAAGGAAGAAAATTTCTTACAGGTGTACCCAGTGCTTGGGTTTTAAGTTGACAGGAATACTCATCACACCTCTTATTCTCATGTCTTTTATGTCTCTTAAGTGGATTTTTGTATATGTTGTAAAATAAGTTCAATATAATTTTCTGCATGTGTATGTGCACTATTCGTAGAAAGAGCTAGTCATTCCTGATTGAATTTGTATTAGTTTCCTTCTCAAAAACCTCTTCATTGAGCAGGAGAGACAGTTCTGTATGTAAAGTATTTCTTGTGCAAGCAGGAGGACTAGAATTTAGAGGATTAGAGTATGGATCCCCAAAACCTACATAAAGGCTGTGGGCTCTTGCAGCAGCCACCTGCTGTGCCAGTACACTAAGGTAGACAGAGAGTCCTAGAGCAGGCTAGCTAGTCAAATTAACTCATTGGTGAGTTATAAACTCACGTGAGAGACCCTATCTCAATAAATAAAGTAGAAATTAATCAAAGACAATACCAGATATCAATTATGAAGTTATACACACAGATCCACACACATGGTCACCTACAAATACATAACCATACACATCATATGCAAAAATATTAATTGATCATATCTCTAAGAGTTTACTTCTGAACTGTTACTTTTATCTTTCTGATCAGTATGTTTTCAATATTTTTAAGTAGATCAGTGTGTCTCTAATATTTTTAAGTAATTTTTGTTCATGTATTTGTATTACATGTATTATATGAGAAACACATGGATAAAGTAAAAGAAGTATGAGTATTGCTGTATTAGAAGGAATTACTTTACTCCCAGTTCTGCACTGACTTGTACATCCACACTTTTTTACCTTGGCCTGACAGGTGTGGCTGACAGAGTACACTTTAGGAATGAGGCTTTTGATTCTGGTTTTTATCCTGCTGTATGCTCTGAGCCTTAGAATTGAGCAGAAAATCACCATGAGCTTAAATGGGTGGTTTTGCCCTCAGGCACTTCTGCCATCATTGTAACAACAGTATGCCTTGGGAAGTCCTATTTCCAAATGTCCTGCAGATGCCTGAACCAAACCTGAACCCATTACGTGATCGAGAACCCAATGTAAAATAAACCAGACTCCAGTGAAAACTCGGCCATGCAGGCGAGAAGCAGATGCCTTTCAGTGATGAACACTGCTAAGCTACCATGTCTGTTCTGTGTAAATAGCTAAGACACCTACAATTTAGTTATAACCTCCTAACTTAGACATACATAACCTACAACTTAGACACAACTTCTCAGTCTTCATCTGACTAAATGACATTTAAAAAGTGTGTCTAAGTGTGCGTGTACACTCACAAGAGGATCACAAGTTCAAGCCAATCCCTGGCTACACAGATAGTCTGAGGCCAGTCCAGGTTACATAAAACCCTGGTGGGGCAGGAGAAACATAAAGATGCTTACCACAATCACAATCAATCACAATCACAATCACCCATTTTATTGTCCACGCACGTCTAGATGGAGAAGCTGTATCTTTTACCCATACGTATATTTCTTTTCCCGTTGCAGAGAAACCTGCAATGAGTTTCAGTCTCTTCCATATAAACCTTGCTCTACAGATCACACTTTAATAAGCTCATCTAGCCAGAGTTAAAGGAGAATCCAGTGAATTTTGCTTCCTATGTAATTACAGTTTAGATTTCACCTACACCTTTTGGCTAGATCCTCACTATTTTCCTTCTGAAGGAAAGAGGGAAATTTAAAAAACAAAACAAAACCAATTTTGTGAATTCTTTTAGAATCTTCCACTATGTCTTTGAACACTTATATTTTATCTTAAAGAATGAAACAGATGCCATAAAATATAACCTATGTAAATTCTTGCCTTTGTTTATATCCTTTGAGTTCACAGGAAAACATGGGAGAATGGTAAGTGTATTGTTTATTTTTTTATTGGTAGAGTAAGTTAAAATATCAAACCACACACTTGGGAAACAATGGCATTCAGAGACAGCCAGAATAATTTTCTGAGAGTCTTCAGAGTGTCTGGCACTGTGCATATCTGAAATCTCTAAATACATTTTGAATAGCCACGTGTAAGAAATACAGCAAATGTCAAAAGTAGCCTTTCAGGACACAACGTTCTGTGCTCATGATGAGTAATAAGTCTTTTCAGTGTTCTTTAGTAATGGATGTACTGCATCTAAACTAAGACACACAGTACTTTGAAGAGTAAGCCAGATGGCTGAAACTCTGTTTAACCTTTCCTGGACAGCTCTCAGCAAAGAGCAGGAGTTTTTTCTGCCTCTTGTTTCACTTCTTCTTTCCCCAAGGAAGATCACATTGTTCGGGTCATCAAGCAACGATTGATCTGGTTTCATTTTGGCATCTCTTTCAAATGGTTACCTTGGGAACCCCGGGCACACACACAGCACTGTACTTACACCAAGCGGATACTGAGCCCTGCAGCAACTTTTTTCAGGGGGCTCATCGTTTATCATCTCACAAACAGAAACACTGATTGAGCCTCCACAATGGCCTCTCTATGTCTGCCCCCTCTTCTCTGAAAGGCTTCTATGCTGGCTTCTCTGGGGACTGGGAGCCGTGCACCAGGTCTTTACTAATATCTGACTCAAATAAGAATGCACTGAACACAGTTCTCGTGTACTCTCACTCTAAGTCAGTGCTTCGTACACCTGTGGGACATGACCCCCCCACAACAGGGGTCACATATCAGATGTCTTGCAAATCAGATATTTGTATTATGATTCGGAACAGTAGCAACATTACAGTTAGGAAGTAACAAGGGAATAATTTTATGGTTGGGGTTAGAACCATTGCTCTAAGTCATAATTAAAGGGGAAAATTATCTGCTCCGATAGTCACTCATCGTGAAATTCCCCAGACTAAAACACCCAGAGAAAAGCAAAGGACAGGAGGCTCCAAGAGCATCTGCATCAACTGAAGAACAAGAAGAAGGCCAAGGTGCTATACTGGGCACTGGAAGGTGACTGGGGGAAGTATGTGGAGTGTGCCTTGGAGACTGTCACTGTCAGGGCTTATGAAGGATGAGCTGAGTCAGGCTAGATAGACCCTAGCAATTTATTACAGCCAGACTCCTAGGCACTCCTCTCCCTACATGTTCACTTAAGGATTCAGAGCTTCATAACAAAGCAGAAGTCAGGGGCCTCAGAAATGCACTTCAGAATCAGGGTGGAGGGACCTGCCCATGTGTCAGGCCCTGTAACCTATCAACTCACAAGCCTACTATTGGGATAGTGACCAGACACAGTACCTTTGCTTATGTGCAAGAACACGCTGTGTGCAAAACACAGACACAGACACAGACACACACAGACACACACACACACACACACACACACACACACACACACACACACACACACACACACACACACACACACACACACACACACACACACACCAGGCTGAAGCTTGCAGAGTTCTTAGATGGTGGTATCTGATGGAGGCAAGCCTTTGTCAGTGAACAATATGATCACTAAGACCTCAGTGTGGGCCCTCTTTAATGGATTGCTCTCTTGGGAATCTTCCTCCAAAGAGTAGTCATGTGGTCTTTCCATTGTAAGAGAAACTGCAGGTGTCTTCGTAACCATGACAGTTCTGATGATGAAAGAGTAAAGAACCCGCCTTAAAGTCAAACACCAGTGCACCCAGAGAGGAGATGCACAGCTGCAGGCTTAGGTCTCGGCAGCCACTGTACTTCTCAGTAACCAGGAATCAAATGTTTGGCTCACTGTGGGGTTGGTGGGGCAGATAAATACCTTTTCGTATGACTAGGCTGGAGACACACCCAGGATCCCCACCAAAAGGAGGGACAGGAAAAGAGAAATTATTGGTAAACACAGAAAATGTTTCAATAGAGAAAAGAGGAAACAGAACACTTTGTAGCCCTGTTATCAGCAGTGACAGAGCTAACACTGGGGACACCAAACTAGAAGAAGCTCACTGGACAGGTCCGGGTATGCAGTTCTATTTTTGGTGGTGGTTCTGTATCTAATGTGTTCATTTGTACCAAGGTGAGTCCTGTTAAAGTAATGTCTTGTGTTTTGTCAAAGCCCCTGGAAATAGAAGACATTTGTTTCCTCCTGCTGTTAACACTTTATTAAAAGAAGTATATATCTAATGATAAGACTTCTTTAAAAATATATGAGTTTAGAAAATAGGCTATAGATCTAGTTAGATATAGTCAGAAAAAGGTTCAGAGTTAATTTCAAGAGTTACAAATTTAGAGACAAAGAACAATAAGGTAATGATGTCATCAACTGAAGTTATTTTGTTTCTGCTTTCTGTTGAAATTTCTTTTGGTATCTGTGATTTTTATTTTATCTAAAATGTACGAAAAGCTTATGAGATGTCTCACTTGGTTTTATGCTCACTATTTAGGTACCTAAAACCAGGGAGATATATATTCCAGATACACAGAAAGCATGGATGAAAAGGAACAGAAAGAAAGAAAGAAAGAAAGAAAGAAAGAAAGAAAGAAAGAAAGAAAGAAAGAAAGAAAGAAAACAAAAAATGATAATTCAGTGAATTATAACTTTGAAACTCCATTACCTGTTATTTCTGCATGTTCATATGCTCTCTTCAATAGTTGGCTGGTGATAAATCTATGTAGTTGATTACTAAACATTTATATTTTGAAATATAATCAAGTTTTGGAAATCAAACTGTCTCATTTGTTTAACACTACTTAACATGCAATGTGGGGAAATTTTTAAATAATGCATGCAAGAAGCCAGTCTTGCCAGGCATTCCCCACACAGCCTCACAGCTGATATAAGTCATCTCTTTGTTGATATTGAACAGACTTGCCTTGCCTCACGAGAGCTGGGTAATGACTTGTCCCTATTCTTCACTGGACCAAGACTGATAGGTGTGTGCCCTGGACCTGGCAGAGTGATATGTGCTGGGGCTATGATGGAAAGCCAGATACGGCAGGCAGCGGTGGTTCTCGACTTCTAATGTTGAGAACCTGTGGAACTGAAGGGATAATCCATAGTCAGGTATGTCCACCAATGAGGAAACATCTATATGGATACTACTTAGTGCCAAATGAGATTGGTGGGATGTAGTTAAGTATTGAGATACTTGCAACAAACACTCTGTCTATGCAGAATACTGAGGGTGGCAGCTATTTGGGTCTGGTTTTATGGAGTTCTATAGATTTTTGTGTTTGTGGCCACAACTTGAACATGATGGTGGTATTTTAGGATATTTTAGAAAATTATTTGGAAGTTTAGTGGTGGGAAAAATAAAGTGTTGCAAGGGTCATCCCATTGGTCATTTATATTTTTGTATGTCCAGGTTTTCACTGTGGGGGTTACATGGTGTATCTAGCTAAACACATCCTGTGCTTCATGTCTCCATCACCCTCACTAAAGAATTGTGTTTTTTGGCTGACTACGCTGTACAGGGTTAAAATTGGGAAGCAAATTCTTTCCTTGTAACACTCTAAAAGAGCATGGATTCTCCCAGAGGCTTTTCAATTTCTGCCATTAAGGTTGTGCTTGGAATGAGATGTCACTACAAAGTCACCCACAAAGTCTCTAAAAATGGGACTGTCAATATAATTTGGGTTGTAAAATGAATACTCCAGGCATAAAAATTAATTTGAAAGGGAAAATTATATTTCTGAACTTCGGTAGAATTTGACTGATTCTCAGGAACACTGGGGAAGTCCATCATTAATGGCTAGAGCCTGACTCAGCTTAATTTCTAGAAACATCTGTCATGAAAGAGACCACACTCCTTTGTTCTTCTAAATTTCAAGGAGGGCTCTCAAGAAATTTAAGACCACTCACAGAAATGCTACATGAAAAAGTTTCTTCCAATCACCTTCAAAGGTAGAGCATGTATTTCTGGTGGTAGGTAGGCAATCTTTATTTACTATATTCTTCTTAATTTACACCTCAGTTTAATAATGTAATGGGTTTGAATTTTATTTTAATTGGTAGCCAAGAGGAACGTGACTTAATTATATTGTCATCTTGAGATTGTACAAATAAATAAAGCTACTGGATTAACTATATTTTAATATGGGGGCTTACAGTTCATTTGATAGTAGTGTAAAACTTTGAATGTATGAACCAAAAAGCTTGAATCTTTTTTCCCCTAACTAAAGATGATGTCTCTTGCCAAAAGGTCATGTGCTTTAAGCAGCCATAAAGAGTAGCTCGGGGACCCAGAGTCAGCTAATCACAGGGAACCAAGAGTCAGATACCGAAGCTCCAGTAATATCCAGCCTTTGCTGAAATTTATCGGCTCAGTTTTGAGATATTTGTGACCTATTTGAGCCCATTGAGCTGTCCAGTATCTCAAAGGTATTACCTATAGCATAAAAAAAAAAAAATCCCAGGAGATATAGAAAATCATGCTGCCATTAATGGCCAAAACTTCATTTTAAAAAATGTTTGAGAGATCAAACTTGAAAGAGAATTCTATTTTCAGGCACTATAAAATCAGAATACAAGGTAAATTCTAGAGGCGAGTGCTTACTAATATAAAATATTCAATTACCTCCCCACTGAGATATTCAGCAAAGTCATTATTTACTTCAACAATTTAATTGCGAAGGATAAACAGATGTTTGTTATTTTTACAAGCACTGTGTTAAGACACTTCCTGTTTTACCAGTCAGTAAAAGTCACTACAGGGTATTAATGTGAGGTGTTTTTTTTTTTTTTTTTTTTTTTTTCTGACCTAGAACTGTTAATGAAAACCACTAAGTTAGTGCATATAGAACATCATGTCAGGAAATGCTGGCATCCAAAGTTGTAGCTTTCATAGTTTGAAGCAGCAGTTATCTTTGTTGTTACTAAGGATATGTTAGCTGAGTTTCTCAGACTCATTGCGTTAGAAATGCTTCCCTTTAGCATGAAATGTCCGACGTGTTGAAAATTTAGGAAACGAATGCAGTGTCTGCTTTCATGGTCATGACCATGATTGGTATAAATATTTACTTATATCAGGAGGAAATGTTACAGAAAAAGAAACAGGATTGGTTTGATGGAAACTGGCACAAGTCCGGTAAGTTTACTTGAAAAAAACAAAGGAAGAAGAGTCGAATGCCTTCTATATGCTGTCCGTTTACAGCTGCTGTGTTATTTCTCTAACTTGGGCAGTATGTTAAGTAAGACGTTGTAAGATAAGATAAAATAATGAAGCAAGAGTACCTGGTATTAATTTTGAGAAATTATCCACTTAATGAAGGTCTTTCCCTTGGTTGTACTGGAGTAAGACTTCGAAAATGTCTGGCCTCTTAAGTAATTATATAAAGAAAAGCTTCATCTTATTGATTAATTTAAAAAGTTATTTACTGTGGAACTGCTAAGGATCTAACCAGGGTCTTCCAGAGTCTGAGCAAGCTTCTCTCACTGAGCTACATCCCAGCCCCGTAAGTCATCTTAATTACTATCATGATGCAAAAGCGAATATATATATTTTTTTTCTGAAGACCTGAGGTAGGTTTTCACACAGACACACACATAAGATAATAAATAAATAAAGTTTTGTTTTGTTTTGTTTTTAAACTGAGGAGGCACACACAGATGGAAGCCATACACACTGCTCTTCCTTAGTTAAGGCTGAGAAAGTTTCTGGGGGAAACACCAGGTCTCTGGTCCGCAGGTCCCAGCAGGAACTGTTGCATGGCCCTGTTGGATTCCAGGGCTGAGACTGTTTTTCCTCATTCACTGAATCTAACAATCTATTCCTCTCCTGTTGGATTGTCAGGCTGTTTATTGGAAGAAGGAATACTTACACATTTCCAGGTGTGTGACTGTTTCTTTGTCCTCCCCTGGCCTCTTCTCATCATGGGTGCTTCAGACAGTAAAATATGATCTCCCAAACTCAAAGCACCACAAACCGATCCTGACATTTTAAAGGCACTCTATGTTTCTCACATTATAAATTGTTACCAGTATAAGTTTCTTGTCACAATGACTTTTGGAAGAAGAGTAGTAGAGATAGAAACTAGGCCACCAAGCCACCTAAGTGAAAAGCACATGGATGTAAGTGGTAGTGTTTATGTTTGTTATTAATTGCTTAGCACTTTTCCCATCCCAAAGACTGCTCTAGTGTCCTGGATACTGATCGTTTCATCCTTTTCTTCTAGCTCTACATATTTGCTCACTGAATTCTAGCAGGAAGATCCATCTCTCTTTGCGTATATTGTAAACTTTAGTTCATCCTTTGTGAGTCAAAAAAGAAGTCTGTTTGTTCCTATTGTACCACCAAGCACACACTGGGAGCACGTTCTCAATTAATTATTAATTTGCATGTCAAATGTTCCCAAAGACTATGAATCTTCAGCCCAATAGCAATGCTCCATATGTTTGCATTCCCAGCATGCAAGAGAGATGATAAGCCTTTGCCAAATGACCAATGCTCTGATTTTATGTTGGAAAGTAGCTGCCAGCTTTGCTTACAGATGACAATACAATGACTTGGATTTTTGTTTTCCATGTTTCCAACAGTATTCAGCCACCATGGTGCCTGTGTTACTAATTCTCGTGGGAGCTTTGGCAACACTGCAAGCTGACTTACTTTCTCACAAAAAGTGTAAGCATCTGCTCAATAATGTTTGGTTTTGTTAAAGTACATTATAAAACAGGCAATAGGGTTTTGTCCTAAATAAGCATTCTACTGGGAAAGTCTTATAAAATAGTATAAACTCTTGAGATTTAAGAAGGCCATGCAGGCAGAAATGTAAATTCTATGCTTCAATGGGAAATTCAATTCTAAGAGTACAAATGGGCATCATGGAAGAAAGTAACCTCTGAAGGGCACATTTAGGACTTCCAGCTCCACCGGGAACTTTACAACAGGCTTCAAACGAAGTAAGAACAAGAGTCTACCATTTCTCTTTTCTTCCCCCTCCCCCCAAAACCTGTTGATCTGAGGGTTTTGTATGATAAAAGAGGTTGAGAGAGGAAACCTGTCTGATGGCACCAGCCCAGCTCTGTCTAGAACTCTCTATTAAAACCACATTTCACCAAGCAGTTGAAATATACACAGTACATCCAGAGCAGTGAACTCTGGGGTTTAGTTAGCTAATTTAGATGTGAGAAGCCACAGTAGCCAGTGGCTGCTGGAATAAAGGTGAACTATGTAGACAGCCCTGGAAACCCTTGCGTGTCAAATGCAGGTGCAGAGTCACGAAGGGCTTTAAAGGTCAATGGAAAAGCACTGACAATGTAGTTCAAGAATAAGCTAAAGATTGTAGTATGTGGGTCACAATGTATAGTGTTACCCTAGTTTGGGTGAGAAATTTTAAGAAGTCGTTTAAACATATGCTCAGAAAAAAACAAAAAAAAACAAAAAAACAAAACTGAGATGTGTACTGACCTTTTTTTACTCTCTCCTCTTTGCGCATTATGTTTCACTGCATCTCTACAATGATGCTCTATAATCAGTGGGTACTGATTCTTTAATTAAATGAAATATGTTATTTTGAAAAGAAATCCTTTTTTCCACTCAAATAGTTTTGACTATGGCTCATAATGAGAAATACATGTATTTTACATTGTGAATTACTGATTTTATAAGTAGGTACTTTTATTCAATGGAAACCAGATGCCTATGAGACAACTGTTGTCCGGTTTGATATAAACCCCGTTCCTGGTGTTTTCCACTTATCTTCTATACTACTGTAATAGCGGGTGGGGGCTAGAACTCCCGAAGTTCACAACCCTTTCAATGGTTATGATGCTTATTTTGAAACTACAGCTTCAATAACAATGTGGTAGGCTGTTCATTTCAAGTAAAACATGTGAAAGTTACAAGTAACACATGAACAATGAACTAGCAATAATTTCAAGGACATTTTTGCCAAATTATTTCAGTATTATATATTCTAATAAGCTACAACAAACCAGTATGTTATTTAATAAAATAATTAAAATATTTCAGGACCAGGAATATAGCTCAGTGGTAATCTACTTGATTTTCATCCCCAGCACACAGTACACAAAAAAGTGTTCTTTATGGATAACTGCGCATTGAATCATTGGTTTTCCTTTTGTTTTTAATCAATAGTTTTACTTCTACCTCCTGTCAATTTTACCATTAAAGCCACTGGATTAGCTCAAGTTCTTTTACACTGGGACCCAAATCCTGACCAAGAGAAAAGGCATGTTGATCTGGAGTATCATGTGAAAATAAATGCCCCACAAGAAGATGAGGTAAGTGTCCAGTCTGATGACAATCATTACCGAGAGGGAATATTCATTTCTAAATTGCAGTTTTCCTCATGAAGTGAACTTCTTGATAAAGACTAGCCAATTACTAAAGATCATCTTGTTGTGTTACCAGTAGGATCTGTAAAGTGAATTAGACCAATGCTTATTATTCAAGATGAAATGGTAGCATAGGTTTTACCTCAAGGAAAATTCTCTCCTTCAAGAAAGAACACTCCTTACTGCCTCTCTCTTTCTCCCTCCGAGAGAGAGAGAGAGAGAGAGAGAGAGAGAGAGAGAGAGAGAAAATGTGTTTGTTATGTACTTGTTAGTGTGGGTGTGTGCACATGTACAGGTGGGTGTGTATACAGGTCTGTGAAGCTCACACTTTCCTTAACCACTATTTTTTTTTTTTTAAGAGAAGGTTCTCACTGAGTTGTGAGTTCCTCACTTTTGCTAGGCTGATGAGCCAATGACATTTGGGGATCCACCTGTCTCTGCCTTATCCTCAGTGCTGAGGTTACAAGTGCATGCTGACATATGACTCGAAGTCTACTTTTATTGTAAAATGTATTGACTGAGTCAACTCCACGGCTTGTTTACCAACCTTTGAAGTGTAAAGTATTTGATAGTGCTGTTTACATACCTCCTAAACCATCAATAAAATAAGAAGAAAGTTGTGAGAATGGTACAAGGCTCAGCAAAGCCAAGGTCAAGGCCAAGTTCATGCACTATGTTATGGGTCTTAAGTTGATTTCTTAGAGTCTCTGATAGGGATGCAGTAACATGACTGCCACATATTGCATTTGTAGTAAGGTGAAAGAAAGGGAGGTGCGATTTGTATTAACCATTTTTCAGTAAATATGAAATTTTAAAGAATTTTGTGTCAAGAAGTTGCTCCCGGAGGAGAGACTGGCATCAAAGATGAGAATAAAAGACAACTTGGGAGGCAGAGACAGGTGGGTCTGTGAGTTCAAAGCTAGCCTGAACTACAGAGTGTGTTCAAGGAGAGCCAAGACTACTCAGAAAAACCCTGTCTCAAAAAAAAAAAAAAAAAAAAAAAAAAAAAAAAAAAACAAGAAAAAGAAAGAAGAGGAATATGTTCATGTGTCACTGAGAAACTGTGTTAATTTTATAATGACTCCTTTTCTTAGAAGATTATTTCACTCCATTTTACGTATGCATCATTTTCATCATGGAGTCAAGGGCCTATTTGATTAATGTTGTTTTTCTCTTACATGTCATGATTGGCGGGTTTTATTTTAGTATGATACCAGCAAGACTGAAAGCAAATGTGTGACCCCCCTTCATGAAGGCTTTGCAGCTAGTGTGAGGACCATCCTGAAGAGCAGCCATACAGCTCTGGCCAGCAGTTGGGTTTCTGCTGAACTCAAAGCTCCACCAGGTAGAGGACATGGGGCATCTAAGTTTTGTATCTGACACCCCTCAAATCAGGAAAGAAAAAAACTCCTTTCATTAACCCAGCATTGTGGCTTCCAATCCCCTTCTACAACACCCACATTCCAACCATGCCTGTCATAGGCTTTCCATCTGCACACTCCTGTAAGTCACCCCTAAATTTATACTGGACTCTAGTGGAAGCTGGGGCTTGTCGTACATATAAGCAGAGGTAGCTTTTATCAAACATTTTAACACAGACAAATACAGACACAATATTGAAAAAAAGAAATAGGCAGGCTATCAGACCCTAGGACACGCCACTTTTCTAAATCATATATGTCTTAGCCTCACATCTATTACTGTTTTTCAAGTCTTTCTCCTATCCACTTCTTTGGAGAAGATCATGCCTGTATTATTAGTCAGCTTTCTTTTGACTATAACAAATATGTAAGATAATACACCCATTTTGGTTTCTGGTTTCAGTGGAGGTTTCCACCCATGACCTGGCAGCTCATCATGTTTAGGGCATGTGGTAACAAAGCGCATTATGTCAGAAGCAGGTGGTAGATGCCTAAAGCCAGGAAGCAAACAGGAAGCACAAAAAAAGACAAGTGTCCAACTCTCTTTAAATAAATATCCCCAAACACCTCCCAGAAGTCCCCAATTCAGCAAGGGTTCTCCACTTCTCAATAACACCAAGAGCTGCAGAACAAAGTCTTAAAAAAAAAAAAAAAGCCCTGGGGGCTCACTTAGCCAAAATTGCTAGACTGAGACTGTGTTGGTGACAACATAGATTCTTTCATTAACTCATAATTCTTCAAAGAGTTCCCAGCAGGCTTAACTCTAAGTAAGGAAGGTGCTTCAAAGAATACAGAGGAATATAAATATGGGTCATTTTGTGTCGTATCTTCAAGTCATTATTCTACCTCTCAGGACCAACTGAGAATTTCCTTTATATGATATTTCTTTCAGTGTTAAGTTTCTATAGTTTTAATTGTTTCCTGCATACCTCCAACACATGTTACAAGTATGTATAATTTATGCCACTAACCAAGTAAAAAGTCACACTGAATATTCATGGGTTGGAACCGGAAAACTGCTTTGACATGACTTAGTCTGTGTGGATGCTTAGTATGTGGACAGATGAATATATGTGTGCATGCATACATGCACACACAGGGTGAAGGGGGAAGGCTTGCATCCATGGGCTCCATATTCATGGATTCAACAATCCAAAGCATTCTAAGACAAAAGCACTAAGGCACATACTGCTAGGGAACAGACTGTTTTATTCCACTGTCATCTAAATAACACAGTCTAACAACTATTTCCAGAGTACTTATGTTCAATATTCTAAGTTATGTAGAAAGTATTTATATTAGACCAAATGCTGTATAACTTATAGGCAAGATGACATCATATTAGAGACCTGAGCATCTGAAGCTTTTAGCATGAGGAAAAGTTTTGGAATCCATACCATAGATATAGAGGCATGATTGTATAGACATATGTATATATGTCATATATAATAAGCATATGTGTGTTACAAGGCAAACTAACCAGTCAGTTTCTTGTCTCCAACTTCTATATATCAATGGGAGGATCTCTCCTCTTGCCCCCTCCGTCCATTGAAAGATACTCTATGACAGTGATAAAAAACAAAACAAAACAATCTATAGCTGTTTTAAGAAAAAATAAAAACTCTTTCCTCACTTAAGATTTCCTCTTTAAGCTTGGCGTGGTGGCACACGCCTTTAATCCCAGCCCTCAGGAGGCAGAGGCAGGTGGATTTCTAGACCAGTGGCCAGCCTGGTCTACAAAGTGAGTTCCAGGACAGCCAGGGCTATACAGAGAAACCCTGTCTCAAAAAAACAAAACAAAACAAAACAAAACAAAACAAAACAAAACAGGCTCTCCCTGATCGTAGTCCACAAAATATTTCTTTTGATTCTTTGAGGAACAAGAACAAGTCTGTTTGACAGAGTGCTCTGGGTATCACAAACATAATTTTGCGAAATCTGGTACAAACAAACATTTGAAATTGCAGGTTTTAAGTCATGGCATGTTAAGGAGACTTTTGTTAGCTGTTGGACACTGACTCTATAATATAAGGATAAGATATTGGGGTATTGCCAAAGTGCATCCCCTGAGTGGTAATCCATGTAATTCATGAGACATGGATACTAAGGAATGGCTCATATAACTGAGAAAGGAAAGGGAATCTAGGGAGCTTCCTCAATAAAACCTCTCATTTACAGCCAGAAAAAACTGGAATCCATACATCATGTGGGGCAGTGCCTGACAGTCTGGTATTGATAAATATAGCATGAGAGTGCTGAAGTTGCTGGACACATGACACTAGACTTGAACTTTCAGACATCCACCTTACTGACATAGATCCATATCTGCATCTAAAGTAGCTCAGAAGGTTTTCATGTCAAGGCTTTATAACTCCAGTTTCATTTCTTCAGGAAATTTGCCCTTTGCAAATGAGTTTCTATAAATGGATGCTTGTGGTCACTCACAATCAATAGTATTTCAAGCAAAAGCATAAAATTCAGAAGCCATCAAGGCAATGTTTTGTCCTTTGTATTTGTGGTCCCCTAGGATCTCCTGGAACCTCGGTTACGAATTTAACCTGTACCACACACACTGTCGTAAGTAGCCACACCCACTTAAGGCCATACCAAGTGTCTCTTCATTGCACCTGGCTTGTTGGCAAGGATGCCCCCGAGGACACACAGTATTTCCTATACTACAGGTCAGTGTCTATTTTTACTTATGCAAATTATCCATTTCCTCTTCCCTTATAAAAACTCATAGGTATTCCAATTTAGGTTTGATGTTTGGACTGAAGGATGCCAAGAATACAGCAGAGATGCACTGAACAGAAATACTGCATGCTGGTTTCCCAGGACATCAATCAACAGCAAAAGGCTTGAGCAGCTTGCTGTGCACATTAATGGCTCAAGCAAGCATGCTGTAATCAAGCCCTTTGATCAGCTGTTCACTCCATACGCCATTGGTAAGAAAGACTTATCCCAAGGTGGGAATAATGAAATAGCACAAACTTGGCACAGGAAAGGGTGTCACTACTTTTCAAATGTTAAACAACCATCTAGCCAACATAGGAAAACCACGGAGGCAGGGTTTTCAACTTTTAAGTCTACATAAATAATGTAAGAGACTATCCTGGGTATAGTAAGATGTTTAGAGGCATTCTTGGCCCCTATCCATGAGTTATCCAACTTGTATCTTCTACAGGTTCTCCTACCCTGATTTGTGACTAAATCACAACTCAAACATATCCCGTTGAAGGTAGAGTCCTCCCTGGTAGAAAATGGCTGCTCTAGGAAAAGCAAACTCACTCCTTAAGAGAAGTCATAGCAGTGCTCATCTGTTCTGACTGCTTTCATGAAATGTCTGTCCACGGATCTTGTAATAGCTTGTACCCAGAACTATTCTGAGCCTTTCTTCCACAGTACTGTCCCTCAGTACTCCAAAGTTATCCAGGTTTTCCACCATCTAGCTCTTCTTTCAAAGCTAACCCTCTCAGATCATCACTGATCCTTCACAGTGGTTTAGACTTATCTCCACAGAGCCCACAGATCTCTCTCCTCTCCTCTCCTCTCCTCTCCTCTCCTCTCCTCTCCTCTCCTCTCCTCTCCTTCTTCTCTTCCCTTCCCCACCCCTTTCTTCCTTTCTCATATGTGTATGTGCAGTGTATATATACTGGTGCAGGTGTGCTAGTTCATTCAGAAGTCTACGAATAACATCTTCTTCAATAGTTTTGCCACTTTATTTTGTGGGGAGAAGGAATTTTCAATGGATCTGAAACTTGTCATTTTGGCTAGACTGATTGGCTAGTTAGTGAGGCCCTAGGATCCACCTATCCCCATTAACCTTCTGTTAAAATAACTTTTATTCTCCTAAAGTAATTGTCGTCTTCGAGGTTTACTGCTTCAGTCTGCTAACCTAGTCCTAGTCCTAGAAATTTCTATCCTCCGCACAACCTAATCTAGGCCTAGACTATTTTTGCCTTCTGAGACTTACTACTGAATAAGCTCACCCTTCCAAGTTTTTTCTGAGCTGACTGGCCAACTCAGCTGTTTTGGCTCAAACTCCTCTCTATAACTTTAATCTGGTTTCCTCTTCTTCTTCTTCTTCTTCTTCTTCTTCTTCTTCTTCTTCTTCTTCTTCTTCTTCTTCTTCTTCTTCTTCTTCTTCTTCTTCTTCTTCCTTTGCTTGAATTGCTCTGCTTTGCCTCAAACTAACTCTAGCTAACAACCCATTCTTATTTTCTGGCTCCTCCTCATTCTCTGGTGCATTCTGTCATCACTCGTGTGTAGCTAGTTCTCTCTCTGCACCCTGTCTCTGTACAACTCTCCCAGTAAAACTGCCTCCTCTCTCTCTTCACTGCTCTCTTAAGGACCTTCCCTTTCTTCTCTCCTCTTATGAGGGCCCGCTGTATGCTCTTCTGTGAGATCTTTCTCTGATTTGTCATTTAGGCACCACTTTCAAACATGGGTTCTTCCTTCTACAAATTAACTTTGCCATTATTGTTTGGGATTAAAGATGTGTACTAAAGACATGTCTGTATTCCAGCCAGAGGGATTAAAGGTATGTGCTAAGTACTGACCCATGCCACAACTAGAAACAGGTTTTTCTTTTCCCAGTAAATAACACAATCTTGAGGTTCACAAAGTTCACAGTTAAATATCCTGCAACACCCAACTACTACCACCACCAGCTCTGGGGTTACAGCTCTTTTCACCTGGGTGCTGGGAAGCTAAATTCAGGTCCAGGTGCTAGTGTGGAAGTGCTTCACTCCTGTACAGACATAGTTAGCTCAATATACTCTTTTAACTCAGAAGCTTCTTGTTCTATCTGACCAAACCAATCCAAAGAAAACAGACTACCAATAACAAAAAATAAACACTGAAGCCAGAAAGGATAAGTGATTTACTCAGAGTTGTCCCCTTTCTGGGAAATGGGGGTGGGGCACATTGTCTCTCCATGGTCTCTCTCTCCATCAGCACAGTCTATCTTGGAAAGTTTAGGAGATGCTAAGTGCACAATCCAGTGAGATGAGAGGGGAAAAGAGTCAATCAATCACTTTCATTGTAGTGATTTCTGTTCTCTATATGTGTAAGTCTATTTGGTACAGCCAGGCCAGGAACCTCATGTGAAGCTACTTGCTTCCTGTGGCTTTGACACTGGTCGATTTAAACCTGATGGTAAACCTTGAGAAGAGCATGTCTTAGGAATCGTGGGTTGGAGCTAGCAGCCCTGATCACTGATTGTACAGACATGCCGCTGACCTCTCTCTCTTGCTCTTACCTAGACCGAGTGAATCCTCCAATGAACGTCACAGTGGAAATGGAAAGCAATTCTCTCTATATACATTGGGAGAAACCACTTTCTGCCTTTCCAGGCCATTGCTTTAACTATGAGTTGAAAATTTACAACACAAAAAATGGTCATGTTCAGGTAATTCTTCATATCATTCCAGTACTATGTGATAGGCATGCATTATTTGTGGACTATTTAAAACAGGTTCTCAACTTCCTAATGCTGTGATCTTTAGTATAGTTCTTCGTGTCGTGGTAACTCCAAATTATTTTTCCTGTTATTTCCATAACTGTAGTATTGCTACTGTTATGAACTGTAATGTAAATATTTTTTGAGCAAAGAGGTTTGCCAAAGGGATTACAACTCACAGGTTGAGAGCTGTTGATTTAAAAGTTCCGGTATTGACTGCCCTGGGTGTTTTTACATACTAAGAAAGTCAATGATAACTTACATCTGCCCCAGGTATTACAGAAATAAATCAAATCTTATAGGACTCTTGTATTGAAAGAACATACTTTGGGTTCAAAATAATACAAAGGATAAAATAAAACTCATTTGTAAGATCTTTGCAAAATTACAAATGATACAACTATCGGGCAAGGTAGGAGAGCAAGTTTTCCAAAGGTTAGAAATATCCTAGGAGCCCGTAATTGTACTTCTAGGTATACATACAAAATTCTTAGAAACAGGGTCTCAAATGGGTGCCTGGACCCCCATGATTACACCAGCATTACTTACTATAGCCAAGAGCTAAAGCAGCCCCGATATCCACTAACAGATGAATAGAGTCAGGCTTGGTGGCACACACCCATGATTCTAGCACCCAAGACAAAGGCTGAGATAGGAGAAATGTTATAAATTTGAGGCTAGTCTAGACTGCATAGCAAGATTCTTACCTGAAAACAAACCATCTGAACCCCAAACCTGGGAATAGGAGTACAAAAACAAAATGGCACACACACACACACACACACACACACACACACACACACACACACACACAGGAACAAAGAGATATTATTCAGTCTTTGAAAGGAAATTCTGATACATGCTATGAATAAACCTAAGGACAGCAAGCGAGGTGAAATAAACACATCACAATGGACAAACAGTATATGACTAGGATATGATTCTGCCTTTAGTGAGATGTCAAGGGTAGTAAAAACACATATAAGCAGAAGGTAGTATCACGGCTGCCAGGAAGTGGGGAATGGAAAATGAGGGACCAATGTGAAGCTTCCATCACTGAGTGAGGGGAAGTGAACAGAGGGTCTCGTGCATGCAGAGCATGACACATACTCCTAGTCAGGAAGCTCTCAGTCTTGCAAGAAGAAAAGCATGTTGCAGTCTGCTTGCTTGCACAACTGCATGGCTGTTTATCATTTCTGCCCTGCCCATTTGAAAACAGTCACAAAGCTGAGAAGTCAAGATTTCACCTCATGCCTTGCAATAGAAGAAATCAAGAGCCTGTGAGATGGTGCTGCAGATGAAGGCACTCGCTGTTTAGAATGCTTCCAGGAGCTCCGATCCTGGAGCCTCCAAGGTGGGAGGAGAGAATAGACAGGAGAGAATAGACTGCCTCAACTTAGCCTTACACCTCCATATGTGCTGTGGCATACGTGCACATACATGAATAGATACATCTAAAAATGATTAAAAGAGACAAACTAAACACAGTTAAACCAATATCTACAAATTGGCTTCTGGGGTTAGCACATAAAGAGAGATAAGGCCTTGTTTTTTTTTTTTGTTTGTTTGTTTGTTTTTGTAGTCTGGAATAAACCAAATCCTATGCCCTATTAATTTTAAATTATGTGCCAAATCATGGGGCATATTACTTTCCTGTGTCCTGCCAGGCTGGTGGTTCACATAAAAATAAATCAATGTATAAGATAAGTCCCACTCTGGTAAATAAAATCAGGGCTTCACTATTATAGGAAAGATCAACATAATGTAGAGGAGAGAGGAGACCAACAACCTTGTACCCTGGAACTGAATGCAACCGGGGGAGATCAGAAACAGCCTCTGTGAAGGACTGGCTTTCTTTTGTAAACTTCTAATCTACCATAGGTTAGCACTTTCATAAAATAAGTTAAAAAGGATCAACTAAAATATATATTAAATATATGTTATATGCATAAATATATAATATATATTTAACATATGTATACATATAGCCAAAGATAGGAAAGTACAAATCAATATGTATGCAAGCACAGTTCACATGCTTGGATGGCACAGCAACATCTAACGGCTCCCCCAGTTTCTAAACTGTGCTCTCAATGTCTGCATTGATCTTATCAGAGACCAGTAATCAGCACTTCCTGATGCATACCAGTCCACAACCACACTGTGCCTGCTAGGGGTGTGAGGAAAGGAATAACCCAGAGGCGTGCGAGGGAGGCATGCTTCCTTTAGCCAAGTGGCAGTGACTGAGCAGGCCTGAACACCATGCGAACCCTAGACATGTAACCCTGTACCTTTCATAGGGATTTCAGAGTGGCTCTGTGAACTTTTTATTAAAAGCCAAATAGCATCTATCATAACACCCCAGTCAGTCATGGGCAATGAGCAGCACCCATGAATTTTTCGTGATAGAGAAGTGTAGCGTTTACAGGGTAGAAGGGTAATTTTGGCAGCGGTGTGAAAGTTGGATGTGTGGGGTTGGGGGGTGAGACCATGTATGCACAGGGGTATGAGCTACTAGGACAATCCAAGCAATAGACCAGGAAAGGCCACGCAGGCTGTGGCCATTGGGCAAGCTGGATAGACACAAACTACATGCTTTTTAGAAGTGTGACATTACCAATGTGGAAGGGCAAAGTAACAGAGATTATGTGTGCTGTTGGAACTGACTCCAATTTTTCCACATGAAACGATTTGTCCACACAGCATAACCTAGCCCTTCAACCAACGATTTTATTTATTTTAGTTACAAGATCACTTTCTCCCTCGGGGTAACTGCCAAGAAATTACACTGGAACTCTGTGGAACAAACTTATGTCTGTGCTCTATTGATTTTAGATTACTTGCTAAATAATGAGCCACATTACCCTCATGTGACCTCTCAAGCTGGTATTTTACATAAATTAGGTGTCTAGGCATTAGTATAATGTTAATTTTTTCCCATTTAGAAGGAAAACCTGATCACCAATAAGTTCATCTCAAAAATTGATGGCGTTTCTACATATTCCATTCAAGTGAGAGCAGCTGTGAGCTTACCTTGCAGAATGCCAGGAAGGTGGGGCGAGTGGAGTCAACCTATTTATGTGGGTGAGTCCCTGTGTGTATTTAAAAGCAGTGGCAACAGATGATCCCGGAAAGTGTATATGTTCACTCAGGTCTTGAAGTGGCCTCATCTTGACTGACTCTGCCTAATCTTCCATCCATCTACTGTGTCCCCAACTGGACACGTATGTCCTAGGAACCTAGTTGTCCTGCCTTCTCCCTAGCACAAGCCCTTGCCAGGCCCATTTTATTTTGTCCACTTCTTGTTTTCATTTAGATTTTTCTGGTTGTGCTTTCCAACCATATCGTGTGTATCTGTGTGCATGCATGAGTGAGGTGTGTATGTTTGTACAGGCATGAGTACTCTGTGTGCTCACAGAGGACAAAGGAAGACATAGGGTATTCTGTTCTATCATTCTCTGATTTGTTCCCTTGAAAACATGGTCTCTTGTCGAACCTTGAGCTAGGCTGGTATCTAGTAAACCCCAGAAGTCCTCCAGCCTCTGCCCACACCAGTGTTGTGTTTAGAGGTCTTCAGGCAGCCACACCCAGGTTTTCCCATGACTGTGAGGAATTTGAACTCAGTCCCCTATGCTTATACACCACTCTTACCTGCTGAAGCATCTCCCCAACCTCTGTTTATTTAGATATTTTATTTTCAGAGAATCGCAGATTCACAAGCTATGGTAAGAGATAGACATCCAGTCTTCCTTTAACCTAGTGTCTCCCAATGGCAACATCTTGCAAACTCTCCAGCATAGTTTTAAAGCTACAAAATTGGCACTGATCACTCCTCCAACCTTCTCGGAGCATACGGATTTAATGTGTTGTTATTTCTGCTTCTTGGGTTTTATGCATGCTTAGCACTCATGTCACAGCTCAGTCAAGATGCCAAGCAGTCCATCACACAATTGTCCCTTTTGGCCTTTTAAAACATACCCATCCTCTTGTGTTCCTCATCTGTAGCCCTTGAGAAGAACTACTCTAGTCCCCATCATTGTAATTTTGCCACACTCGGGTGTGAAGTTATATATTTGTTTCCTTTTTAAAAGATTTTTAAGTTGGATAATGTTAGGGCGCATGAAACTGGGATCTATCCCTAAACCTTTAGCCTAACAGACAGTATATAGGTCTAGTAATTTAGGCATCTCTGGGGCATCTGTGCTGGTTTTACACCTACTGTTATTTATGATCAAATTAACTGAGTGCTATGCATGACAAATAACAGGGAGTGGGTAGCAACTATGGATGTGTATCTTGGATAAAGAAAGTTACTGGTACAGGTAGACATTTTCAGAACAGCATCCTAGATGATTTTCAGGTATTCTCTTAGCTTAGTTTATCCAAAAACTCATTCTTCAGATAAGGATGTATATTTGGGAAGCTTAGGTAACTTGCTTACATCTGCAAACATCAGGGATGGGTTGAACCCTAGATTAATTTATTCTAGGGTCCAGTCTCTTAGCACTCTGGCATGGTGTGGTAAGATCCTACATGTTGAAAAGAACTTAGCAAATTAGATTGGCATAGAGGACTTTGTGGTTAAGGCTGGTTATATCACCTCTCAGAAAACCTATGGGATATTCCAGAGCAATTTAGACAGCATACTTAAGAAGAAATTTCTTTCAGGCACATTCTAAAAATATCTACTAAAGTAGTAATTTATTTACTTGGGCTACAGGGTGTGAGTCCATGGGAAATTCTTGGGCACTGACCTGTGCCCTGTGCAGTCTGAGTCACAGCTGAGGTTTACCAAGTGCATTGCTAGGGAGACAAGAGTAGTGGAAGGGATCAAGAGGTGGAGCACAGAGCTAGGTCTGCAAGAAGGCTGATCGTGTTGCCCTGAACTCCTACAGAAGAATGCTGCCCCAATTGAACGTTGTTCAATACCCACCCAAACAGCCTTGTGCTGTGCCATGGCCCTGACAACATTGGGGGATGGGCACTTGGGCTCAGAGCAGCACCATGAGTTTCCTGGGGAGAGGAACTGAAAGGAAGATGTAGGGAACTGAAAGTTGGATGGACTCACCTACTTCATAACTTTGCTGAGGTGGGTCTTCCTCTCCCTCCCTTTCTCCCCAGGTTGATGCCCAACTAAACGAACCTGACCCATTACAGATAGGAACTCTCTTAAAAATGCTTCATTTGCACAGATAATACTCACCCCGTGCCCCACGATTGAAAGAAGACTCATTGGTCTCAGGAATTTTTAACCAGATAATTACTGTTGTCCCGAGGTGTGCCGGAAGCTTTGTTTATTTGTAGTCCATGGAATCCTGTTACAAAATGGTTTATGTTTTTATCAAGCACACTGATGTTTTCCATTGTTGTCCCAACATTGCCACATAAACAATTTTAGAAGAATATAATACGAACCAAAAGACTTCAGATAATTATGGTAGAGATCAAGATCAGAGTCATGGTGAAGAAGTTAATGGTGCTTTTTGAGTGATTGAGTTTTGAAGTTCTAGACAGTGTTGATACTGACACTTTAGGGTGAGGAAGCAGCAGTAGACGAAATCAGGAGATCTGGATTTTAGCCATGACTCTGCTGACTGTGGTACAGTGAACCAAGTTAGAGAACACAGTATAATTTGGAGAAGAATTCTGAGAATAAACTCAGGTTTTAAGATGGAGTGATAATCTTTGCCACCACATGTCTGAGACTGAGTGAAGTACCATGCCAGTCTGGGTTCTACTACTTCTGACCTAGTACCTAACAGCTAACCTTTCTGGGCATCAGTTTCCTTATCTGTAAGTGTGACTGTTCCCTAATTGCTTCTATGACTGCCACTCCCCAACATTCACTACCAAAGGATTGTGGGTAAGACTGTGAACCATCTTGAGAGTTT
>NC_034591.1:122987861-122991587 GCF_900095145.1 Mus pahari | reverse complement strand
TCCTGGTACTCACTTTGTAGACCAGGCTGGCCTTGAACTCAGAAATCCACCTGCCTCTGCCTCCTGAGTGCTGGGATTAAAGGCGTGTGCCACCACACCCGGCTGGTTTTTAACTTATTATTCACTTTCCACTCTCCCACTCTCTTACCATTTCCTAAATAACAGCTTCTTGGCTTGGATCTGGCTGCTTCCATTTGCCCCCGCCCCAGGTGTACCTCATTGCTATTTACTACTGCAAATCCTATTTCATTCATTGCCATCCAGTTCATGCAGATGACCTGATTAATATTAGTGCTTACCTTATAAATCCATCCTTTCTGGAATTTACTCCCCTGCTCAGTTTGGGATCATTAGTGAATTTAATCAATGCAGACTCTCCGTTTTCATCAAGATGATTAATAAACATAATAGGAAGTCCAAGCCTCTTGAGGATATTTCACATGGCTCTTCCTTACCCCTGGAGAATACCGCAATAATTGTGCTCAGCTTGCAGTCTCTCCAGCAATTTTGCTGTTAAGTTCATTTCCTTCAGACTCCCTTCTCTCCTACATTCCCTTACAAGTGGCCCCTGGGAGCCCTCCTGGATTTCCACTATTGGGCCCAACTGAAATATCACCCATGCCTTTGATATAAAGTTCACCCCCATTATTTTAATTAAGATAAGGAAATGGAAGCCTGGAGGTATTAAATGACTTAGTCATTGTCAAATAGCCAAGAAGTATCCATTAATGTGTCATTTCCCCCAAATAAGTGACATATGAACCAATTAGCAAATTAGAATAGTTTAAATTAACTAATTAACCCATTATAACCCAAGGTTGTCTCGTAAAGAATGAGACACAGAGGAAGTTGGATTGATGGTGTAGGGGACTGGGGTAGGCAGGTGGCATCTGCTCTAGTTGGTAAGGTCCTTGGTCAGTCCAATAGGCACTGGGAGTGTAGATGGCAGTGAACAGTACAGCCAGCAAGGAAACTTGCTCTATCTGCTTGAGATTTTCCTTGAATCTACTATCTTGCTCTGGGCTTTTCTAAGCATGGACCTTCTTTTCTCCTCCTCCTCCTCCTCCTCCTCCTCCTCCTCCTCCTTCTTCTTCTTCTTCTTCTTCTTCTTCTTCTTCTTCTGTGGCAGTTTTGTTTTATCAGTACTCCTTATCAACTGTCCTCCATCAGCTAGCTTCTGCTTTAAGAGCTGAACTTCCCAATTTCAATAGTCTTTCTCCTTCTCAGTCTTGAAGGTCCAGCTTCTGTTCTGTTGTTATCTCTGCCATCTCCTGTTTCCTGATCTGGGCCCTGGCACTGAAACTATTTTCTTTTTCATGTCTTCTTTTCTAAACCTCTATTCTGTGACACTATTCAGGTACTAAGCATAAAATAAATAATTTTATAAATAAATGTTTCTCGCATGCGTCCTGACCCCCTGGAAATGAGAATGTTGGCTGCATTTATTTGTAGCTTTGACCCTGGTTAGGATCAGACCTGTTTCTTGGTAAGAGGTTAGACTGACAATCACTGGACTCAACAGTGGTTCTTAACCTGTGGGTCATGACTCCCTCCCAGGTCACATATCAGCTATTTTGCAAATCAGATATTTACATTACAATTCATAGCAGTAGCAAAACTACAGTTATGAAATGCAGTGAAAAGATTTTATGGTTGAGGGGTACCCACAATATGAAGAACTGTATTAAAGTGTCATAGCATTATAAAAGTTGAGAACCATTGCTTTATGTGAACAACGAGTTTTCTTCCCTCGCAGTGAAGGCTGTATTTGCCACTCAGGACCTGGTATTATTAGAAATGAGTGAAAATGTGTTCTTCTAAAAGGCTTTCTTTACGCTTAAGATGAGTGGCACTTAACCTGGGAGCAGAACAAGACTCAGTCACCCCAGTTTTCACATGGCTCAGTCAGCAGTGTGGTCAGCATTTACAGGGTGACTACTGCTATCTACTGGGACAAATCCTTCAGCCACAAAGACAATGCTTCTCATAGTCTTCACTGATCCTGGCCTTCACTTTCCTGCTATGGTGTGAGCCAGGGCGCACGTGTGTGTGTGTGTGTGTGTGTGTGTGTGTGTGTGTGTTTGTGTGTGTGTGTGTGTGTGATATGTGCAGGGGAATATGTGTCCTGGGGTGGGTGTCAGAGCTAAGCAAAAACCAATGTGGCATGTTTAATTGTGATCTGTTGTTATGAGTTGTAATGCTAAAATCGCTAAATACTGTACCTGAAGCTCTGAGCCTACAAATGAAATCTCATGTTTACCAGCTTTTGTTGTGCAAACATTGTTTCTTAATTTAAAACTATTGGTTAAATAAAAATGGCTACAGCCAAATACTGGAGAGATTAGAAATAGGCAAGTTTTTTAGTTATATGGTTAAAGAGAAACTGAGAAGGTAGTGAGGAGGGCAGAACCAGGGAAAGATGAGAAGATGCCATGGGCTAAGAGATTGTGAAAGCTCTCCATGAGGGCTGGCCAGTCGGAATAAAAGCAGCCAACCAAAACCATGGCAAGTCTTATGGGGTTATTGATTGGGGAATAAATACTAATATCTTCAAGGGTAGATATCTGCCCAGCTCTAGTGCTATTTAAAGGTTTATTATAAATATAAAAGTTTTGCATCTTTTATCTGGGAACTGAATGATCAAAGGCAGGGTAGAAATATCCCGACTGAGATTAAATAATTACTACAACAGCTTCGGCACACAGGCATGCATGCTGGATGGAAGGAGGACTTTTATTCTTTGACTTGGTGTTCATGACAGAAGTGCAAAACAATTTCCCTCTACCTGAAGCTTATAGACTCAAGAGCGGGGAGGAGATGGGGTTATCTTGAAGGTCACTGAATATACTTCCTTCACGGTCCACAGTCTATCAAAGGAACTCAAGCTCCAGCTGTGGCCCCTTCTTTCCTCTGTGCCTATAGATTTCGAGCAGCTCCCTTTTCATCTGCCTGCCTGTTTGCCCCTCTCTGTCTCTCTCGTCTGCTCCCACCCTTTCTTCTTAAATTTCCAAACCATTGTGAGACAAGCTACAAAGCAGAATAGGGAAGAAGAAAAGGAAACAGGTACGAGAAAAGGGTCAGTTTCACTTTCTCTGGGCTTTCAAAAAGAATTCTGTCCATTTAGAGTTTTACAAGGTAAGAGAAGGGGAGCTCTGGGAAAATGCTTGGAAAGACAAATAGGTGAGCCATCCGCATCAAGGGAAACCCCCGCTTTGGCTACTGCCACAGCTACCACCTTGGAATTTTCTTTACAAGTTGGGGATTTCAGCTGGGCTGACATAGCAGTTGAGTCAAACTGCTTCTTTGACTCAGGCTACTGTGGTTTCAAGGTTGGCTGGATCTCGCCCGATAAGCCTCAGGCCGGACCACCTTGGCCCTGTGGGTTGGTCTACCATCTTGAAGATAAGGTTGCAATAAGCTTTCAGGCTCTGTTCCATACTACCAAGCATTTTATCTTATTTCATTTTTAAATTTCAGGTGTGGCCACTTCTCTTGGTGGCCATACCAATCAATCTTCCATGCTTAATGCTTAGGCCAAGAAAGGACTCTCTATCCCTGGCTCTGTGCAAGACAAGATTATTCACAGTATCTAGGATATCTCCCCAAATATCATTTCTTACTAGACAGATAGGAAGAGAGAAAGGGAGAAAGAGAGAGGAGAGAGGGAGGGGGAGTGGGAGGGGGAGGTAAAGAACACACACACACACACACACAGAGAGAGAGAGA
>NC_034591.1:122949523-122987785 GCF_900095145.1 Mus pahari | reverse complement strand
GAGGGAGAGGGAGAGGGAGAGGGAGAGGGAGAGGGAGAGGGAAAGGGAGAAGGAGATAGATCTTGCTTGCACTGTAGACTGCTGCAGAGAGGTTTCATTTTACTAGGTCTTGGCCTGCTCAGGCTCCATGTAGGCCAAGCACTGGAGATGTTTACATTGACCTCTGCAGGCAGTTTTTGTCTAAATGTTTCATGTTGTGCATGACACTCATTTTGTGTCTATGTGTGATACGCCAGTTCACGTGTGTGTGTGTGTGTGTGTGTGTGTGTGTGCCTGTTCATTAATAGTTTTTTTTTTTTTTCTGCCATTGAAACAAGCCAATTCAAGCTAAATTGAGAATATGAAGGCAGGCTTATTGGAGGCAGATCTGGGAAGGAAGATACACTTATCTCACAGGAGGAGCACAGGGAAATGGAGATGTAGACTGTGAGACAGAGGAGTTAAGTAGAGAAAGAGAGAGCACATGCATGCAGAAGGAAAGAAATGTAGAGACAGGGAGAAGAAGGGAGAGAGAAGGAAGTTGCCAAATGTCTGGATTATATAGAGAAGAGCCCCTGGGGGAGGGGAAGCCCAGTCCATAGTTGGAAAGTTCATGATAGAGGGTGGTGTGTGCCAGCCATGCCTTGTAAAGAGTAGGGACTGAGGGATGCTGGGAGAACCTGGAGATCAATTCCATTTGATATGTTAAATAGGCACCTCAGCCATCTGTCCAGGGTTTGAAACCCCTGATTCATAAGTGTATGGGTGTGGGCGGGCATGTGCCTCAGTCCACTGTGGAAGTCACAGGCCAGTCCTCGGATCTTGGCTCTCCCATTTGTCTTTGTGCAGTTGTACAAATCAGGCTAGCTCACCCTCAGACTTCTACAGATTCTCCTATCTCATCTGCCCATATTCCTGCAGGATTTTGCCAGGATTAAAAATGCCTGCACATCTGTGCCAGACTTCTATGTGGCTTCTGAACTCAGGTTTTCAGGCTTGTAGGAATAAGTCACCTTGATAGCCCAATGCAATGTTTATCTCAACTCCTATCATTGAGGTACAGGATTAACCATGACTTCTGACCCCCCTTCTTCCTTTATACCCAGAATATCTGGTATTTATGTCTCCTAACCTGAGCATTCAGACAGCACTACAATTGTGGGTTTTTTCCCTTGAGGATCTAGGGAAATTAACTCAATGCCTTTGTTCTGACACAATGTACTCATCTCCATCATAATTACCACAAACAGGGATTGATTGGCTGCTGTAGACTTGCACAGATGCTAAGCACTTTGCATGTATCACTCCTACCCACAGCTTCAAAGCAATACACAAAGTGATACTAATTCACTGCTCAAGGAAGGTCTCCTCAACACCAAGAGACAGAACTTGGCTTAATCCTCTCCCTTCTGTGTCTACTGGATAGCATCACCCTCTGCAGCCAGCCTGCAGTTACTTCAGCGGGTCCACAGGAAAAAAAATAACGGCTCCACAGTGGCTCACAGAGAAGAATTCTGGGTTTGTGGGAGCTCTGAAAGGCACTGGTTCTTTCTGAGAAGTCTGCAGAGGAGACAAAAACTGTACTGGCCTTATTCTGATTTAGCCAGTCTGAGCCTGATGGGGGTTATGAAAACCACCAGCATCCACTCAGCTTGCCAAGCCATTTACAGACTCAGGGCAGTCTCATGGCTTTGCCACACTATCCTTCACCTGAACCCAGTTTCACCAGGATACTGCAGCTTTGTGCATTTTTCAGTGGGTCCTGGGTTTTATGCCTCTACTTTTTGCTCTCTGCCCCCACCCCTTGCCTTCTTAAACCAGGAGGTCTCTCAGAGTCCACTTGAAAGCTGCCACAGAAAGCTCAATCCCAGAAGGCGACTTTTGACTTTTGCTTAAATTGGAAACCTTTCATGTGTGACACCACAGCTTCACCCTCTGACCAATGGAAAGTCATAGGAAGCTAGTTAAACCCTGTATCATAGACTACTGTATTGACACCATCTTAATTACTCAACCCTGTTGATGCCATTTAAACTTCTCCCATCACCTGCTGGTTTAAAAACACAGCAGGGCTGCTTTATTTGAGGGGCTCCATCAATTTGCTAATTAGTCCTTTTGCTTGAAACCTATTGTTGAATTGGAGTCAGATTCAAAATCAATACTGAAGCAGTGAAAGTACAAACTTGCATGGATTAAGGCTGCTTTGGCCTCCGAATCAAATCCACCTCCTTAGAGCTGCAGGTCCCAACTAATAGACGGCAGGATGCTAGAGCCAGAGAGACTGCAACGCCAAAGTATGAGTCATTTGATGGAGCTTCAGAGCAAGCAAAGGCAGTCAGAGCAAGGCTAGTGTAACATCACCTAGAGATTTCCTGACCTCTGTTGTCACCCTCCCGTCCCATGCAGTGCACACTTCCCACAGAATTTCCATGAGATTCTTTGTTTTACAGTTAACTAGCTGAGATGTCAAATGTGGAAACCAAAGTCTACAGAACCATATGACTGAGGTCTCTGAATACACTGTGTAAGTAAGGCCTGCAGAACACCCAGAAGTGACGTGGAGGAGCTGAGGGCTTTTCCATAGGTAGACTATGACACTTGCCCTCTCAAAAACACATCTGTATAATCAACTGAGAGTACCCAACCATTTCGTAAGAAACATCTGTGACTTCATGATTAATAGCATGTAAAAAAAAAAAAAGAAAATGCCCCTTAAGTCAGACAGATGATTCCAGTTGCCTAGAACTTTTTCTTTTCTTCTTTCTTCTTTCTATTTCTACATCCCAATCCCAGCCTCAGGATTGAATTTAGAGCCTTGCCCAGGAGATTAGAGAGGAAACCTCTGAGGTCATGCATCCCAGCTCGGAGGTCATGTGTCCTAGGACATCTGAAAACCTGGTTCAACTTTTAGCGTACTGAAATGCTAAATAATTTTGCTCTCTCTCTCTCTCTCTCTCTCTCTCTCTCTCTCTCTCTCTCTCTCTCTCTCTCTCTCTCTCTCTCATAAAACAACTAGTGAGCAGGTAAAGGTTCTTGCTGCCAAGCATGATCATGATGACCTGGTTCAATCTCTGAGACCCACATGGTGAAAGGAGAGAATCCAATCCTACATGTTGCCCCTTGGTGTGCACACATGTACCTTGTGTACCTTGTGTTGTCCCTTGATGCTCACACATGGACCACGTATTGTCTTTTGATCTATATACATGTACCTTGGTGCCTACAATCTTCAATCATAAAAGAAATAAATGCTGAAAAAATGTAGAGGTAAAATTTTAATAACTGAACCGATAATAATTTACAAGTCAATTTTTAGTCGACAGTATGCGAACGTGATTTCTCGCACTGAATTTGCCTGTCAGTGTATATTTCCTTTGAGGCAAGGCTCATAATGCTTGTGTTCTTGAACACGAGTTCTGCTCTTCCCATGGTAATATGGGAGGCTAGCCTGGAGAGGCTTGGGTAACTCCTTCCAAACGCTGGCTATGAATACACTTCCTATGCAGTAATTTCCACATCGTGAGAAGTTTATTAGTTGAAGGAACTAAAATCAGTTGCCTTGCCCTCCACGCTATTTGCTCCTTTACTGAGAATCTTCACTTATCTACCTAAGAGGTAAGGTGGCTAAGCCAGTTGAAAAGATTTTTTTGTAATCATGGTCAGAGGGTAACGGTACTGTTATCAGGACTCGGCATATCAGGCTAGTGGATATTGTACAATCTGAGCCACAAATGATTGAGTGTGTGACCATGATAACAGTTACAACACTTTCTGTTCTTTTTACAGGACCCAAAGTTTTGTTGTGTGTCTTTGTAAAATAGTTCTGAACAAATAGACGACATGGTTAATGATTTTCAATGCCTTTTTTAGGAGAAGAAAACAACTACAACAACAACAATATACTATGTAGTCCTGACTAGCCTGTAATTTGCTACGTGGATCAGTCTGGCCTCTGTCTTGCTTTTATCCTCCGGTCTCTGTTTCTCAAATGCTGGAGTGACAGGCACATCTCACTATTCCAGTGTGTGCAAATGCCTGCTTGTGACAGAGACAAAAACGTTAAAAAACAAAACAAACAAAAACAAAAACAAAACTTGAGGTTTTAAAGATTTTTTTTTTCTAAGTATGTGGGTGTGTCTGAGAATGTGTTCATGTACATGCCTGTGATGCCTTCAGAGGCCAGAAGGGCTCAGATCACTTAAAGGCAGGGCTGTAAGATGGCTCTATGCAGCCTCATACGGGTGCTGGGAAGCAAACTCCAGACCTCTGTGAGAGCAATATAAGCTTTTAATTGCTGAACCATCTCTCTAGCTCTAGCTCAGGATTTTACCAAAGTGCCTCAGTGCCACCTATAGCTTGCGAAAGTCAAGGACACTGGACATTTGTAGAGCAGCCAACCTCATATAGTCATGGTCAGTGTTTGGAAGGAGATTTTTTTTTTTTTTGAGTGGCCAGATACAGTATACACCTTTAATTACTTCCAGAGTGTGTAGCCTCTTCAGGCTCCCTCCCCATATGACCATGTGAAGAGAAGAACTTATGCTCAAGAACACAAGCATTGCGAGCTTCACCTCAAAGAAAACATAACTTGTCAAGTAAATTCAATGCACGAGATCACGTTCAAATACTGTTGAGTAAAGAGGAGGCTTCCGAAACATACATCTGACACAAAACAAGCTTTCTCCCCACCGCAGTAGAAGTAGACCCAGCCACAAAGGTGACGATGCTCAGGGCGTGGTTCTTGATAACAAAGCAACACCTAGAGTATACTAAGTAATTAAACGCCTAGAATAGGATGAATGAAGAGTGCCTGAGCTCCATAAAGAAATGCCAGAATATATGAAGTAAGGCCAGCGCACACAGCACACCCTCAGTTACAGTGGGAGGGGAATGGGCTGGGAACTCTACCTTAGATTGAGGGATGCAGTCATTGGCTTTGTTTCTTGTTGCCCTGAATGACAGTTGTGTGTTCCTCAATTGACTTCACTCCCTTTCTGTTTTAGTTTTTCTATATCTGCACAGGGAGCCCTGGGAGTAAATTAAGGGTGCATACTATGTCTGGCCCCTCAAAAATGTACATATAAAATATGTGCAGAGAAGAAGTTTTTAGTTAATCCTTGAGAGTGATGACTTTTATATTTTTGTACTGTATAACTTCCAATCTACTACAGGTAAAAATATACCACTTTTGTAAAATTAGTCTCGTGTAAAGGGCGTGTACGGAAGTGGCGGTGGCCAGGATAGAATAAATATTACCAGAAAAAAAAAAAAAAAAAGAATCAGGAGTGTGGTAGATTTGTAGGATCTGGTGTTATAACTCGGTCTGAGGTGAGGTTACCAAAATGTCCAGCTTCACTGCAAGCTGGGTCTGGAACGGAGGTCTCTAGACTAAGCAGGAGTGAGAAGCATAAAGCCTTACATTTATGACTGTACATAGGAATCAGGGATGCTGAGGGTGTGAGGAAGGAACGGGAGCTTTAAAATGTCTATGGAAGAAAATGTCTATGGAAATATCTAAGTGTTTCCAAGGGTTCCATTTGGGTATTGAAAAGACAGAGATTGAAATGAAGAAGCTGGTGAAAGGAGTAATTACTGACTGCTTTCGTTTCTTTTGCTGTTTTGAGACAGCTTCTCCCTTGTTATAGCCCTGGGGAAGGGGCGTCTCTAACCTACCCTCCTTCTCCCTTGTTATAGCCCTGGGGAGGGGGCGTCTCTAACCCACCCTCCTTCTCCCCTGTCCTTTCAGATTCTGAGATTACAGCTGTGCAGCCTCATACCTGGGTAACAGTAGGTTTGATGAAACATAGAACACAAATTTGGCTGTGAATATTCTCAGGTTTGCAAAATACACAAGTGAGTGTGGGCTGTGGGGATTTTATAGTCTAAACCTAGAGCTACATGTCAGGGCAGTGTCAGGAAAAGAAAAGACTTTGGGGTTTCATGGAATTAAAATCTGTAGGTCTAAAAACAAACTTGTCGATGCTCAAAGAACAGACTGTGATAAGAAATGGCCGAGGGTGCACTGAAAGGGAACCTGCTGCAATTATAAAGAAGGAAGTGCCATTGAAGAATGGGATCCTTTCAGCAAAGAGCCATGGCTTCCCTGAACTCAGCTGTGGGCAGTTTGAATTCAAAATAGAGAAGGCAATGATATGATAGGAATATATATATATATATATATATATATATATATATATATATATATATGAATAAGTCATAATGAGTCCTGTGATTTTTTTGAGCAATTAACATATAACATTTTTTAAAAGATTCATTTATTTTATTTATATGAGTACACTGCCACTCTCTTCAGATACACCAAAAGAGGACACCAGATCCCATTACAGATGGTTGGTTGTGAGCCACCATGTGGTTGCTGGGAATTGAACTCAGGACCTCTGGAAGAGCAGTCAGTGCTCTTAATTGCTGAGCCATCTTTCCAGCCCCAATTGGTAGAATGCTTGTTTGGGATGCACAAAGAAATGGATTTAATCCCCAGCAGGTCATAAAGGAGATGCAGTAGAACACTCAGGTCGTAGAGGCAGGAAGATCAGAATTTCAAGTTCATCCTCCCTAACATACTGAGTTTGAGGCTGGTCTAGGAGTACATGAGACCTTGCCTCAAAACTTACATTAAAGGAAAAGAAGAAATTTAAGGGAGAGAACAGAGGACATAAAGCTAGGACAGAAATCAGGAATCTTTTGGGGTGTTTTAGAAAGACATTTCCAGTGATATTATAAAAGGAATTTCTGAGGTATGAAAATACAGAAGCCTGAATAACTTTTTCCATTATTTATTAATTATTTTTATATCTTGATTGCTGCCCCTTCACATAATCCCTCCCCCTCCCTGTTCCCCTTCTCCTTTAAGAGGGTAGGGGCTCCCCTGGCTATCCCTCCACCATGGCAAATCAAGTCTCTGCAGGGTTAGGTGGATCCTCTTCCACTGCAGCCAGACAAGGCACCCCAGGTCGGGGACACAGAAGCCTGAATCTTTATTCAAGAATCCAGTCTGGGCAGTGAGAGAAGACAGTATTTGATGACATCTAGGGAAGATGGTTGAGCAGGGTCATAGTTTAGTCAAGATAAAGGATTCTGTGAATATTTGAAAGCAGAAAGGAAGAGATGAAGGAGGAGATTAAAGCTTTGGGAAAGTGGAGAAGAAACCTGACCAAGGACAGGGAAGAGATGAGGAGAGGCAAGAGCTGCCAGCATTAAATCCAGACCTCTCTCTCCTGTGATAACTGGACGCTTTGTAGGGCTTTGAATGACTTGAAGTGTTTTTTTTTTTTTTTTTTTTTTTNCATGCAGCCCTAAGGTCTATTAGAAAAGTAATTTCTTTCTCCTGTGATAACTGGACGCTTTGTAGGGCTTTGAATGACTTGAAGTGTTTTTTTTGTTGTTGTTTTTTTTTAAAGCCCTAGGATATACACAAGTGCTCAAAGATCCCCATTTACATGCATTTCATGTTGTATAGAAGAAATTGTAGCAAACTAAGGTTTGTTTGCTTTTCTTGCTTTTTATCCTGGAGTAACATGGCTTGAACTTGCCACAGTGCTTACTTAGTACAACTCTCCTCAAATCATGGCCTGAGTCATTATTTGCTTTCTGCAGATCTCCCCTGATGGACTACAAGCTGAAGGATGGGAGGTGTCAAATGCATTCTCTTAATCACCGAGTCACTGTAACTTGTGTACCTGACAAGGGTCTAACAGATACTTGCTAAATGGACAGATGGATAGATGGATGGGTGGGTGGACGGAAGGATGGATGAATGAATGAATGAATGAATCAACTCTCTCTCTCTAGGAAAGAGAACTCACTGTAACTCAGGAATTGATTTTGGTCTCTGAAAGTGAGTCCAGCAGTTAACACAAACGAACACTACTTCCACTAGCGCCATTTATTCAGAAACCTTTGATTTTTCAGATCTGCATTCCTGAAATTAAATAGACTAACAAGTACCTCCCTTGCCCTCCCATTCTACCTTGCTTTTCACAGTCTGATGTAGTCTTTAAAGGTCATAGAAGTCTCTCCAGTATAGAGATAGCCCATTAGAGAATAGGACACTTCCTGAGCTGACAATGACAGTTTGCTTGTTTGTTTGTGTGTTTGTTTACTTCCTGTTCTGTGAAATGGGAAATAAGGGAAAAGGGAGCGTTGAGGATAATTACAGCCATACAGTGTGTACTGTAGATTCTCGGACTTGCATCACTATGAATATTTTCTCATACTTCCTCCATAAGGTTCATTTCCAAGTAGGTAGAGGTCACTATAGAAATAGATTTCATTGTAGTCTAATGAGGTTGCGGAGTAGCCTTGAGCTTTTGTAGCTTTTTCACCTAACACCCTTCTAGGTAGGCATCTGAAGCTCTAAACACCAGCACCCAGGTGGCACAGGGTACAGGTGGGCTCCAAAACACTGGCTGATTGACTGAATTAATCAGCCTTAAATTAGTAATAACTGAAAAGCCCTTAGTGTCCTTTCCCCTTAGAACAATATTGTGAGATGGGCGTTAGCTCCTTTGGCAGAGGAGCCGTCCGAGGCTCAGAACTCAGCTGCTCATCCTTGACCAATATCACCCAGCAATTTCAATTCAAACCCAAGCCCTCTGATGCCCCATCCTTCTAATTGTATTTATCCTCCCTGACCTTTGACTTTGCTTTCTCTCTCCTCACCTTCAAACCAGGAAAGGAAAGGAAGCCCTTGGTAGAATGGCGTCTCTTCGTGCTCCCGACAGCCGCCTGCTTTGTCTTGTTAACTTTCTCAGTCATCTGCAGAGTGTAGGTATCCTTTCCATTCCAGGGCTGCATCTCCTTCCTGTGTAAGGGCTCCTGGTTACCAGGTGAGATTAACATCATGCTGTTTTAGGATGTCTTTACTGGCAGGGAAGAGAGGAGCCAAAAATCAAACTTGGCACACAGCAGCTACACAAGACACAGCACACTCCCCAGCCACCTCACGCTCCTCAAATCTGCTATTTTAATTTCTACATAGGTTTTGGGCACTGTGTTCTTTTCCTTCATGGTTCCCTTTTCATGCTTCTTTGCCTTTTGACATCTCCTATAAAAAGGCAGCGGTTAAACCAAGTTTTAAATCACTACCCTGCCTTCCCATATGGGCCTCTGTGGTCAGAGTCTGACCTCTCTGCCTTGGCTTTCAAGTTCCTGGTCCAGTGAGGTGACTATCCTTAGGTCAAATGCAAGTTCTCTAAAGACTTCATAGATCGCATATCTCATCTTCCAGCCTGCAAATGGCTACATCTGATCTCCCCCCACATCCTCCCCTCCCTTTCCATCCCTCACTAAGACTAAGTTCTGGTTTATCCTAAGATCTTAGGATGTAACCGCCACAGTAAATGGCATTACTCATTACCAAGTTATACTTAGATGCTGAGTGTGGGTGACAGGCAGCAGTTCAAAAGAAAGGGAAAGAAAAGAGGGAACGGTGAAATCATCACTGCTAAAGGAGGAAAGCTAGAATGAGCAGTGACTGAGGAGGCAAGAGAAAGATGGTACTGACCAGCTTCAGACGTCAGGTTTGCCAATGAGTGCCAATATGAATCAGTTCTGCCATCCTTGGACATCTCAGAAGACACATCGCAGCCTGGCTGCATCCCAAGGTCTTCAATGGTAAAGATGTTTAGAAATCCTGGCCGAGGGAGAATCTAAATTTATAACACAGCTACACATGGAACTAATTTACTCAGTGTTTGAGTAGAAATCTAGGCAAGTGGATTATTTACACTCATCCAGTTGCTTTCCTATTGTCAGGTGTCATCTATGGACCAGGTTGTTTCCACCGGTTCCTGCCCCGAAGAGTAATATCAAAGATCTCCCTGTGGTGACTGAATATGAGGTAATACTAAAAGATACAAAGAGGTGACATCCTAAGTACCCAGGGATGAGTATCAGGTTATCAAGATTCCTCTGTATGCCTATGTATACATGCGCCAGTTAATACCTGTATGTATGTATGAATGAACGTCTCTGTCTGTCTCACATTCACATGCATGTATGTGTGTGTATGTATATTTTTGTGTAAAATTAGCTATAGATATTATTGTCTCTACATCTACATTTTGGAAAAGTCTTATAAGGGCTCTTGTCATTTAAACCTGAATTTCTATTTCATATATATCATCTTGTAACTGATCTTTGTTAATTACTCTAAGAACGAGAATTTTTCCTGTTCCTCTTCTGTATATAGGAGGCACAGATGAGAACCTGACAAAACAATGTTATCAGGATTACTGTAGCTTTGTTGAAAAAAAATTGACACCTTGTAGGTGTCTTCCCCCACATTATGCCCACTATATAATATAAAGTATATGTGATTCAGAAATATTTTTGCTGTGTTTTTCAGATTATTTCCAATATTTTACAATTATTCCCTTTTTGTGCACTGGAATGGGTGTTGAAAATGTGCTGGATGAGTACATGATGTTATAAAGAAAAAAATCCACATACCTATACAAGGGCTAGGGCGATATATCTCAATGGCAAAAGACCCTCAACAACAATAATAATGTATTTCATAAAGATAAAGCTGTGTGTCCCTGTTACTTCATCACAATTGTAAAAGAAACTTTATTCTCCAAGAAGGACTGAGAAGATGGAATAGGGTATATTTAGGAGATAAGTTTATAGCTACAGTTTCTTCTTCCCACTTGACTTTTCCTAGTTTCTAAACAGACTACTGTTCTTTAAAAGTTACTTCAATCCAAATGTGAAAAAAAAGAAAAGAAAAGAAAGAAAAAGGAAAAAAAGATGAAATGTTCTCTAAAAGGAAGTTGCTTTGTTTTGCAGAAACCTTCGAATGAAAGTAAAATTGAAGTTGTACATTGTGTGGAAGAGGTTGGATTTGAAGTCATGGAAAATTCCACATTTTGATGGTACTGTGACATTCTGAAATGAACTCACACAGGACTCTGTGATAAGAGCAAGGACTGCTATTTCTTGGCAAGGAGGTATTTCAAATGAACACTCAGTTTGAATGCAAGTCACCAACCCATCCATACACGAGTCACCAATGTCCCATTTCATAAAGTGTGCATGCCTCACTCAAACCTTCTTGCTCACAGCATAGCACCAGATTCACCTGAGCATGGGCCCTTGGTTTCCTACCCAGAGCACCATGTTGAATGGTTATACCAGTGTGTCTTTGAAAGTTGCTTGACTTACCTTGAACTTTTTGCACAGGAGACAGTTTTTCAAGCTAATCTCACACGTTTACTTTGGGTTACATTGCCAGTGGTAGTAGTCAGCTACAGTGATAGGAGGAAAGGGTAGAACTCATTGAGAGTGAACCCAAATTCAAGACTGTCTTTCCTGAAGCAAGTGGGAGACACAATTTCATGGTTTTTTTTTTCTTTTCCCCTTTGAGTTCTAGAATACTTTTCTTTCTAGAACTGTGCCTGTGTCTTAAAGCAAAGGGTAACATTGAGGCTAAAACAAAGACTATGTCCCATATGTCTCTGTGTTCCATAGGCCTGTTCAAGGAAATGTCTAAGCCAAAGTAAGTTTAAAAACATTCACTAAGTCATCGTGGATGGGGTGAAAAAGATGGTTCAGATGATAAAGAAGCATGAGGGCCTGAGATTGACCAACCATCGTCAAGAAACAACAACAACAACAGCAGCAGCAATAACAAAACAGTGCAAACAGCACATTCCTATAATCCCAGAGTTGGGAGACAAAGACAAGAGGATCCATAGAAATTGTAGTTCAATGAGTTCATCCCATTAGGTTGTTTCTAGGTTCACTGAGAGAAATGGTCTTAAAAATTTAAGGTGGAGAGTGACTAGGCAGATCCTCTGATACTGACTTCTGCCCTATACATGTGTACACATGTACACACACAACACACACTAAAGACATCATTCCCTATTAAGAGCGAAGACAGAAGCTTGTTCAAGGATTAAATTCTTTAAGGCTTTTAGGTACTCTGGAAATGACCTGAGCAAGACATTGAAAATAATTCTGCTTTGGAGGTGATTGCTGGATCTAGAATGTACTTCCCAAAGAGATGTCTGATGAAAGAGCCTTCATGGCAACCTGTGGGTCAACTAGTGTTTAGTCAATTCTAATCTCTTAAATTAGGGTTCCTTATACATATTACAATTGTATAGAAATGTGTTCTCTAAATATCTTCATTAATGAAGCTGTATCTATAGGCCTTTTTGATGGGCTAAACATAGAAGCAAACACAATTATGCGTTGGGAAGAGGAATAAGTAGTGATAGAAGGGACCTAGTGGTGGTTATTTTACATAATCCTAAAGAGCTCAAGACAATGAAAGAAGAAACAGTACTCACAAGAGAGTGAGGCTATTCCAGTGCCTGGCAAACACAGAAGTGGATACTCACAGTCAGCTATTGGATGGAACACAGGGCACCCAATGGAGGAGCTAGAGAAAGTACCCAAGGTGTTGTAGGGGGCTGCTACCATGTAGGTACAACAACAATATGAACTAACCAGTACCCCCTGAGCTCGAGTCTCTAGCTGCATATGTACCTGAAGATGGCCTAATCGGTCATCAATGGGAGAAGAGGCCCTTGGTATTGTGAAGATCTTATGACCCAGTAGAGGGAAATGCCAAGGCCAGGAAGTGGGAGTGGGTGGGTTGGGGAGTGGGATGGAGAGAGGGTATAGGGGGCTTTGGGGATAACATTTGAAATGTAAATGAAGAAAATATCTAATAAAAAATGCCTTTAAAAAAAGAAAAGGTACTCAAAATCTACACCATAACTCACTTTTTGTGTACTTTATAGAGATGGTTTAGTCAGGTTTCATAATTTGGGTGAAGTGCACAGGGAGTACAAAGTATCCCTTCCATGGCTTTTATGCATTAACATAGAACCATCCACCAATCTGTGCTCAGAATGAAAAGGTAGAGCAGTCATGGACAATTGCTAATATTAGATCTTTTCTAAAGGGTAAGATCACCATACCTGCTGCAGAGGGATCTCACTTGGGTCCCTGATCTGCGTGGAACTGGGTCTCTGGTTGCAGGCGAGCAAGGATTTGGTGAATGACAAACAGACCAACATGAAAGAGCTTGTAAAATCTGGATGTATTCTCATAAAGTGAACACCAGTGTTATATAGTACAGAGAACAAAGGGGTAGGATGTCACAGTAGTCAAAGTACATTGAAGTTACTTGACACAAAACAGAGGAATGACTTCAAAGGGACTTACAGGAGCCAGGTAATGTTTACAGTTAAGATAAAGCAGTTCTGCCTAGGGTCAGCTAACGACAGGTAAGGATTTCACACCCTAGTCACAATTTGTGCTACTCCTTTGAGCCTTGTGAGAGCTAGCACCAGGGGGTTCTGCTCTAGCAGGCCTTCTCATGAATAATGCAATACCACAACCCCCCTATTTCCTAGGCCTTGGTAAATACTTGCATATGAAAGTAACTTGGGTGAAATGAAGATTCTAAAAGTATGCTTTGCTAAGCTTGCCTTGAGATTTCTAACTCTTATCCATTAAAATACTGTAAGAAAGCATGCAGGACTCTCCAAGATATTGCAGGGACAAATCTTGGGTATTTCTAGCTATGGAGATGCAAGGTTCCAGGAGGCTGAGTTTCTTTTGAAACTCATTTGCCTCAGGACTGCTGTCCAGGTTTTCAGACTTGTTGACGAGTCACTACTGGAGTAGGTGTGGCACATACCAGATTCCCTGTACTGTCTCTCTACTCTTTACAAGTCTGTACTGTGTCACTGTCATACACATTACTGCCTCCTCCCGTTAATGATACAGTAAATGTGGAAAAGAAAGGTCAATTGCTAGGAAAGGGTACATACAGTAAGAAAACTCAGAGGAGCTCAGTAACACAGAGGAGACTATCACATGAAGTTGGCTTTAGGGGTCAGTCCAGGAAGTTGAAGCTCATGGAAGTGTTGCTATAAGAGGCAAAGCATTTATTTGATCAACTAACTTGCCAAGAATCTATCAAAATGGTACTAAAGGCTCTCTATAATGAACACTGATCTGACCTAGCAGGTCTGGGGTAGAGTCAAGAATTTTCAAGATCAGCAATTTGAAAGTAAGGCTGGGTGTCTATATACCACACTTTGATAAATTATTAGGAACATCACAACTTGAAAGCTGCCTAACGAAAGATGGAAATAACCAACCCCAAGAATTCTGTGTCTCTTGTCTTGCAAAGAAAGCAAAGAAACACCATTTTGGAAACCTACCTCTACTTTGGACTTGGAGACTGGAGCAGAAGAGGAAGCAGGGAAGCTGCCCTCATACAAAGCCAGTTGTTGGTTTTATGTGTATAGTTCTCTCTTGAGAGATGTCTCCCTAGACCTAGAAGCCAGCATTCCTCTGGATGTCACAGATCTCCTGACCACATCCCTGGCCAATGCTATTATCTAATCAAGGTGCATGTATAAGAAGCAATACAAATAGTCCCTGTGGCCATGTCAACATGTTGCAGACTTATTCTTCCTGATTCTTGGGTTGGGACAATTATTCTTTGGGACTCCATATCCAACATTATTTCTTCTATGAAGGTTTCAAAATCAGTTTGTCAATTATGCCTCTGGGGACTCATTGTGAGCCTGTATACTAGAAGATGTAGCCAACAGTTTATCTGCTTCTCTGCTTGACCATATGCCCAAGGAACACTGGCCCTATGCATATGAGATGCATCTTTTTATTTGCAGGGTCTAGAACAATACCTAACCTTTAAGAATTACATATGGTTACAGGACTGGAGAGACAATCCAAAGGTTAAGAGCACTGATTGTTATTCTAGAGGATATGGGTTTGATTTCCAGCCACTTGGATGGTAGCTCACAACCATCTATAACTCAGGTCCCAGGGGATCCGATGCACTCTTATGTAGCTGGCATTTGCTACATTGTAGGTTCTTCTTTCTTCTACCCTTCTCTATCCCTTTTCTTCTACCTGTTTAATCCTCTAACACTAGATAAAAGGAAGAAAGGATAGAAAGAAAAGAAAAGAGATCCCTGAATAAAATCAGGGGTTAGAAAGGGGCAATGTTATCCTTAGACTCCTTCCTGCTGAGTAGGGTCACTGAGTTCCATGATGCAAGTTTGATCTTCACTGTCAGGATATGTAATTTCTTCTTGTTGGCATTTCTTCTTTGTGCATGACTACTTAACAAACTGTGACCAACAGCCCACTACCACCACCAATAATAACCATAACCATAACCACCACCACCACCACCACCACCACCACAACAACAACAACAAAAGCAACCAACCACCCACCCACCAACCCTCAAGGCCCTAGAATTTATATACCCTCAAGTCCTCAAAATTCCAAATGTCACACAATTGCAAAAACTATCTGCAGCTGACAAATCCTGTCTCCTCTCCCCACTCCTAATCCCCAACCAGAGAACAGAGAACGAGGCAAATCATAGTCAGCTGCTGAAGCCTTGTATGCCCCACACCCGGGATTAAAAAAAACAAACAAACAAACAAAAACAAAACAACCCAAAACAACCTTATATTTGTGTGTGTGTTTAAGAAATCAAAATTTTAATTTTTTGAGACAGTATCTCTCACTGAACCTACGCTCTTATGGCTTCTGAGGGACTAGCATGGAAGTGGCACACAGACATTCATTGCAAAACACTCATATGCATAACATTTAAGAAATTATATATGGTTTATGAACCAGCTAATGTTCTCTTAGCCCATGCACATCACTTTGCAAATAGTTAAAATTCAACTGTATTCAGCAGAGATTATCAAGGCCAGCAGAGATTATCAAGTCCTTCAATAGCACAGAAAGAAAGACAGTCTCCAATAGGAATGTAATTGAAAGTGGCTGGGAGACACGCTGTGGGTGATAGAAGCTGAGGTTGCAGTACTGATTCTCACTGGAATAGGATGGGGACCCACCTTCCTCCTAGAGCCTTCACAGCCATAGCGTGTGGACGATCAATGGTTCTCCAAGATGTTCGTTACAAGAAGAGTTTATTCCAACCCCTTTTCTTGGTACTTGGAATTGATATAAAGGGAGTTTGAGGACGATGGTAAGAGGAGGGGATGAAGCTTATGTCTGCAACAGCCAAAACACCTGAGCCTCATTGAAATGCCTCGGACCTAGAGCTATTTATGCTGGCTGAGAAGAAGCCACTTGGGCAAAGAAGATCCTGATTAAAAATCCAAACGTTTTGGAGGTGAGACTTGTATGTGTCAGGGCCATCTGTTGGCAAAGTTCATAAACTATAGGTGCTAATCTGTTAAAAACGAAATAGACTGCTGGTGAGAACTGAGAACTGTAAACAACTTTTGATGGCTGGGGAAAGGTGATGAGCCTGGTTGGAACAGGACCAAGTGTCATCCTCAGGATTCTGGTGACAAAAACTGCTCCTGCTTTCAAGTCCCACGCATCGAGTTCCAGGATACAAACTTTTCTCAAGGCTTTCTTTTAGAATTTGTATTGAGTTAAATGACAACTTCTATTTTCTTCAGCATTGTTAGGGAGTAGATGTGAATGTAAATGTGGTTCAAGATGGAAACCTTTGAACATAAAGGATTTATCTAAGTCTTCCTAATCAAGAGAGGAACAGTTCTGATTTTCCCCAAGTAGACATTTCCCTCTTCTGTTTTAATCATCCCTCACTGAGCATAGGTAAGAGCCTCTGAACTGAATTTCTAACCTCCAGGATTTTCTCTCTCTTAAAGGCATATTTTCTGTATTCTGTCCAAAACCCTAAAAGAGTACTTCTCTAAATCAAAGCTCATAGGATCAAGAAGTCCAGTGTTACCTGGTTTCTCTGTAGTGCTCCAGCAAAACTGCACACCATCCAACCTCTGTTCTTCTTCTTTATGACTGCTTACATTTTCTCCAATGAAAAAGCCTTCTGATTCTTTTTACAATCCTGTCCTCCCTGCATCTTCTAAGATTTAGCTCTTGACACATCTAAGTCTCCCTTCAATTTTCCATTTGATGGATGTGCCCCTGTATGTTTGTTGATGCCTTCTGCATAATGCTTTCACCAACCAACTATTTGTTTCTTATTTATTTTGTAAGTACCCTGAGGTCAAGAAAGGTTCCTTATGTGCCTTTATTTATATAGGCTCTGAGTAGGAATTGAGTGCAGGCTGAGCTGAGCAAGATAGAAGAAATGGAAGCATCCAATAGATATTTAGAACTCTAATCCAGAATCACATATTAAAAGCTGTGTGATTATACCAGGAATGAAAGAACCATCATATAGGGTAATAAGAATTTGCAGTTGACATCACTCATTTGATCTGTAGACAGCCAGATTCTGGTACCACTGCACATGCACATGCATGCAGAGTACCCAAACTGTAGCACTCAGAGAAGTGTCTGTGCACTGAGCACTTCCCCAAGCTTTGCGAGACATATCACAAAGTAGCTGTACTAGCTGATTTTGTGTGTCAACTTGACACAAGCTGGAGTTATCACAGAGAAAGGAGCTTCAGGTGAGGAAATACCTCCATGAGATTCAGCTGTAAGGCATTTTCTCAATTACTGATCAACAGGGGAGTGCCCACTGTGGATGGTGCCATCCCTGGGCTGGTAGTCTTGGGTTCTACAAGAGAGCAAGCTACAGGAAGCAAGCCAGTATGTAACATCCCTCCATGGCCTCTGCATCAGCTCCTACTTCCTGACCTGCTTAGTTCCAGTCCTGACTTCCTTTGGTGATGAACAGCAACATGGAAGTGTACTGAATAAATCCTTTCCTCCCCTACTTGCTTCTTGGTCATGATGTTTTATACAGGAATAGAAATCCTGACTACGACAGTAGGCCAGGTGTATTAAGTTGAAAAATTAATGTGCTTTTATTTTCTGCCAGAACGTGTGTTATTAATTTCATTTCTTTTATTCAAAATGAAAGCAAAGATTGGTCCCTAGCAGATGATAAAAATGCAACAGTACACAAACCAGGGAAGAGGAGGAGGAGGAGGAGGAGGAGGAGGAAGGAAGAAAACAATAAAGTAGTCGTATAGTTTAAAGGCAGCTACTTGTAAATGTCCCTGTTGAGGTATTGAGGACTCTATAGTTTGTGTTACAGCTTCGTGTCTCTGATGTAACAGGAGGTGCACATGGGAATGGCTGTGCCCTCATATTTACTTACAGAAGTGGACCAACTCTCTAGCCTAGCTTTCACAGGTGGCTCATTATTTTACTTGTACAGAACTTATAATACCCTAAATATGTTACTTCAAGGGTCGTGTTCCTTTCGAGTTGTTTGGACATAAACCAATTTGAGTAAATATTTAATCCAATAAAAACATTTCCTTTTGCGCTGTGTTGGTGAGAAACATGATTGCTCCACTGAACGTAACCTTGTTACTAATTGGTTTTGCATGAAAACACAGGTGTGCGACTTTTGTTCCTATTTTTAATCTGTCCACATTTTAATGCCATATTTCAAATACACGCACGTTTTGGTCTTCTCCAATAAATTACTAGGAGAAATGTCTCAGTCCTTTTATCTCCATTTCCTCAGCACAACACCCAGCTTTTACCTATTGATCACTGAATAATAAGATGTAACCAATAAAATTGATAGTAATTTATTGTCAGATACTTTGTCCTAAAGATTAATAAACCTTTTTTTTCCCTAACTTGCTCTATGGCTTCCATTCTTGGTAAGAAGATCATTTTATATAACCTTTTAAAAATATTTCTGGAATTTTTCTCCACTTTCTTGTTACTGCCTTGCCATTTAACTTTTGATTTGGAAATATCCTTTTATCTTAATATTTGTTTAGGGGCAACCATAAGGGAAACCTTATTATCCACCATCTCTGGCTCTCATGATGCAGGGCACTCACATGCATGCATGCATGCAAGCAAGCAGTCATGTACCATCTAATAAAAAGAGATATTAGCCAATGAAACAGTGCTCCAATTAGCAAACCTCATGCTTCCGGCCCAGAGCCATCGATTTTAGACATTGACAATCCCCTGAAAGTTTGAACTCAAAATTAATGACTTCATGGGAGCCATTGTATTTCTTTCCCTGCAAGATTTGGCATATACAGAGAAGGATCAATCAAATTTATATTTCAAACCAATATTGCTTGTAGCACACTTATGCTTAAAAAGAAAATACTCACTTGTTTTCTCCAAGATTCAAGTTTGACCAGGCCTCTTGTGTTTTATCTAGTACTCTGAACTTGCCATACTGCTATGATAGCTTAAGGGTGGAGAGCTGGTGATTCAAATGTAAGTGAAAAATGGTTTGCAGTAGAAGAAAGAGAAGCTGCCCTGTTAGACCTCTCTGGAGTAAGGAAAGTACTAGACAAAATCACAGGGTCTCTGCAGGAATTGTATGTTTGCGAGCTCATCACAGCCCTGGTCAATTTCAACACTAACACATAAACCTTTGAAGGCCCACTATTTACTACCTTATGTTACTGGTGTTGTTTAGACACTTTATGTATGTATGTATGTATGTATCAATTATCTATCTACCTATCATCTATCTATCTACCTACCTATCTATCATCCACCTAATCTATTTTTCATGTATTCACTACCTTCCATTTTTGTTATTAGTACAATAATCTTTCATCTGCCTGCCTGTTCATCTATCATCTATCTGTCACCTATCTGTCTATCAGATGTTTGGGTATCTTTCTTCTCTATAGGGGCATAAAATCTAGCATTAGGAAAGGGCCCTAGAACATCTGAGGTCCTGGCCTCGGCTCACCTCTGTGACCTGGTACATCTCTGAACTTCTAAACCTCACTTCTCCACATTAAAAAAAAAAAGAAAGAAAGAAGAAAAAGAAAGAGAGAGAGAGAGAGAGAGAGAGAGAGAGAGAGAGAAAGAAAAAGAAAGAAAGAAAGAAAGAAAGAAAGAAAGAAAGAAAGAAAGAAAGAAAGAAAGAAAGAAAGAAATTGTAAATAGTAACCAAATCATCAGGTTGAGTTCCAGTGAGACTATTATATCCCATAAGCATGGCTGGCTATTATTAGCACTACATACTTCCCCATTGTTACAACATATTGTTCCAGGTACTTTGGCTTTCCCACTAATATCGCCTCTGCACCCACATTATTGCTCAGTGCACAGAGAACAGTTAATTGTTTTTTGCTGAATAAAACCTGGCCCTCTTCATGGGCCTTTTCATCTCCTGCTTCTTTGAATAGCAGTGTTCTGTTCATGGCCTTGTCCTTAACAATTCACCCCAAATCCTCACCTCACATACCCTTTCCTCTTGACTCAGTTTCTCCCTCTTGCTGACTCAGTGCCTCATCTGCATTGTCTTCTAGCTGAACTTAGGCTTCTAGAGTCTGGTTTAGCCTGTTGTCTCATGTAGTAAATTCCAATAATGGTATATTATTTTCTATGAAGTGTTACCCAGTGTGGCTCAGATGTTGAATGCTTGCCCCTAACTGGTGACACCATTTTTTGAGGTGGTAAATTTAGGAGGTTAGGCTTAGTTGAAGGGAGCTGGTCACTGGGGGCATGGCTTTATCTGGTAGGTGGGCTCTCCTTTCCTTTGTCTCTGTCCACAATGAGGCAGGCAGCCTCCATCACAGGTTTCTGCCTCCATGATGAGCCAAAATAAATAATTCTTTCATTTAAATTCTATTTGCAGGTGTTTTGGTCTCAGCTACGCCAAGCAAGCTTAAACCATGAGGAATTTCAGTGTACTGAATCAGGAGTTGAGGTGCCGCTCAGGCTTTCTAATGGTCTCTGTCCTATTTTTATCCATGTCACTCATGAAAATGGTCGAAACATGTACCTCTTTCTTCTTAGCATGAAGAAGATTTTGACAAACATAAAAATTACGTATCAACTGGGTGTGCAGGCACACGCCTTTAACCCCAGCACTCTGGAGGCAGAGCGCTCAGAGGGTACCTGTGATTTTAAATCCAACCTGCTCTGCCTACTTAGTACCAGGACAGCCAAGGCTATCTAGAGAAACCTTGCCTCAGAAGCAACAACAAAACAACAACAGCAAAAGATTAAGTACCATGCAAAGGGTTCACTAAAATCCTAGGATGTGTTTTTATTCACATACAAGCTGTGTTACTCCTAACAACTGGAAAGAGTATATAGAGAAAACCCAGCTGACAGAGACTGGGCGATATCATGTTTAATCATATCCATATTAAATACCTCAGCCTTAAAGTTTCGAGACTTTCCTACCTATCATGTGGTTGGGTTTTCTTTTTCCTTTTTCTTTTTTTCTTTTTCTTTCTTTCTTTCTTTTTTTTTTTTTTTTTTAAGGCTTTTGCCTGTGTGACCTGTATTATTATAGCTCTGTTAATCTCTATCTGGCCATAGCTGTGAGGATAAAGAACAGAGGCCAGTTTTGCTTGAGCTGTGCACTCTGCTGAGTGTTGCACTTTTACACTTGAGTTGTGGAATTCGGACATTTAATCTGCATGGCCCATTGAGCACAGGGGCCAAAAGGGGTCTGCTCTCTTGTCGGGAAGCCTGCCTTGCACAGAGTGATCATCCTTTGGCAGAAGGCTTAGAAATCACATGAAATAGCAACAGATAATGCTCCTCTATTGACAGATGAAATTATTTAAATAGCAGCTGCAGAGGGATGCCTGGCAGGAACAGACACTAATCATGGGCCTTAGAAGAAGGCAAATGGGTCTGAAGGTGATTATGTGGAAAACTGGGCATCTGAATGAGGAAACTTCTGCCTTCCTTATTTTAGATAAACATTAATATTGCTATTTAGTGTTAGTTTATATTCTATTTATTGTAGTAAAATGATTAAATATTACAGTTGTTGTTACATTCCTGGACAGATGCAATAGCTAATTTATAACAATAATCCCTAATGTTTGGAGAGATGTGTATTTAGAACATCCTATAGATTATCCTAAGTTTAAAAAAAGTGGCATTTGCTAGAATGTACCCTAGATTATTAGAATCTACAGCACATATAATTAGCCTTTCACTTAGGGTGCCTTTGTGAGGCCCTAGTGACTGGCATTTTGTAATGGAATAATATTTGTATTATTTCATGTATTGTAATATATATTTGACTAGAAATACTTAATTTTAAGAGCCTGTATTTCAAGTCACTGTGATTGACTACATCTTCAGTGAGAATCCAAAGACAATTTTAACAACATGAAAATACAATTAAGTCTTGATGGTTGATGAGGAATGGAAGGGGGAGGGGTGACAATCTAGTATATATATATATAAAAAAAAACAACCTGTTAGTTGATATTACATAAAACCTATGACATTTAGTAATTATGGACTGCTTGTATAGGCAATGTTCCTTGAGTATATTGGTAGGTCAGCATTTGAAACAGGTTAACAAGGATTTTAATAGTCTCCTAGATGTTAAATAGCTGCAATTATTCTGTTTCAAGATAAATGCTCATGGCAACTCCCATGTTATTGACTGGAAGAATTCAGTGCTTACCTTAGAATCAAAGTTTACTGCCTCCTCTGCCACCCACATGGAAAAGTGCTGCTGTATACAGAAGGCTTGTTAGCTCAGCAAAAATGTACTTACCTCGATGGGTTCCAATTTCCTGTCAGGATAGAGCGTCCTCTTATCCAGTAAAATCACAGGTGGGTGACACCCAAAAGAACTTGAAGAGGTTAAAGAAAACAAATTTTCTTAGTGGTCCTCCCTTGGGAATACCCTCAAGGAGAGGCACACCCCTCCTAACTATAGGCTGGGGCTTAGTACATGGGACGTTCCCTTAGTTGGGTATACATAGAAAGTCTATTGTTTAGAGCCTCCCCGACAGCCTCTATTCTCTCACCTCTAGAAACATCATTCTGCTCTTAATAATGTCTCTGTGAGTGAAGGCTTGGTGTGAGCAGGATGGTCAGCTTCTATGATCCACATTGATCAGACATTTCCCGAAGAGCTTTCACATTGAGCAGACATTAAACCCAGAAACACAATTGGTTTATCCTTCAAACCAGACACCAAGAAGACTTTGCAAGGTTTCTTTGCTCCTGAGAGTATCCAGGTTCTTAAATTCATCAAGGCTTGCACCTTTGGTATTTCTTGAGCTCCTGTAATGACCCTGGGAGATGTTAATTAGTTCCATTCTGCTTGGTCCAGTTAGGGGAGTTGTTTTTGTTGCTTGCAAACAGAGGTCCCTACCCACAATAAAACACTGAAGCCAACAAGTCAGGCAAAGTTTGGTGAAGGTGCCAATGTGACACTTGCTAAACTCTTCAGTCCAGTTGGCGTCAGCTAACTTAGGGCATCACTATCAGATGATAAAGCTGAGAGGTGAAAAAAGGTCATCAAAGCCTAACAGTAAAAACCACTGGAACCACTGGAGCCTCATGGAAATAGTGAGACAGTCCATCCTGCTTGGTTTGCTATATAGCACACAGGCGGGCTACTGATGCAAAATGCTACTTCAAAGACCCTTTCAATCAATTCATCAATGAGTATTTATTGCAAGGCACTGTGCTAGGCACTATGGAGAGTACATGGAAGAGAAGACCAATATCCCTGCCCTCAAGGAGCTTACAATCTAGTTGGGAAGACAAGGCATACATTCAAAGAAAAGTCAGTAACAATACAAGAGTTAGGTTCAAATGCAAAATAACAATACAAGATATTTCCAAAAGTAGTACCCTATGAAATACTAAATGGAAGGTTGCAGCAAATTCAGAGGGAGGACATCACAAGGTCACACATATGGGAAGACCTCATAGATGAGCTAGAGTGTTGGAGGAACCCTAGGATGATTGATATTTGGGTATGAGAGTGAGGGAAACATTTCAAGAAGGAACAGCCATGAGACCGAAAGGCACAGAGGTGAGGCAAAAAGCAAGCAGTGTTCAGGGACCAAATAGGGCTCAGTGTGGCTGTATATAGGAGTAAGAGATTGTAGACTAAGAAGGGTCTTATGAGCTTATGTTTATATAGATTTTATGATTTTGGCAATGGGTAGGGAAAACAACAGGTACATTTAGATCGAATATACAAAATCTTGGCTAGCCAAGAAAAAAAATATTCTAGTCTCAGCTTCAAGACATTGGTTACTTGAGTTTGATCCCCTATGCTTCCAAAGAGGATTTGAAATGGTGTCTTCAGGGTTGTCAATTTCAAAGTCACCTTTGGAATTGGGTCACCTAGTTTTGGGGCCAGAGCTGAAGACTTTTTTGTCCCCCTATGATCCCAAGTTGTAACTAGCACAAGGGTAAGCTAAAAATTTCCCTGACAAGCAGGAAAGAATAATGCTCCCAGAAGGCAGATATTTTTACAAATGACAGAATATTTATTAACAATACCTTTAAAAAAGATTACATATGCTAGATCACTGGTAGATATCATTTACACTGGGGTTGGGAACTACCTGGGGTATCAGAATTTTTTCATTCATTTTATTACTTTGTTGATTTTTTTGCATGTGATTTTAAATCGTATTTTAACATAGAAGTAAGCCATATCAAAGAAAGAAAGGAACACAGCTGAAATACTGACAATATTTTCCCTGTTACCATCCTAATTTTTACACAAATGGAATCAATGATGCCTTTATTGGATGAATATAGTTAGCTCGTTGAAAGGCTATGTTATGTGTAAGCAAAAGTGACAAATTACAGGCAATCGTGAGCTCTCCAAGAAAGAAGAAAAAGGTGACTCTGTGTTTTCATGTGCAACGCTTTATAGAAAATCTCATTGCCTTTTATGTTCCACCCTTGTCAGCTTACAAAACATCCCCCATCATAATAAATAGTTCTTTACATAAGAATAAGGTTTGTCAATATTGCCATCTTTCATTGTATGATTTTTAAGATGTAGAATGCAAAGCTTATAAAGCAACCAGAGTAGCTACTGAAAAATGGGAGAGACATCAAGATACAATACATCTGTACTACGGATAATTTATAGAGTTATATGTAAAATTCTTTGCAGCAGCTATTTGCTAAAATAGGAAAAAATTTCAAATTACATATGTTATTGTCATTCAAAAGAAGGGTTCTATCATTACAGTTACACATGTTATCTATAAGAAAATTTGAAATTATAAATGCATTGACAGAATTATTAAAAAATTTACATTCAAAACAGATATGTCTAAAGAGTAAAATTACCTTTTATGCCATGAAAGACTTGTTTGACTATAGTAACTTTTCATCTATGTTACTACAGGATATGTAGTTTCAAATTCAATGCCTAAGATAATGCTACTACAAAGACGATGCTCAAATAAAGTCTTATCAGATGATGCTAAGTTCAGGGATGGGAGAATTGCACAAGGTACCTCTTGGACTGGGAAGTTTAGCTTTTGGGATGTGTAGTTCCTGAAACCATCTCAAATTGTGTTCAACAACAAAATTCACAACAGGGTGGGAAAACATATCACATATGTCAAGGGGACTCGATTCAATGCATTAACCATTCAAAGGATAATTTATATACAGCAGCCTTGAGTTACAGACCCAGTCTCCAGCTGTTTTGACACTGGATCCTTGTAAAACTGTACAAGTCATTTGTAATTCATTTGCTGTGATGAGTTTCAAACTCTGCCCTTAAAGGAAATCGGCTCAAATCATAATTGTGTGGTTTGTGTTGCCCAGAGCATTTTACAGCAGAGGAAGAAAAAAAACCAATATCTACATTATATGTTAACTTTAAAAAATTCTATAAAACACTAAATATATAATAAAAAATATGCATATAAGGACATATGTAAACTGCTTTGGTAACATCATATTACAGATGTCTTCAGTGCATTGCAGAGTTTCCAAAGAAACTTCAGACAAAGCTAGATTTGCTTTGAGGAAGTACTGTATAATGCCATTCCTAACGAAGCAAAAAACATTTTTTTTTTCCAGTAATAAGATGTACTTGAACAACAATATTACTTAGTACTGGGTGTCTTCAAAACAACTAGCTAAATGTTGCTTATATTATAAATAGCAAGTCCTTCAGATAACTTTTGTCATAAACTAGACCTGGCTGTGAGAGAAATCATTATTGTACTGATGGCTGACAGCGTACACGCATTGGAGGTAGAAGCCCCAGATCCTCTTGCATAGGAATCTGGAAAGAGAGAACAAATTTGTTCATCAGGGACTCATCCTATATACAAAGGAAAACAACACTCCAGGGCTTACCAAAACAGCACAGCTGGCTGGGTTCTAATAAAACATACCTCATCCTGTCTGTTTGTCTATCATCTGGCTATTTATTTTGTTTTTATTACGTGTGTGCAGAACCAAGTGTGTGATCAGGTATGTGTGTACACACATAGGCATGGATATGGAAAGGAGAGGACACTGCCAGTTCCTTAGATGGATGCCTTCCACCATGCTTTCTTGAGGCTGGGTCTCTTACTGGCCTGGAACTCATCAAGGGACCTTCCTGTTTCTACCTCTCCAGTGCTAAGACTACAAGGGTGTGTGGCTTTATCTAGCTTACTTTTTAAACATGGGCTAGGGTTCATATTCGGGTACTTCAGCTTGCAAGGCCAGTGCTGTACTTACTGAGCTTTCTTTCGAGGCCTGCCTACATGATTCAATCAATGATTCATTAATATCAGCTCCATCTGTGGTCTGGAAGCGGGTAAGGGATCATGCTGTAGACTGTAGATTCTGATAAATTGAAGGTATCCACATCCAGTGTAACAGATACTTCAATATTACTAGCAATATGCCTGATAGAGGTTGATTTGAAAACTGATACTCTCTTTCAGTTCCACTTCTGTGCTGCACAGATGATATGACAGCCTCTGACAGCCTCCTCTGTGGACCAGATATGTCACTTTTTCATCCATCAGATAAAGAGACTAGGCTCTCAAAAGGTGAGGTAACTAACTTCTCTAAGATTGCCTAGATAAGTGATTGTCTGGAATAGAAATCAACGCCATGTTTGTGTAAGTAAATCGCTTTTGCTCAGACAAAATAACCACATTGTAAACAAACTTCTTCATGTAGTTTGTACATTTTTCTTAATAAAAGCTTTCCCATTGTTGCTCTTGGTTTCTTTAGGGCTGCCTGATCTCTCTATTCCTTAAGGGAATACATTATGCTCTGCTAACACTCAGATCTTCATTATCTGGCCACTATAAATGTTTTTGTAATGAGTGAGACCAAGAATCATTGAGAAAAAAGAACTATCTTTGCAATGATCAGAAGTTTGTAGTAAGATTTAAGCAAAGTGAGATAAATAAATCCCAATTTATATATGTAGTCAGTTCAAGGCCAGCCAGGGCTGCTTAGTGAGACCCTTCCCCTCCCCCCTAAACAAACAACAAAACAAACAGAAAGAATACAGTCCAGAGGCATATATATATATATATATATATATCTGAATGTATATAATTATATATGTATATAATATATGTGTATTAGTCTTTATGTAAGTATAAACTCTGCCTCTGTCTGGGGCATAGCTTTGGCCTCAGTTTCCCACTGAACCCTGTACTTTTCTGGACCACAGACAAGCATTTACTGAATCCTTCCTAAATGACAGGCAATTCAGAGAACAGGTGAAATGAACAGGGACCTCTTTACTCTTCTGAACTGAAAAGTCTCTCAGAAGCCATTAAAATTGCTCCACGGCTACTTTGCTATCATCTCCTATCTGTAAGACAAAACAACCTTCTCCTTTGAAAAATAAAATGATGGACATCTGGCAGATACTTACTCCAGCTCTAAAATTAGGGTCTCTGTTGAATATATCACCCGTGGTTGAAAATATTATCTTTCCAGTGATAGTTTGAGAGTTTATAATTCCAACCAGCACTGATCCTATAATATCCAGACCTCAAATCCAAATGGCAGAAAAATATGTACCGAGATACCTAGTGGAAACCTCGATGCCTACCTAATCTTTTCATTATCATTGTAAAACGCTCTGTAACCAGACAGTTCAGGAGGTATGGTTACTCTAATCCTGGCACTTAGGAAGCAGAGGCAGAAAGATTTCTGCAAGCTGGAAGACAGCTTCCTGTACATCAGCAGCCCAGGGTCAACCAGGGCTACTTTGTGAGACCCTACTTTCAAAACAGAACAAAAGGCAAAAACCAAAGCAGAACAAAGACAAACAAAACAAAACAAAACAAAACAAAACAAAACAAAAAATGTGCAATCCTTTGGCAGTAAGCCCTTTCAGAAGCTGTATAAGCAGCTCTGCTTTCTCTAGATGCTTTCTAAATCGTGCCACAAATAGTACACAAATAGTCACTAAACTGCCACACTCCACTGCCCAGCTGCTGCCAATCAATATTCTTATTTCTGACCCGATGCGTTTTCTTTTTATTAAAATAAATAAAATCATTCAACAAAAATTTGTATGCTGTTGAGATATTTGTAAGCATAAAACTTAAAAACAGAATAGAATGCACCTGCTCACAAATAGAAAGCTGCACTCACATACTATTTATCAACGTTCAAAAATGGAGACAGTTAACTATAAATATAGCCATATGGCTTTTACATGTAGATTTCATATTCTCAATCAAAATATAGCGAGTTAACTTTCAAATGTTTCCAACTCAAGACTGAATTACACTAGCTTGCTGGGGATAAAACATCACAGCCTTGTTAAGAACTCTTTGGCCAGAGCATGCTAGCACTGGGGAGGCAGAGGCAAGTGGATCTCTGTGAGTTCAAGGCCATCCTGGTCTATGTACAAGTTCCAGGCCAGTTATGCCATATAGTGAGACCTGTCTTAAACAACAACAATGACAACACCCAAACTTTTTTTTATCTATTCTTCCTAACTACATTGTTCATTAACTATTGAGGCTATAATTAATTAGGGGACTATGTACTTGTCAGTCGAATGGATCAATATGAAACAACCCTTTGTGCCTTATGAGGGGCAGCCTCCATTTACTACTTTGGTTGGCCACTGACTAAATCCATCAAAACTAGGCAAAGAGGTTTTTTTGCATGAAGTATCTTGAAATCAAAAAACATCAGTAATGTAAGAAAGGATGCTCCTGTCATTCACCTTAATTATGACTCTTTCTTATCAGGTTCAATTTCTTTAAAGCCTTGGGTCATCTGGGATACTGACATAATAGGCGATGGGAAAGGGCGAGATGAAAAAAGTTCTTACTTGATATCTTTGGGATTCGGATTTGCTCACTGCTGCTGCCATCTCCTCCATCACTGAATGGCTTGATCTCTATGATGTAATCTTCATCGAAAGGTAAAGAAAGCTCCACTGATGTCTTGTTTGTTTCAATGACAGATGTGCTGCTTTGCCTGTTCCATCTGTACAAGACCTGCCCATGCAGAAAGAGTGGGTGTCATCTGCTGTTCTAACTGATGCACAAAGATACGGTATATTCTTTTTCTCTTTTTCTTGTTTTAATCTCTGTGTGCCAGTTAAATGTAAAATGATGGAAGTGCTCTGACAGCCTGCTCACACTGAGAAGGCTCATCTGTGATGAGGGTAAAGTCTTCTGCCACCATGTTGTAGACGGAAGAGTTGGAAGGAAGACTTGAAACAGGAAAGGAGAGCAGCAGGTGTGGCTGTTCTTTCACATGGGTAAGTTAACATGTATTGAATTATAGAAGGTTAAATATCTCTTTAAGAATGTAGAGTCAGTGACACACCAGGAGCCTTGGTACCAGAATAGACTTGGCTCTGTGTGACCCTAGGTCAATTATTTCATCTCTCCTAACTTCAGTTCCCCCTATTGTAAAATGGAGACAAAACCACCCCCTCTTCAAAATTTTGCAGACTGCATGCAGTAAGGGCTGGGTTCAAAGAACAACTTACGAAAGTTTATCTATGCAGACTTAAATGGAACAAGATGAACACACACAGCAGGGGTTTCAAGAACAAGAGACACCCACCGGGTTATTATTATCAAGAAACTTCTTGAAAGAGGACATTTCTACACATATAGACATTTTGTGAATTGCAAGGGCAGTGAGCTCTCCACTCTCCCACCTACAGGGACTCCCTTTAAGGATCGCATAGAAGAGGCCATCAGTGACCATCTGGAAGTGTGGTAGTTCTGAAAAGTTCCACTCGTGCACCTCCGTTTTCCTTCCTGGGCCTCTCTGATGCTGAGTTTGGACTGTATCGTATCTGATGACATAGCTCCCTAGGTTTCCTGAAAACACACTGGCTTGGGGCACTGGTGGTTCCTCACCCAAACAGGGAACAAAATACAAAGGAACAAAAACATGCCATTGTGTGCCCAGCAACAACCCTGAGGACAACTTCCCTGTAGTTTCTGATTCTTATAGGTAGCTTATTAATGACAACACAATCCCACAATGCAGGTGTTATTTCACCTTTCTATAAGTGGTGACACTGAGGCCCAGGGACTGTCATCATGGAGAGGTGGAAGTTGATTCCTAATTCTACAGTCATAAATCAAATGAGCCTGCCTTCTTCATCTTCCCATGGAATATAAAGGATATATGAGTTAGACTAGTGCTTGTCTTGGATTTTTTTGGGACACTTACTGGTATTTTTATCCTATACTTCTTAGCAGAGTTAAGAGGGTGGGGCACTTTTTTCCCTTTGGGGAAATGGCATGGGAGGCACTCATCACTGTCTGCAGATATGATTGAATGTCACATAGCTACCTGTTTAGTACGCAGAGACCAAATTCATGGCAGAATCTTCCACAGTGCTAAAGGTAGCCCCACAGCAAAGCATAATTTCACTCTGAATGTGGGTAGGTAGGTGTCTTAGTCAGGGTTTCTATTCCTGCACAAACATCATGACCAAGAAGCAAGTTGGGGAGGAAAGTGTTTATTCAGCTTACACTTCCATACTGCTGTTCATCACCAAAGGAAGTCAGGACTGGAACTCAAGCAGGCCAGGGAGCAGGAGCTGATGCAGAGGCCATGGAGGGATGTTCTTTACTGGCTTGGTTCCCCTGGCTTGTTCAGCCTGCTCTCTTATAGAACCCAAGACTACCAGACCAGAGATGGTCCCACCCACAAGGGGCCCTTCCCCCTTGATCACTAATTGAGAAAATGTCCCACAGCTGGATCTCATGGAGGCATTTCCCCCACTAAAGCTCCTTTCTCTGTGATAACTCCAGCTGTGTCAAGTTGACACAAAACTAGCCAGTACAGTAGGGGATGGTAAATCCCACTTGCCTTCCACTCCTGACTGCCAGGTTGGAGTGCTGGGTATGATATACTTTGATTTTAAAAATATTCACACAGATAATGCCAATATGAGATTAGGTTTGCAAAGTCAGTTTTGCTCCAGAATCACCGGGCAAGATACTTAAAACATCATTCGTTCAGCCCATCTCTGGAGTTGCTGATTGCTGAGGTCAGAGGTCAGAGGTCAGAGGTTAGAGCTGAGACCTGAGCTTTTGCCTTTCTTCTAAGTTCTCGCCCTACACCAATGTTGCTGGAACATGTATCCCAGTTTGAGAAGCACAGGACCCCTATAAATACTGATCTACTGAGGTTAGAAATATATGGTGTCTTCTCTTGCAAGACAGAAACAAACATAAATGAAATTCATAAAATTTCCTTAACATAGTTTAGATCCCATTTGTTCCCTGGCATTTTATCACCTTAATTTATAGCCCTCTAATACAAGGTGGAAAATGCAATTTCCTTAAGGTGGAAAGATTCTCAAGCCCTCCCCTTCCATACACATGCTGAAGCATCAGCTGTGCCAGGCTCAACATCCCTTTGCTAATGATCAAGTGCCAATAAATCTTGGGGCATCCCTTCTCATCCCAGCCCTTCAGGAGAATGGGCTGGCTGATGGGATGCAAGGTCACATCTTGCTCAGAGGAATAAATTGCTTCTTTGATTTACTTCTGGTCCTTGTAAGAGCTCAGCGAATCCATCCTGTTTCAAGTATAAATCCAAAAGAAACATTTCCAAGAAAATACATAATACTTTTTTTTTTTTTAAATCAACACTGCTTATCAGTCTTGGAATAATGGGGACTGCCATGGTACCTAAATAAGACCAACAAAAGCTTTATTTACACTAAACACTTGGTACAGCTGATTGACATGAAGGTCGTGCTTATACCTGATATAAAACAGGCAGGGACAAAGAGAGGCTACTGGGACTCAACAATAACAGCAAGCACCAACTGCTTTTGCTTCTCCAGTGTTGGAACACTTCTACTCCCAGCTACATTTAGTTATTATTTTGACCTCAGAGATGGCAACCTGAGATCTGAAGAGAGTAGACAATTGCCCATGACAAGTAAGTGATTGACCCAATGTTTAAACCTAAGAAATCTAACCCCAGAGCCTGGATTATTTATATCAACTTGGTCACCACCTCTGGGTCAGGTTGCTTTCCCTCTGTTCTCTTTCTTCATATGTGAAAAATAAGAGGAATAGACAGAGCCCTTAAAAGGGGGTAGGCGGTAGGAGAACAGATGGCTCAGTGGTAAAGGAGTCTGTAACCCAGTCTGATGATATTGATTAGATCTCTAGGATCCACTCTGTAAAAGGAGAGAACTAAAGACTGAAAGTGACCTGCAGATGCCTGCTGTGTACCTGTGGGTATTAGTGCATGTAAATGAAATATTTAAAAAAAAATAGCTAAATAAACATAGAGAATGAGTAACCTGGAGATCATATGTGGCTTGCGTGAATTATTTGTTTGACCACCTTAATGTGCGATTTTTTTTTTAATGCCAGCTTTATAAAACAAAAACTATGCATGGAGGTTTATAGTTATTATCTAAAGATACGGCTATCGTGATTGCTGTGGTTTGGGTAGTCACGTGCTGTAAAGGCCATGTGATGTTAATGGCTACTACATTAATTTTAAAAGGGAGAACATGGTGGCCTATGCTTGCAATCCTTATACATTCAAAGCTTATACAAAGCTTAAGATGCTTACATATTCAGGATGCTGAGGCAAAAGGATTACTATGAATTTGAGGTCAGTCTGGCCGCAGTGAGTTCTAGATCAGTTCTGGCTACAGAGTTAGATCCTGTCTCAGAACCAAACCAAACCAAACCAAACCAAACCAAACCAAACCAAACAAACAAAAAAACCATGGAATGTTTAAGAGATTATTAGACTCGGTTAAGATGTGCCCGAGCTATGAGACTTCTACCCTCATTACGGGGTTGGTGCTGTCAAATGAATCCTGTCCTCTTTTGGCGTATCAGCCTCTCACCTTCTGTTATGTGATGAAATGTCAAAAGGACTGTCCTTGTAAGCCAATATCTTTGTGCTGGGACACCTAGCCTCCAGAAATATGCTTCTGGTTGCCGTAAATGAACAAGCGTCAATTATTCTCTTACAGTAACTCACAGAGACAATGACAGCAGGGTGTACTTCTCACTGGAGTTAATTCCCCTGCACCCACTCCCAATCCCCCACCTCTCTGGATAGGTACAAAGTCCCTTGCTATAGACACCAATATTTCACATCCTGTTACACTGGCATGTATTCACCTTGGGACCTTCATGACTTCTTCCTACATACTTTTCCAGAGAGCTGCCTGTCTCATTTCTTCTTTCATTTAAAGCCAAATTGAGATGTCGCCCCTAAAGTGGCTTTCCCTGGCCTTTATATAAAGGACATGTCTCTCCTATGTGCCCCTTGGCTCTCTGTGGTCTCTTCACCTTCATGTCCTTTTCTTGTAATGCTTTATTTTCACCCACTGTGTCTATCTGTTGATTGCCAGGCAAAGTAAACCGTGGTCAAGAGAAAGAAAGAGATTCCATACTGCTGTGTTCAGATCCCAGGCTTGGAAATTCTCGAGGTATTATCTTAGCACATTTCCATGTCTTCAAAGTTAGGACTAATAGACACAGTGGATTCTAGGAATTTCTTCTTTAAGGGGTTATTAGGAAGGTGAGATAATTAAGAACTTTAGATAGAGGCCTGCGTCTTCCACCAGGGCACAGAATCAGTGTGTCAGTCCTTCTGAAGACCCAATAGTCTGAAGGCCTCCAGGAGATCTGCTGCACCTAGGACAACAAACCCCACAGTCTGAATGTATTCCAGGAGATTTGCTTCATACAGGGTCACAGATCTCCCAGGAGACCTGTAGCAACCCAGGGACACAGGAGGCAGGCTCCAAACAGGAACACCCAGTCTAGTTAACACCAGAGATAATGAGATGGTTAGATGCATGTGCAAGACCATAAGCAATAGAAGCCAATATACTTTGGCACCATTAGAACCCAGTAATCCCAGCACAGCAAGCCCTGAATACCCCAACGCACCTAAAAAACATGATGTTGACCTAAAATCCTATCTCATGAAGATAATAGAATCATTTAAGGATGATATAAACAACTCAGTGAAAGATAAGCAGGAAAACACAGGTAAACAGGTAGAGAAGTCCTTAAAGAGGAAACAAATATCTTAAAGAAAAACAGGAAAACACAATCAAATAGTGAAGGAATTGGTTAAAGCAGTCCAAGACCTAAAAGTGGAAGTAGAAACAATAAGAAATCACAAGTGAAGGCAACCCTGGAAATGGAGAACCTAGGAAACAGGTCAGGAGCTATAGATGCAAGTATCAACAACAGAATATAAGAGATTGAAGAGAGAATCTCAGGAATAGAAAATATTGGCACAACGAAAAAATACAAATCATAAAAATCTCCTAACCCAAAACATTCAGGAAATCCAGTGCATATTGGAAAGGCCAAACCTAAGAATAAAAGGAATAGAAGAGAGCAAAGATTCCCAGATAAAAGGACCAGAGAATATCTTTAACAAAATCATAGAAGAAAATTTCTTCAATCTAAAGAAAGAGATGGCTGTAAATATACAAGAAGTGTACAGAACATCCAAAAAGAAAATCTTTCCATTGCATAATAATCAAAACACTAAATGTACAGAACAAAGAAAAATATTAAAAGCTGTAAGGGAAAAAGGCCAAATAACATATAAAGGCAGACCTATTAGAATTACATCAGACTTTGCAACAGAGACCCTAAAAACCAGAAGAGCCTAGACAGAGGTCATGCAGACCCTAAAAGAGCACAAATGCTAGCCCAGGCAATTATACCCTGCAAGACTTTCAATCGTCATAGAATGCAAAACCAAAAAAATTTATGACAAAACCCAATTTAAACAAACTAGAAGGAAAACTCCAACACAAGGAGGATATTTACACCAAAGGAAAAAAAAACAATAAATTAATCATCTCACAACAAAACCAAAAGGAGAGAATCACATATACATAATGCTACCTTCAACAACAAACATAACAGGAACTAACAATCATCTGTCTTTAATAACTCTCAATATAAATGGACTCAATTCACCAATAAAAAGACATAAGCTAACAGACAGATACACAAGTAGGATCCAGCATTTTGCTGCATACAAGAAACACATCTCAATGACAAAGACAGACACTACCTCAGAGTAAAAGGCTGGAAAAAAGTCTTCCAGGAAAATGGTCCTGAGAAACAAGTAAGAGTTGCCATTCTGCTATTCAATAAAAGAGACTTTCAACCAAAAGTTATCAGGAATTGGGGAAGGATTCTTCATATTCATTAAAGGGAAAATCAACCAAGAGAAAGTCTCAATTCTGAACATCAATGCCCCAAATGCAAGTGCACCCACATTCATAAAAGAAACTTTACTAAAGCTCAAAACACACATTCAACCCCACACATTTCAACACTCCACTCTCACTAATAGACAGATCATTGAAACAGAAACTAAACAGAGACACAGTGAAACTAATAGAGGCTATGAGCCAGATAGACTTCACATTTCACTCTAAAACAAAAGAATGTACCTTCTCAGCACCTCATGGTACCTTCTCCAAAATGGACCATATAATCAGTAACAAAACAAGCCTCAACAAATACAAAAAGATTGAGATAATTCCATGCATTCTATCAGATCATCATGGATTAAGGTTAGACTTAAAGAACAAAAAAAACAACAGAAAACCCACATACCCACGGAAACTGTAAAACTCTGCTCAATAATAATGTGGTCAGGGAAGAAATAAAGAAAGAAATTAAAGACTTCTTGTCATTCAATGAAAGTGATGACACAGCATACCCAAACTTATGGGAGACAATTAAAACAGTGCTAAGGGGAAAATTCATAGCACTATGTGCCCTTGCAAAGAAATTAGAGAGATCCAACACTAGCAACTTAACAGTATACTTGAATGCCCTAGAATAGAAAGAAAAAAACCACACCCAAGAGGAGTAGACAGCAGGTAATAGTCAAACTTAGGGCCAAAATCAACCAAATAGAAACAAAGAGAATGATACAAAGAATCAGCCAAAACAAAAGCTGCTTATTTGAGAAAATCCACAAGAAAGACAAACCTCTAGCCAAACTAACTAAAGGACACAGAGATAATATCCAAATTAACAAAATCAGAAATGAAATGGGAGACATAACATCAGAAACTGAGGAAATTCAAAAAAATCACCACATCCCACTACAAAAGCCTATACTTAACAAAACTGAAAAATCTAGGTGAAATGGAGGGTTTTCTAGACAGATACCAGATACCAAAGTTAAATCAGGATCAGATAGATAAACCATCTAAATGGTCCCATATTCTCTAAGGAATAGAAGTCATTTAAAACCACTCAACAAAAAACAAAAACAAAAAAACAACAAACAAAGAAACAAAGCAAAGCAAAACAAAACAAACAAGGCCCAGGGCCAGGTGACTTTAGTGCAGAATTCTACAAGATCTTTAAAGAAGAGCTAATACCAACACTCCTCAAACTATTCTATAAAATGGAAACAGAAGGGAATCCTATGAAGCCACAACTACTCTGACACCTAAAGCACACAAAGACCCAACGAAGAAAGAGAACTTCATACCAATTTCAGTTATGAATACTGATGCAAAAATACTCAATACATTTCTAGCAAACCAAATCAAAGAACACATCAAAAATATCATTCACCATGATCAAGCTACAAGTTCCTCAGAAAACTGGAAGTAGATCTACCTGAAGACCCAGCTATCCCACTCTTGGGCATATACCCCCAAAATGCTCCACCATACCACAGAGGCATGTAATCCACTATGTTAATCTGTGATAGCCAGAAGCTGGAAACAACCCAGATGTCCCTCAGCCAAAGAAAGGATACAGAAAACGTGGATCAAACGGATAGAACTAGAAAATATCATCCTCAGTGAGGTAACTCAGATCCAAAAGGACATGAATCGTATGTACTCACTAATAAGTGGATATTAGCCAAAAAAAAAAAAAAAAAAAAAAAAGCACATAGCACCTAGGATATAATCCACAGACCTAAAGGTTAACAAGCAGAAGGGTTCAAGTGAGGATGCTTCAATCCCACTTGGGAGGGGGAAGAAAACAATCATGGGAGGCAGAGCGAGGGAGGGACCTGGGTGCTACAGGGGAGGGGGAAGGGGAAAGGAGAACAAGATCAGGTATGGAGGGTTAGACAGGAGAGAAGCCCTGAGGGCCAACACAATGAATGTAATCATGTAACCTCAGGGAGTGAGACGTGGGGGACCCTCTAGAAAGTACCAGAAACCTGGGAGGTCAGACACTGGGTACTCAGGTGAAATGCCCGCCTCTAGAAGAAAGACAGGGCATCAAGTGGAGGGACAGGGTCGCCATCTCATAGTCAAAACGTCTAACCCAGAATTGTTCCTGTCTAAAACAACTGCAGGGACATACATGGAAAAGAGACTGAGGGAAAGGAGATCTAGTGACAGGCCTAACTTGGGGTCTATAACAAGGGTCGACTCCAAGACCTGACACTATTATTAAGGCTATGATATGCTTGCAGACAGGAGCCTAGAATGGCTGTCCTTTGAGAGGCCCAACAAACAGCTGACTGAGACAGATGCAGATACATCCAACCATTGAACTGAAATTGGGGATCCCTGTGGTTGAATAAGAAGGCTTGAAAGAACTGAGGAGGACGGTGACCCCATGGGAAGACAAGCAGTCTCAACTAACCTGGAACCGGAAGATCTCTCAGACACTGAGCCACCAACCAGGAAGCATACATGAGCTGGTCAGAGGCCCCGACATATACAGCAGAGGACTGCCTGGTCTGGCCTCAGTTGGAGAAGAAGTGCTTAACCCCTCAAGAGTCTTGAGGCCCCAGGGAGTGGAGAGGCCTGGAGGGTGGGGGACATCCTCTTGAAGACAGGGGGAGGAGGAATGGAATGAGGAACTGTGGAAGGGTAGACCTGGAGGGGGTTAGCGTCTAGACTGTAAAACAAATAAAAGTAATAAAAATAATAAAGAACCTTGGATAGATGTCTAAAGTATTTGCTGAATAAGCTCACTCAAACCGGTGATGGTGGTGGTGGTGGTGGCGGCGGTGGCGCACGCCTTTAATCCCAGCACTCGGGAGGTAGAGGCAGGTGGATTTCTGAGTTCGAGGCTAGCCTGGTCTACAAAGTGAGTTCCAGGACAGCCAGGGCTA
>NC_034591.1:122901354-122949408 GCF_900095145.1 Mus pahari | reverse complement strand
AAAAAAAAAAAAAAAAAAAAAGCTCACTCACCTGAATTCACTTATTTGTGTGGGCAATTTATTTTGCCATACTGAGATCAGAAGTTACTCCTTCAAATCTGATTCTTAGGTCTTAGGATGTCCATATATCTAGAAATTAGCATAAGCTGGACTACAGAAAGATTTCTAGAGGTTAGATAAAACCTAGCATTCCTTGGGAACTTGTGGAACTGATTCCCATCTGACAAAAGGACTCATTTCTATTACTACTGGCAGAAGGGACATATTGCTACCTATGTCACCAATCAGCATATTGGCCTGCAGGCTCCTTCAGAATCACAAATACCTGTTATGTCTTTTAAAATCCATGCTAGCTCTCCAGGCCTCCCCTGTCCCAAAGCTGTTCATCCTATTTATAATCCTTATGATTTGCCCACTCCACATCCTCTCTTGTTTTCTATTCTCAAGATTCTCTCACTATGCTCTGTTCCCTGTCTCCTGCTTTCTCTACCATTTTCTCCTGCTCTCTCCTTTCCCTAAACCTGACCATGTCCAGTCTGCTTCTGTCTCTCTATAATTTTTCAGATGCCTCTGGATATATTTTTCTCTTATTCACAAGGAAAAAACCCTTCCTCCTAATATTGGGTCAGTTATGCCAGCAGTTTCTGTATTCTCAAAGTCTAAATCCAAAAGATATAAATGACATGCCTAACACCCTAAAGGATGACCTCATTTGATCTGATATTTGAATCAGAAAGAGAACTAAATGCCCAGTTTTAATTTACTCCCACACTTCATTCTATTACTACAGAAGTAAAAATAGTTTCCCTAAATCCTATATGAAGAACAACTGGACTCTTCTGCTAAATCAAACGTTCTATGTTTCTTTTGGCCTGCTTTGCCCTTCATATTCCCTCCATAGTGTATGATGCTTGGTCTAATCTGTGTGCGGGCAAACGTGTCTGTAGGGCCTTCTTGGGAAGATGTTACAGTGAGAACCTGGTGTGAGCATTTGTGAGAAGCAGCTGGTATACAAAGCACTGACTGTCAACAAAATAATAATTGCTACCAGTCAGCAAGTCTTAACATGGCAACTTCTCCTTGTACCTGATAAAGCCAAGGGCACCCCAACAGACTTATGGATGGGCTTGAATGCTCATATATAGAAAATAAGGAGTTTTACTAGATGATCTCTAATCTTTTTACTGGTAGCCTCAAATACTTTGGGAAGCTTCTCTGCATGTTATTTTATTTTGGTAGCAGCCTGAAAACAAGGGTAAAGTCCATTAGAATTGTTCTCCAGGACTCAGAGGAATAAGATTGCGGTTCATCAGCCCAGACAACGTAAAGACACATTTTGGCTCAATTGTACTTTCTGAAAGCCAAGTTGTTCAAGAGTGGACTTAGTGCAAAGGAAGATGGACTCTTCTCCATTGTGGGAAGTAAACAGGCATTAGCTATGCCATGTTCTATTGAGATGTCAGGGAAGAAAATTCAGGTCAAGTTAAGGGCATTTTACAGCCCATCTATCCTCAGGGAGAGTGACATTTTACAAAGCCTTTTATAAACTGTTATTGCCATGGTCATGTTGACATGCCTCTGACTGCAGTGATTTTACAGTAATCCATTAAAAGAAAAAAAAGTGACTTTCCTTGCAATTTTGCAAGTTTACTTAAACCCTCCCATAGTTTCCATTATTTAAGGAAGATTATAAAACAAAGTCTAAAATTTTGAATTTTTCTCAAAAAGAAAAGCTTGGAAGTCAACATTTTCAGTAGTCTTACAGAATTTGGAACAATTTACTCATTATTAGTCAAGTTTCTTTACGTATTTGAAGTATTATGCTTCTGAGAACTTTACTTTCTTCCAGCTAAAAACATCTGCAATTCCTTCCTTCATTCCTCACAGAAGTTGGGTCAGACCCTGGTCATGGTCTGCTCAGAAATTCATCTGACCTGTACATTTGGAGGCAGCCAAGTCTGCTATTCCTTACGCACTGAGTACCCTTCACGTAGGGATGATAAACTATTTCTTGCACATGTCTCCTCCATCCTCATCCCTTTATATCTGAGCTGGCTTCACAGCAGCTAGGCTCATCCTTAGCTTTACAAAGGACACATAGCTTTTACTCACTGCCCCCTTCCGCTGATGCTAAGGGCCCTAACAGAGGTTCAGTAACAGAGGTTACCCCAAAAGACCACAATTGTAAGAAAGCCCCAGTTCCCCATGGGGAAAGTCTCATGAACTGAATTATCTCTGGCCGCCTTCTAGCTTTTTCGAAGCCATTCCTGGTGAGAAAGCCTCATATGTGTGACTTATCTTAGGGATGCTAAGCACTGAAGCTGCCCATTTTGGCCAAGTGAAGGCTGTAAAATCATATTTTAGCCCAATTTTCAGTGGCAAGGGGAAGTTTTCATTTAGTCAAAGGCTGGAGAAATCGGGTAGCTATCAAGAGAATGTACTACTTTGATAAGGGGCCTGAGTTCAGTTCCATGTCAGGGAGATCAGAGGTTTCTGAAACCTCAGTTCCATAACATCAAACTGTCTTTCAACCAGGGGCACACATGAATGTGTGTGTGTGTGTGTGTGTGTGTGTGTGTGTGTGTGTGTGTTCATTTCAAAGACAGGCCAGCATTTACATGATCTGGCAGACAACATTTTCAGCCTATTCTCTTACAGGGAAGCTTTCTACAGAAAAAAGAGCAGGATTGAGAGTGACATTGGGAGTTTAGTAATGTTAGTTAAACACACACACACACACACACACATACTCATGTGCACACATATATACTGCATACTCATGTGTGAGTGTGCATACACACACACACACACAGAGAGAAAATAAAACCAAGCTGTCAAAAGCAAATGGAAAAGGGCTAAAGGGCTGGGTTTTTTTTGTTTGTTTCTTTGTTTGTTTGGTTGGTTTTTTTGTGGGGGAGGGTGGATTTTGTAGAATCCCAGCCACAAAGCCTTTAACAATTTCTGATCTAGGTTACAGAAACCTAATATTTATATGAAGTTGTAGTTTTTGTACCTGTTCTCCAGAAGTCTATATGTTAAAGGCTTGATCTCCATCCTGTAATGTTACCTGGAGATGGTGGAACCTACAAGGGGTAGACTTTGCGATTACTCTTGCAGGGGACTGCAGAATGGAATCTGTTCTGGTTGGTTTTGTGTCAACTTGACACAAGCAGGAGTTATCACAGAGAAAGGAGCTTCAGTTGAGGAAATGTCTCCATGAGATCCAGCTGTAAGGCATTTTCTCAATTACTGATCAATCAGGGAGGGCCCTTGTGGGTGGTACCATCTCTGGGCTGGTAATCTTGGGTTCTATAAGAAAGCAAGCTGAGCAAACCAGTAAGAAACATCCCTCCATGGCCTCTGCATCAGTTCCTGCTTCCTGACCTGCTTGAGTTCCAGTCCTGACTTCTTTTGGTGATGAACAGCAATCTGGGAAGTTTAAACTGAGTAAACCCTTTCCTCCCCAACTTGCTTCTTGGTCATGATGTTTGTGCAGGGATAGAAACCCTGATTAAGACAGAATCCTAGTCTGTCTGTCTGTCTGTCTGTCTGTCTCTCTCTCTCTCTTTCTCTCTCTCTCTGTTTCTCTCACTCTTTTTATCTTCCTTTCTCCCTCTTTCCTTCTCTCCCTCTCTCTGCATGCTGGCCACTATGTACAGCACCTCTGTGGCCTGATATATTGCTAGAGTTCCAAAAGCAACAGTTAATTGACCATGGACTGACTTCCTCAAGTGTAAACCAATTTTTTTTTTCTTTTCCAAGCTGATTGTCTGGGTTATTTACGAGAGAAAGGAAGGACTGGCTTACCCAGATGATAGCCTAAGTCCTGAAAAGTTAAGACAGAGCATCCATAAAGGTTAGATGAGTCTACTTTAGGGTAGAGAGTCCTGAATGGGAAGAGTTCAGCAGGGGAAGCCCATCAGGGATGAATGAGAAAATGGAGCAACTTCTGCTGCCCAGCAGACTCCCTTCCTGCTAATAGCAGGATTAGGTGGCCTTGCAAAAAGAAATTACCCACTTTGTATCCTTTTACTTCTGACTCATTATCCAGGGCCTTCACTTGATCCCAGTTCAGGATAATTTTGGAGTCCGATGAATTCCATATGATGTTTCCAGGGGGCTGGCTTGGTGCTATAAAAAAAAAAAATTAAGATAGACGAAGTCACAGATTATTAAATCTCAATGGATTCCGAGGAATATCCCCTTACTAGAATTCGAGAGTAGAGGCAATTTAATGGGCGATTGCACTAATACGTGTCTTCAAGGTCACTGAAATCTGACGAGATACAGCATTGCAAATGGAAAAAGATTCAGTTGGTCGCCTACCATTTATAGCTAAAAGAAGTAGTCCTTCTCAGTGAGGAGAAAAACATTTATCTTTCTGTCCTCTGGAGCAATGAATTTGGCATGCTATTCTGAAAGGTTCAGTTAAAATGCTAAGGTGCATTTGAATCCATATAATGATACCAATTAGTATGCAAATGATCCCGGGGAGGTGGGGATAGGTAATGAACTTGGAGTATGTTTGATGAATCCCCAAAATATTTCTGAGCAACTCTGTCCTTACGTGGCTTTCTGGTCGTGACATTGACTGTTGCACTGGAGGGTCCTGTCCCAGCTGAGTTATATGCCTTGACAGATACGTGATACAGAGCACTTCCTTTCAAGTTGGTGATTTTTGTGGATGTCTGATTTCCAACTGTTCGTATCTTTCTAGCGTTCTCTTCCTTGTCATCATGTCTCCAATATTTTACCTGAGAAAATAAAAAGAACGACCTTGGAAATTATATCCTCTGGGGAGACTTCCAATGTCATCAGGTAATAATATTGTCATGCAAGTTCTTGTGATGGAGGTAAATTTCTATGTTAACTCATGGACAGAGCTTTTAGAACAAGGAGATCCACATGATCTGCAAAATTATCCACAGTAAGAAAATCTGCGTTTGTCTTATTTTCCCACAGAGATGGCCAGTGTGGAGACTCATCAATCGCTATTTCTGTCATTTCCTGCACCTTTGTTTTGAGTTCAGGTGATTCTAAGCATATAATATTGAAAAAATATTTCTAAAGATTTTTTAAAAAAAATTGTGTGTGTATATGCGTGTGTGTATGTGTGTGTACATGTGAATATAGGTAACCACAAAGACCAGAGGAGAGCACCAAGTCCCCTGGAGCTGGAATTACAGGCAGTTGTTGAATTCCCCAAGAAAGATGCTGGAAACTGAATTCCAATCCTCTGCAAGAGCAATGAACACACTTGACTCCTAAAGCCATCTCCCTACCCCCATGGGCATATCGTATTTAAGCTCTTTTTACCAACTGTATTGCAAATCTTTAGGTAAAGAAAGACAGAGAAATATAATAATAAACTTAAGCATAAACATAGGTAAAGGGTGGTCTCACAGTAGATTCTTCAATGCTTCTATTAACGGTACAGTAGAACTAGACCTCTAGAATAGATACCTGTATAAGACAATGTGGGTTTTCTCCCATCAGTGAATGTGCCTTAGAGGGATCACCAAGAGATATAGATCAAATGCACTGGTCTCTATCTTACCTCGTAACCTTGAATCCGTCCTCTGTTCTTTCCAATAGGGGAGGCCCAGAAAACTTCAATATCTGTGGCAGAAAGACTCCTGGCGAAGATACTGGCTGGTGGCTTGGTGGGTTCTACAAATGAATTCAGGAAAATTTACTACGGGGTCAGCTTCATCACTGCAAGCTTCTTTATGTGTCCGTCTTACTTGTGAGACACACAATCGCTCCCCCAGACAAACCATTTTAATCTGTAGTGTGGTGCTTAGGAACGAGATACTTCTGAAGTTTTACGAAGGTTTACACCACAGTAAATGGAACTAAAGTCACCCAAGGGCAAGTTTAGCAATAAGTTTTCATAGTCAACAACTTGTTTGGGTAGCTCTTTCTTAGTTGAGTTATAGTCTCAGTTGCTGGATTATGAAAACAGTCGAGAAAGAAATAAGCAGAGTTAACCGAATAGACTACATTTCAGGAAAGCTGCCTGGTGGCTTAGTTTTATAAGATAATCTCTAGAACCCTAGACAAGTCATTTACAGTTTCAGGGACTCAGTATTCCCAAGTGCAAACAGTAGACTGAACCAATAGTTTTTCACATTCTTGTTGCTTTTGCCAGATTTTTATGCGAGTTGTACACCATTCGTATATAAAATTTTCTTTTACTATTCTGCCTTACTGAAAGAAACCTAGTTTAGCCATGACTTAAATAACAACATTCACAAAATTTTACCTTGGGTAGCTATGTGCTTTTTAAAATGTAATTCAAACCAGTACGTGACTACTTGATACTTTTAAAACTACATCTGTTCCATGGACCCATGACTGATAAACAAAAGCACCATCTTCATTCTCTTAAGCCCCAGCACACGCTAAAATAAGACTCCTCTTAAAGCTAACACGTTTATCTGTTATAATGTAGTGTCATTCTGTGTACTCCTCTACACTGCATACTCCAGGAAATATTGGACATGGAGATTTCTATTTACACATAACAATAAGATTTGGATGGTGTGTTAATTCCGAACTTTTAAAATGTCACCTGATACACAGGGGAAAACATCAGCTATCCTCAGGAAACACTGTCTTTCATGAGAACATATACCAAAGATTCACAACTTAAAATATGTTGGCATCAACATTATCATAGGGGAAAATGTAGATATTATGTCTCAAGGCCTGAGACATAGACACCTATTCCATGCAGCAGGCTTAGGGAATTACAGAAAATCTTGGCTGTTCAAGGTGAGGCCAGAAGAATGAGTAAGACAGAGAATAGGAAATGCAGAAGCACCTGCAAGGGGACAGATTTGGTTTGGATCATACCCAGTCTTTTGCATGTGATTGTAGTATGTAGTATGTAGTATGTAGGGGAGAGCTGTGAGAGTCAGCAACGAGGTAGAGGAGAGGCTGTGGAAAACTGTTGCCTCTATGGGAATTATTTCTCTACAAGAAAAAGAACATGTAGTTTCCTTGATGACTCCAAACTAATGTCTCAACTTTTATATGCTGTCCTGTGATTTAATTTGGAATATCATCATTACAACAACAAGGGTGAGCTCTGAGTATACTTAGGACTATGTGAGAGGCATTCTGAATGCAGGACCCTCCTGGAAGAAGTAAGTATGAGGACCCTGGAACATTATGGCAGTGTGAATGGCAATCAAGCTGCTTCAAGATTTCTTCTCCTATAAAGTGAGAGTCACAGCAAAATGGCTTAAAACAAGTGATGGGAGAGAGTGAAACATTCCATTTTGATATTCATCTAAAAGGAAAAAAGTATGATTCTTTAAAAATAATGACAGCTCACAGGTACAGGGTATTTATGAATCAATAGATAGATAATAGACACATAGAAAAATATATCTGAAGATAACACAGGGCACTTGCAACCTTGGCTGGTCCTTAACAATGTAATCACTTGGTGGAGAGTCATGTGTTTTCGCATATGATAAAGTTGTTAATGAGTTTTCTTGTTTTGGAGACAGATTAAAATAAGTACCCCAGGCTGGTCTCAAACTAGCTAATGTGCTTCAAACTGCCATATTCTGGGATTACTGGAGAGTAGTCACATGAACAGAATCTCTCTCTCTCTCTCTCTCTCTCTCTCTCTCTCTCTCTCTCTGTGTGTGTGTGTGTGTGTGTGTGTATGTGAGTGAGAGAGACAGAGACAGAGACAGAGACACAGAGAGAGACACACAGAGACAGTAAGAGACACACACAGAGGTAGAGAGAGATAGAGGGAGAGAGGAAGAGAGACACCGAGAGACACAGAGAGACAGAGAAACAGAGACACACACACAGAGCATATGATAGTGAGCCAATGATTTATAGTATACTTGTCTGTAATGAAGCTATCCTTTTGATTTATATGTCTGTTATAAATTGATGGTACATCCTGAAAGGAACACCATTTAGAATTGAAGAAATATCGAGGGAGCATGAACCATACCTTCTTCAGCAGAATACACCAGCGTGGTGGGACTGAAAGGACCTTCCCCTTTGTTATTGAAGACACCCACTTTAACCTCAAAGGGAGAGAATGGACGAACACTCTCATTCCTGAACACGTATCTGGAGGCATCAGCTGAAGCCAGCACAGTCAGCATCCAGATCATTTTGCCATGTGGCCGGAAGGCAACCACGTAACCAAAGCCTCTGCCATTCTGTAACTCCTCAGGGACTGTCTGGGGGAGGAAGGGAGGTTGTACTCAGAAAGCACAGCAGTTTGATTCAAATATTAAAGGGGACTCCCCAATTCTTGCTTCAGGTGATTCAACTGCTAAAGACTATGCCTCACCGATTGAAGCTGGGTTTTACTTGCAAGCACCTTTTAAACTTAGGGCTATCCTTTACCTGCCCCAGTTATTCATGTGATACAAGAGCCTTGAAAATGAAATGAAGGTCAGCTCTGGAGAGTTAGGCTCTGGTAACCTGGACTCAACTCGGAAAGAGCTACCAATGGTGCTCAATTAACCACACAGTTGATTACGAAAACAAAGTAAAAAAATAAAACCCTTCCATCACACACCATCCAGTAATCACTTTCTTTGGGTGACAAATAGATGAATGAATTCACAAAAGAGGGCCATCTCTGCTCAGGCCCTAAGGAGAGGCTCTGAGCTCAGCTAGGACGTGGGGGGGGGGGTATCGGGGGATTTCTTTCCTTGCTCTGCGGGGGCTCTGGGTGAATGAAAGGCTTTTTATTTCAGGGGACATTGTCTAAAATCTTTGGAACACATTTCAAGCCTTTTCCAAAGCTTCCACCTCCTCTCTCAAAATCAATTTTTAATAAATTGGTCACTAACCTTCCTCCAGGTTGTTTAAAGAAATACCTCACAGCCCAGAAGCAAAGCCAACTGCCAGGAAATTGTTCTGGGACACTCAATCTATAGCTGGCACATGTTTTAAATCAATTGGCCACGCAGCAATTCAGGAAGAAAAGAAAGACTGGTCTTCTCCGAACCAGACTTCCTTAGTGTTTGTTTTTAGCCCATGTTATCTCCTCTTTCATGATTTTTTTTTTTCCTGTGAGCAGTCAAATTAAAACTTGCATCAACAATGGGTGGCCAAGCACCTTTACTTCCTGACAGCCATTAATAGATTTCTTGGAAACAGAGGGGAACAGTTCCTGGCTCCTTGTCATATGGAGGGAAATAGCAAAACAGCCCAGATAAGTTTATGTCCCTTTGGTTCTGTGATGGATTTACCTCCCAGGTTATAACCAGTTCAGATTTGCTGCCTCCACCACCACTGACGTTAGCCGGGGTGACTTCAGGGACTGCAGGAGACAAAACAGAAATCAAATTACTTCAGGTGTTAATGGCACATGGTAGCCAGGAAGGTTACCTAGATGGGATGCCTCACTGTGAGTGAGTACTTGGGCACATGTCCCTTTGATTTTGGATATCAGAAATGACATCCGCGAGGGGAGCACTGTACTGACTTATAGAAGCAAAATCTCCCAAGGAAAGTTAATTACCTTAATTACCTGTTTCTGGTTCAATGGGGTATACACACTGACCAATTGTTTAGCTCCATCCCTAAAGACCTAGGGGTTCATAGAGGAAGGAAGGACTGAAGAATCTGTTCTCTTGCTTGGTTAGACATTTATTAGCCATGTGGTGGTAACACAAGGAAAAGACAGGACAAACTGTGCCCACGTGGAGCTTACAATCTAGTGGGAGGATGAGAGCACATGCAGAAGATCACAGAGAAACTTGGACAACACCCAATGATGTCGCAGACAGAATGGAGAAGAGCAGTGGTGTTCTGGAGTAGCAGGTTGCTCAGAGGAGCGCTGGGCTAATGGCTTCTCAGAAGAAGGTGAGCTTTGAGCTGGGTGTTGAAGGAAGTGGTGGACTTAGGTTGACCCCTGGCTCACTGTGCTTAACCTCTCTGATCCCCAGTGTTCTCTGTAAAAGAGGGGAAATCAGACTCACTTCCTTCTCAGGATAACAGGGCACACGAGTTATAGATTTGGAGATGTGGGAAGAGAGCCTAAGCTTAGTTATGTCATCATCTAAATGAAGGACTCCAGGCAGATTCTTTAAATATCTAGCTGAGGATTGCAGCTGGCCAGTCAGTATATGCCCTTGATTAAAGGCAGCAATACCTGGATTTTTTTATTTTTTCATCAATTCCAAGAATACGGGGAAATTGCTGGTCTGCTTAGGATCTTGGTATGCCTTTACAAATCATTGTTATTTTCACGGCTGGGAGCTCTACAGAGGCCATATAACAGGATCTTCCAGTTGACAAGAGCATAATCTGCCGGAGCTGACTGTACAATACTTTCATCGTGTGTTTATCAAACAGGCTACTCTTATTCATTACTTGGGACAATGGTTTATGTCCTAAGAAAATCCTAGCAAAGACTTCTGAGGAAATGTTCTCTGACATCTCTGTGATGTCTTTTTGTTTTTGAATTTTGTTTTTTTTCTGACACACGAACCAAAGAAGAGAGAGTTGACTTTGGAGGTATTATGTTGTTTTGTGCTCTACCACTAGACTCAAACAAAGAGGATTAAGAACTTGATTACATTTCACTACCAGAAAGGTTGAGATTCTCCTGGCCTGGTTTGTGATCATTATGATCCTTTAAGGGGAAAGGTGTGTAGATATAGAGCTCATTGAAGCTAATGATCAGGAAGAAGTCAAGGATTCTCCTTAAGACAGTGCTTCTCAGCCTTCCCAATGCTGTGACCATTTAATACAGTTCCTCATGTTGTGGTGATTCCCAACCATAAAAATGTTTTTGTTGCTACTTCAAAACTGTAATTTTGTTACTGTTGTGACTCATAATGTAAATATCTGTCTTTTCCCATGACCTTTGGTGACCACTGTGAAAGCGTCATTTCACCTCCAGGTTGAGAACCACTGCCTTAAGGAATGGGAGCTACCAGAACAGACAATGCATATCTTGAGTGGTACTCACGAGCCTCTTCTGTCCTCCGTTTCTCTGAGGGCCGGCTGGGTTCCCCAATGCCAATCACATTAGCTGCAACAGTGCGGAATTCATATTCAACCCAGGGATTCAAACCCACCACAGTTGCTGTGAATGTTTTCCCATCGACGAGTTCTGGAACTAAAAGATATCAAAAGGTGGGTGAGAGGGTTTAAGAGAATTCACCCAGGCCCCCGAAATGCAGAGATGATTATAGGAACATTTACCACCACTATTACCAGCACCACTACCACTTCCAGGGAGCATATTGTAATTATCCTACTGGGATAGTGATGAAGACATCAGAACATTTTTTTTTTTCATCAAATGCACAAATTCTTGTTTGTGCTTTCTTTTCCCTTTTCTGCTTCTGTGTTAGTCTCTTTTTGTCAAATACTTCAGAGCAAAAGCTTAAGAGGGATAAGGATTTATTTTGGCTCATGATTTTCAAGGTGTTGATCAAAGGTTGGCAGGCTTCAATGCTTGATACCTAAAGCCAGGCAGAATTCCATGGTGGTGAGAACATGGTATCTCAGAGCTAGACACATGGTGTCTGGGAAACAGAGAGAAACAGGAAGGGGCCAATGACAGGATATTTATCAAAGAATTACGCCAATGACTGCCAGCGAGACCCTCTTCCTAAGCATTCATCTGCTCCCAAAATAGTGCCTGTGGCTTAGGACAAAACTTTCATTGCATGACTTTGTTGGGGACATTTCATGTTCAAATTGTAACACTGTTGTTCCTATCAGTGGACCAGTACTTCTAATGTTTTTATCTTTCTTTGCTCATTCTTATTAATGCTATAATTGTTTTGGTAAAATTTTATTATTATTTCTCATAGGTCTTAATTCTTTTACCAATCCTAACACCTGCCAGCCAATCTTTCTTTTTTTTCTTTTTCTTTTTCTTTCTTTCTTTCTTTCTTTCTTTCTTTCTTTCTTTCTTTCTTTCTTTCTTTCTTTCTTTCTTTCTTTCTTTCTTTCTTTCTTTCTTTCTTTTTTTTTTTCTGAGATGACATTTCAGGTAGAAAGAAACAAACATAAGTTCCTGCAAGCAAGATACATAGTTCTTTAGACCCAAGGGATTGCTGTGTGGCCTTGATGTCTTGAAACAGAAATAAATGCTAGGCACAATTTGATGCAACATATAAAAATTATGTTGTCAATCTAATTTTTATAATATTTGTGTTAATTTTTTAAGGACCTCATATATATTTTGACCCCCCCCCCCGATTTCTTTAGCTTATCACATCTTAGAAGTGGTTTCCTCTCTATAAACTTTGACTTTCTGTCAAAGAGGATTCAAAGAGGTGCTTTAGGAAGAAAGATAAGGAAACTGGATCATTATGTTTACTATGCTGAGCAACAGAACTCTGTAGAACTTCATTTTCCTTGTCTGTTAAAGAGGAATGACACAAAATTTTAGAGTGAATATAATCATTTTACTTTACTGTTGGAATAGCTGTAAGGACTATATAGAGACCCAGCATTATATAGTAAATGCAGAAGAACATGTAAACTGATAATTATATAGTAAAACACCTTTGACCCTTGAACACTTTGTGTCTTATGGAATCAGCAACTGGTGTCTGATTTGAGTGAACTTGTGTAATAAAGAGTGTATGAGAATTCCTTCACTATAGTAACAATGTGCCACTACTTATAGTAACAATAGTGTTAAAGTTTGAACTTGGAATCTCTCTCAAAAGGACACATGGTAAAAGCTAGGCCCTAGACTACTGATAGTAGTTTGGGAAGTGACAAAAAGCTTAGGAGATGACATGGCACTGGGGTATGCCTATCTTTGGCTCCTTCCTGACACTCATGTTTCCCAGATATCACAAAGTTTCCAACTCTGAGACGTCATGTTCTCACCACCGTGGTATTCTGGCTGACTTCAGGCCCCAAGCACTGAAGCCAGCCAATCTTTTACCAAAATCAGTAAAACCATGAACCAAAATAAATCTTTATCCCTCTTTAACTGTTTCTCCCAAGAACCCAGCTTCTAACCAAGAAGCTCAAAAGGAAAGAGAAAGCACAGAGAAGAGTTTGTGAAAATGATTAAAACATTTTCGTTACTTGTTATCTCTAAATTAATAGAAGTACAGGTGGAGGCAGCAAGACAAAAGGTTCCACACAGTCCTCAGATATTCTATTCTTTTTTAAAATATATGTTCATTTATTGAAAATTTATTCACTTTTACTTATTCAATTCACTGTTTTTTATTTAAGTTTTATTGCCTTATGATGAAAAAGGATACATAATTTCAATTTATCTGAATTTGTTAACATTTAAAAACATATTTTGAGGGGCTGGTGAGATGGCTCAGTGGGTAAGAGCACGCGACTGCTCTTCCGAAGGTCCGGAGTTTGAATCCCAGCAACCACATGATGGCTCACAACCATCTGTAACAAGATCTGACGCCTTCTTCTGGAGTGTCTGAAGACAGCTACAGTGTACTTACATATAATAAATAAATAAATCTTTAAAAAAAAACATATTTTGAGTCTTCTTTCCCTTTTGTACCTCAACTCCTCCTAGAGACCACCTTTAATATCTGCCATACCTTTTGCTTTTTAATCATATTCTTTAAAATTTATAAAATATTATAACAATAAAAATGAGCATTATAAAAGCTGTTTGATGTAGACACTACTGCATATGCCATCAAGATTTTGCTGAAAGGATCCTGATATAGCTGTCTCCTGTGAGGCTTTGCCAATGCCTGGCAAATACAGAAGTGGATGCCCACATTCATCTATTGGATGGAACACAGGGCCCCCAATGGAGGAGCTAGAGAAAGTACCCAAGGAGCTGAAGTGGTCTGCAACCCTATAGGTGGAACAACAATATGAACTAATCAGTAACCCCAAAGCTCGTGTCTCTAGCTGCATATGTAGCAGAAGATGGCCTAATCGGCCATCATTGGGAAGAGAGGCCCCTTGGTCTACCAAGCTCCATATGCCCCAGTACAAGGGAATGCCAGGGCCAAGAAGTGGGAGTGAGTGGGTAGGGGAGCAGGGCGGGGGGAGGGAATAGGGAACTTTTGGGATAGCATTTGAAATATAAATGAAGAAAATATCTAATAAAAAAGAGAAAAAAAGTTGTTTGATATAAAACAATCAATTGAACAGTCTTATGTAGATGCTTGTCTACAGCAATACTGAAAATACATACGTTTTTCTCAGTATAAATTTTAAATAACTCTAAATATATTAACTGTATGATATTTTGAAATAATATATCACTATTAGTTTTTTTAATGAATATCAATAGATAAAGTCTTTTTGTTTGTTTGTTTTGTTTTTAGTAGTGATTAAAATCTTGGCTCTTACTGTGGTACAAACCCAAAATAAGAACAATTTTTGGACATTGGAGTTCATTGCAATAGGGCTGTACTCCAATGTCCCTAACATCACCAAAGGATTTTACCTCCATAGACACTAAGCTAAGAGTTGACAGTTCTGCTACACCAAAGAATAGATTGTAGGCCCGATTTTTGGATACAGATTTCCTACTATGGTCAAAGCTATTTGACTTGAGCGACTGTCTTCATTCTCAGACCACAGGGAACAGGTTACAATCATTTAAGGAATTGTGTGAGTGTTGAGATGGTCTATCCATGAAGTCTTTCATCAACTTTTTCTTTTTCTTTTCTTTTTTAAAGATTTATTTATTTATTATATGTAAGTACACTGTAGCTGTCTTCAGACACTCCAGAAGAGGGAGTCATCAGATCTTGTTAAGGATGGTTGTAAGCCACCATGTGGTTGCTAGGATTTGAACTCTGCATCTTTGGAAGAGCAGTTGGGTGCTCTTACCCGCTGAGCCATCTCACCAGCCTCCTCATCAACTTTTTCAATGAAGAATGGTTCTGCTTGGAGGGTGGCACAGACATTAAGTGAGGGTGAGATTCTGGTTCCTTGGTTGTAATGATTTTGAAAAGCATTCATCTAAGAATAAGAGTAGCTTATAAAGTCTTCTTATTCAAAATTGATACAATATTTATAAATATCAAACAAAGCATTCCTTCTCACTCTTTGCTGTTCTCTTTCAAGCCACCTCCCAAATTAATTGCCTATGTTTCTTTTGGCTGTGTAAATAATTTTGAAATAAGGAAGATGTTCTGAAAACCATAGTATAGTGTAAATTCATCAAGTAAACCATCCTACTAATAGAGAGGCTGAGATAGGAGAAGCATGATTTCAAGACTGTTATGAGGCACACAGCAAGACACTGTCACGTACCAACAAGCAGAAAGTGCATATGGATTGGACCTATTTATCCAATTACCAAATTAGAGAGACCACTGGATGACAGCCAACAAATTTCTAATTCCTCATATTTTTGAATTTTAATCGATTATGACATGTTGGTAATATTAATTTTCATATTAAGAGATATTAAGGAAAAGTGATTGTTACTTCCTGTTGTTTTTGTTGTTAGAGTTGGAATTATGTTTGTATGGGCTTGCTGAAAGATTACTTTCTTGCTTCTTCTAGGGTGTAGATTTACTCCTTGTGTTGGTGTTTTCCATCTATTATCCTTTATAGAGCTGGATTTGTGGAAAGATAGTGTATAAATTTGGCTTTGTCATGGAATATCTTGTTTTGTCTGCCCATGGTAATTGAGAGTTTTGCTGGGTATAGTAGACTGGGCTGGCATTTGTGTTCTCTTAGGGTCTGTATGACATCTGCCCATGATCTTTTAGCTTCCATAGTCTCTGGTGAGAAGTCTAGTGTCATTCTGATAGGTCTACCTTTATATGTTACTTGACCTTTTCCCCTTACTGCTTTTAAAATTCTTTCTTTGTTTAGTGCATTTGATGTTTTTATTATAATGTGATGGAAGGAATTTCTTTTCTTGTCCAGTCTATTTGGAGTTCTGTAGGCTTCTTGTCTGTTCATGATCATCTCTTTCTTTAGGTTAGGGAGGTTTTATTCTATAATTTTGTTGAAGGTATTTACTGACCCTTTAAGTTGGGAATCTTCACTTTCTTCTATACCTATTATTCTTAGGTTTGGTCTNCTCATTGTGTCCTGGATTTCCTGGATGTTTGGGGTTAGGAGCTTTTTGCTTTTTGTGTTTTCTTTGACTGTTGTGTTAATGTTTGCACCTGAGATTCTCTCTTCTATATCTTGTATTCTGTTGGTGATGCTTGCATCTGTGATTCCTGATATCTTTCCTAGGATTTCTAACTCGAGAGTTGTCTCCCTTTGTGATTTCTTTATTGGTTCTAGTTCCATTTTTAGATCCTGAAGGGTTTTGTTCCTTCCTTCACCTGTTTGATTGTGTTTTCCTGTAACTCTTTAAGGGATTTTTGTGTTTCCTCTTTAAGGGCTTCTACCTGTTTAACTGTGTTCTCCTATATTTCTTTAAGGGAGTTATTTATGTCCTTCTTAAAGTCCTCTATCATCATCATGAGAAATGATTTTATATCTGAAGCTTGCTTTTTCGGTGTGTTGGGGGTATCCAGTACTTGCTATGGTGGGAAAATTGGGTTCTGATGATGCCAAGTAACCTTGGTTTCTGTTGCTTATGTTCTTACACTTGGCTCCTACCACCTGATTATCTCTAGTGCTACTTACCCTATGTCTGACTAGAGCCTGTCCTTCCTATAATCCTGGTTGTGTAAGAACTCCTCAGAGATAAGCTGTCTTTGTGATCCTATGATTTTTGGATCCTGTGATCCTGAGATCCTGGTTGTGTCCGAGCTCCTGGGAGTCAAGCTGCCTCTGGGACCCCGAGATCATGGTGTGACCAAGGTCATGGGATTCTGTGGTCCTTTGATCCTGGGCATGTTAGAGCACCTGGGAGTAGAGCTGCCTCTGGGCATTGTGGGGCTGGCTGTAGAGTTTGTGCCCAAGGTCTGCTCAGGGCACTAGCCCAGACAGACCAAAAGGAATATGAGCCCTATTCTATTCTATTCTATTCTATTCTTTCTATTCTATTCTATCCTATTCTATGTCCATGGACCTTGCAGAGACTGTGATTTGTAGGCTTACATTTTCTACTACTTTCCAATGTGGATCACTGTGGAATGAAGGTGATTTTAGGTAAAACATAGATTGATGCATTTTATTTTTATAAATAGTTTGAATCTTGTTAAGGAAATAAAAGTAACAAGCATAGTACAGCTATTATTCAATAGAAGCTGATGCTCGGGTCCAGTGACACTAGTGTAAGTTAGTGTGGAGGAAAACATTAAAGACATCATATTAGAGCTGGCTCATGTCTGCGAGATGCAGATGCAGTGTATCATTTTCAACTGTGTTGATTTAGATGGCTTAGCTTCTTCCATATTTCATTCACACTTCATTCTAGAAGTCTCTAACAGACAACACCACCCAGCATGCAGTATGGTACCTGTATTGACTGCTTGCCAGCCCACGGAAAATGGAGTCCTAGCTTGGATTACATACATGGTGATGGGGCTGTGGTTGTCAGGTCCTGGTCTCCAGGAAAGCTGAGCAGTGGTGTCTGTGATTTCATCTATGGTCACAGCCTCAGGAGGACCTGGAGGACCTGAGAGAGGGCAAGGCATTCAGAATTAGACAGCATACTCAAATGTCCAAGTGTATAACCTACTCCTCCCTTAAATGGGGTACTGAATCACTCAATCATTTATTTAACTATCTACATGTCCATTCCATAATTTCTTTTTAAAAAGTCTATTGTGTAACAAGAACATAGTTTAACTTTGAAACTGTAGCCATGAACTGACACATGTTGCTTCCTTGCATAGGCTCACAGAATATAGGGGAAAACAGAAATACGCAAAGAAAGAATTACAATGGAATGCCCTGATGTTGGGAGAGAATATTGGGGCACCACCATCTGCCATCTACACTGCATTCAGCAGAGGGACTACTGTGAAAATGGCTAGTTCTCAAGAGTCATAAGACCATCCTCCTCTTTGAAGTAATTCCAAAACTGGGTTGGAGTCTAACATCCGTTAGGATGTTAGTTTCTATAAATAATACCCATATTTTTCTACTTATCTTCCTGATGGTTATTGCTTCTCTACTTCCATGTACTTAAACCATTGAAAACGGAAGAAATCCTATTTAAATGGCAGTCTGGAGATCATACACAGAGGGATAGAAAAACAATTAGGAGGTGAAACATCAAGAGTGTCAAAGGAAAGACCCAGAACTTTCCTAGTAGCCACTATTACAAGCTATGGCCAGACAGTTAAATGTGCTTTTTAAAATGTAGCTTACATATCACCAATTTATGAGCATATTAGGTGCTAAACCCTTACTTATTGGGCAGACATAAGGAGAGATTCCCAAGAAGTTTTTTTTCTGATCCCTAAATTAGCAATCAAATATATTGTCAAAAGATTACTGGGCTGTGCCGCAGGGACAAGGTAAAAAGGCCACCTCTAATGAAGTAGGAAAAAATAATGGAAATTCCCCAGGTAAGATTCTGTTTGGAAATCTCCTTCACCTTTATGAACATCTTGCATTCTCTCTGCTTCTTTAAAAATCACTTTTATAGACTCACAGGTGAGGCTAAATTTATCTTCTTTCCCCCACTCCTGAATGAAATGCCTGCAAATGTGTATGTTGGAACTGATTAATTTTCCATGGTGACATTTCAGTAAGCCAGTCTAATGCCATCTACTCAGACCTGAGGTGACCTTTGGTCTTTTCTCCTAATAACCAGGCAAAGTCCAGAAGACAATCTATGCTCCTTTGTATCTGACCAGCATTCTCCTCCTGGTATTTCTACCCTTTTTCTTTGTGAATGTTGTTCGAGAGCCTTTAGAATCTCCCACAAATAGAAAAGTGTTCCCTTTAAACCGCTCAAAGAATTAAATCAATAGGAGCTATCTGAGTCCCGTTGTGGCCACTGTGTAGGAAGCAAATGAAGGGTTGGTAAGGGCCTAGAGGGAGGAAGATGCTTTTGGGGACCCTCTCATCCTTTATCTTCTTGTCACTATCCCCACCAGTGCAGAGCTGTGCTCTTAGGGACTGTTTACTTTGGTGTTGGAAAATTGGACCCCTCTTTCAACAACAACGACAACAGCAACTACAAAAGGTCCCCTGAACAAAACATGAGATGTTTTTGTCACAGCACAAGGACAACTATTTTGATGCTGGTGTCTGCCTCTTTCTCAGGGAAGGGTGGCCTTGCTGGTGGCCACGAGACAGTTGCAGATTAGGTAAAGCAGACATCAGGGAATTAAAGGTTCCAGAGTCAACATACAAACCCGCACTCATTCCAAATATGAAAACCTCTTAAGGGCAGAGGAATACATTTCTGTCTCCTCACAGCAATGTGGATGAAAGATGCAAGGACAAAGCAGGAGGAGATAAGATGAAAGACTGTGGCTTTAAGTGTCATATTAATTTATTGGCCTTATTAACTGATTAGGCTAGAGTTTCTTTTAGACTGAGTTTGCAAATTCCTTTTGGTACGCAATGCTATTTTCTGGGAAATGAAGTATACAATATCATTTAAGAACTTCAAGTACTACTGATTTAAATATTTATTAGTCTAATTTATTGGTTTTTAAACTGCTGATCTGAACATTATCCTAATTAAGTAGAGGATAAATTACCAGCAACAGAATTCCTTTGTCCCTAAGGGGAGAGTAGATCAGCTCTGGTGTGTTTTTAAAATGGAAATAAACACATTTCTATACATTATTCTGTGGGCAGCTCTACCTAAGTTGAAAATATAATATTCGATTTTTTTATCTGACCTTTAACTTTATGGCTCACGTTCTTTTAAGGCAATTAACAGGTAGCTAAAGCAGCCATAATGAGAATGCAGTATTTCTTTAACCTCTCTTGACAATTATGTTGCTAATTCCTGTGCATTTCCCCCTCACATCTGCTCAGGGCATACAGCAATACTTTGTATTGATTCTCAAAATAGCTTATTCCCTGTGCACTCAGATTCACCCTGCCTCTGATCCTGAGCCAGAGTTTATATTTTAGGCTCAGGTGGCTGGCCAAAAATCTCCATCACCAACAGTTAGGAATCCTGATTAATGAGTTTTGGCACCTGAGATTATCTTGATGCTCTGGATTGGCTTTTGTTTGTTTGCTTCTTTGTTTAGCAGAGTTGGGTGTGGAGCCACAGCTTTAATGCCTGCTGGGCAAATGCTATACCATGCAGTTATACCTTCAGCCTGATTGTAAGTTTAAGACTTAAAAGATAGACAAACAGACAAAAACCTGTTGCGTACACAGTTTTACAGAGTTTTTAGTTTTCATTGACCATTTTTTTCTTTTGATGGGTTAGAGATGGTTCAATGGTTAAGAACACTGGCTCCTCTTCTGCAGGACCCATGCTCAAATCTCAACAATCTTACAGTAGTAAGATAACTCAACCGGCTATTACTCCTGGGGAATCACTGGGATCACTCGCCCTCTTCAGGTCTCTAAGAGTACTGCATGCACCTGACAACTCCCATTTTCTTTTTGCTCTTGGTTAGCTATGGTGGCACACATCTGTGTATTTCAGCATTCAAGAGGTTGAGGCAAGAAAGTTGTGAGTTTAAAGCAAGCTTCTCTTTAAAATTATTTTAAAACCTTACATTTCTTTTATAAGCTGATTTGAAGCTGGTTTTTTCTCCAGCTAGTGGACTCATTTATGGTAGTTATCCCTGCACAGTTTGTTAGTACTAAAAGTATCCTCAAGGTTGATGATCTGTATGGAAATGCCCTCCTATTCACTACATTCCAAGCAAGTCTCTGTTTGTTTCCTTATCAAGTTATATTTTAAAACCAAGAAACACGGACCAGGATTACAATTGTGTTACGAGAATGCTAGGTGCTTGTGAGAACCCTCCAAGAAAAATAAAAAGAAGAGTCTTGTGACCTCAGCTTCTTCAAAACACAAAATTGTTCTTAGAATGTGTTTTCCAAGGTGTAGCATGTAGGATTAAGTTTACTTCAGATTACTCGTTATTGGTTGCTGGTATTATTCAATTAAATGTGAATATGCTTTTATTTTTGCCATGTGTGATTGAATACAGCTTGAACCCATGAGAACTTAGGTGACATTTCCTAACTCTCAGAGTACATGTTGTCTGATGCACTGAATAAAGTTGGCTATTCTGTGAGTCCTTTGATTTGCCTCATTTATCAGCTCCATTCTCCCAGATCCTACTACCTCCAGAGTAGTAAACACAACCCTAATAATTTTAGGGGAAAGGAGTTTACTTAAGTCCCTGTTACAATACTAGCTTAAAACACTAATGTGGTTAAGTTCAGGTGAAACATAAAAAGGGCTAGTTGAATTACTTTTCAAACGAATTGTTTTTGTTAATCTAAAGTTATTCTAGAACACCTGTCAACTCAGTAGTCATAACTTGGGCATTCAATTCAGTATGAGAACTGGACTTTCTCAGTGTACTTTCTGCTTATCCATTTTTTTCATGAAAATATATGTTCAGAACATTTCTATAGACTGTTAATCACTATGCACTATGGTTAACTTATGCTGTTTTAACATAATTCAAAACCACTGAGGTTTTATGTTGCTGTGGTAGAGTACATATCATATAAATATTGAAAGGGCAAAAAGCAAGCAATAAGAAATAAAAATAAAATTTGGATACCTCTTACAATCAGGTCTGCAGCAGCAGAGAGTTTGTCTACACTTGTTTGGACCATGCAGACGTACTTCCCAGCATGCTTCAGTTGGATGTTTCGGATCATCAAATCACCAGCTGAATCCTGCTGATAAAGTAGAGGAAAGTGGCTACAATTACTTTTTAATGAGCCCTAAATATCATTATCACATGAAGGACACTATGACTAATGGATTTATTTTACACCAGCTGATGAGAGCATTAGTGATGCATGCCACGGCTATTAGAAGTAGGGGAGCCAGCCTGAGAGATAAGAACACCAATGTTGTCAGAGAGCTTATCTTCAACAGGAGCTCAGGTGTCTGGATCAGTCTGCTCTACCCTTCCTGGCATCACTCAGAGTTACACAATGAAGCTTTTGGTCGAGCCTTATGGATTCCCTTCAGTCTGTTCTCAGCCTATTGCCTATACTAGCATTATGAGACTTTGAAATTCTATATTTGGAAAAAGGAGGCGAACCTCCATTAAGAGGCATCTGCATTTTTCAGCAGAACCCTGTCTTGCAGCCAGCATTTTGATTGCTCTCAGGTTTGAATTAAAGGATTCTGAAGGCCAGACTCTCTAAGGAAATCTTGAATCATCTAGTGTGGAATAGTGCTAATTTGTTTTCCAAATGCCAAATGCATGTTTGATTAGCAGATGAATAGGACTAATTACATCCTTGTGTAGATGCCTATGTGCCCCGCATCCATTTTTTCCACTGCTCACCAGAAAACCACTTTTTATAAATACAACGTGATGTCTCCACAAGACTGTTCTACCCTGGAGTTTTGTTTCACAGCCTTGATATTGAGAAGCTTGGAGAGTAAGGACGGGACCACTTCATGGGTTAGACTAGAAATGCTCTTTTCGTTCTGAATCCAAACTACAGAGCAGTAGGTTGACACAGACTTTGAAGTTGCTATTTCTCTAAAGAGTGACTCTCTGTAGGATTTCGTGTACACCCAGGACTTTCTAGTGCTTTAGTTATGCTAACACACTCAGTTCCAACATGTTCTGTGTGGCAGGTAGTCTTGTTAGCTTATTGATAGATGAGAAAGCTCTAACATAAAAGGGCTAGACAACTGTAAGTCATGTAGGCAGCTAAAGACAGTTCTCATCTCTGTTGTTTTCTGTGTGTAAGTATACATGCAAAGTCTATACATGTTTGTGTATGTGCTGGTACATGTATGTGGTATGTGCATGTGTAGAAGAGTACAACCCCATTTGTCATTCCTTAAGCATTATCCCCATTGTCATTTGACACAGGGTCTCCTACTGGCCTCAAACTTGCCAAGTAGATGAGGCTGGCTGGCAGACCACCCAAGGGAATCTGCCTGTTTCTGTCTCCTCTGATTGGGATCCAAACATGTGCTACCATGCCTGAGTTTTCTATGAGTTCCGGGGATTGAATTTAGGTCCCCATGTTCAACAGACCAGCCCCAACCCTTGTTATTGATGGTAGTTATATACTCCCCTCCAGGGAAAAACTTATCCCTATTTGAAAGCAACAATTCCTTAGTTTCTTTTTTTGTTTCAGTAAAACAGGTCACATTCATATTTACTGGGGGCGAAGAAGACGTCAGAAGGGCCAACTCTTGCAACTAGGATTAGAAGAAGAAAGACAGGCGTGTATCCTGGAGGCAGAGACTCAGTTTGGAGACTTAGTTGTTTGGGGCCCAGGCTTGCCGCGTGAGTTCATCTAAGATTCTTAATCTGTCTGCCTCTCAGTTTATTGACCGTTCAAAGAAGGATGCGTTCCCCACTGTGAGGTGTTGTGAGGACCAAATGAGTCTGGATATCCATGTGAAATCCATTCACAAACTATGAAGCATAGAGCAAATTTAAACTTGTCTTATTTATGGCCGCGATCAATTTTCTTTGTGAGAAAATCATGTCAAAGACCTTAAGCCCTAATTCAAGACGAGCTCAGATTTTTTTTTTAATCTGAAAGTTCTTTTATTTATAACTCTTGTGTTCTCATCCAATTCCACTATTTACTGACCACATCTCAGTATAAAAAAATGGGAAAATAATTACTAGCCTATTTCATAGGGTTTTTGTGAGCATTCAGGAGCTAATATGTAACAAGGAGATAATTGATAAATGATTATACATCTTGTAGGTAAAGAGAATCAGCATTCGGAACCTTAGATAGTTCACGTGATGGGCCTTTAAGTTGTGATTTAAATAAAAACTAAGCCCCATAAAGGAAATGTTTACAGAGGGGTGATTTTAAGGTAGTTGACATACATACTTTAAAATGGAAGGTATATTGATTTTAAGGTAGAAGCCATATTGATTTGGTTGTTGTTTATTTTAGACACATTGGTGATTTGACTAAATGTATATCTGTGTAGGAGTGTCAGATCCCCTGGGACAGGAGTTACAGACAGTTGTGAGCTGCCATGTGGAAGCTGGAAATTGAACCTGGCTCCTCTGGAAGATCAGCCAATGCTCTTAACTGCTGAACCATCTCTCTAGCCCTCACCATTTAAAAACACCTATTAAAAATTACCATATTTGTGTCTGTAAATGGAAGGCAAGATGTGTTTGCAGACAGAATCCTGGTATGGCTATCATCTGAGAGGCTCTGCCAGCACCTGACTAAGACAGATGCAGATACTCACAGCCAACCATGGGACTCAGCCCGGGAACCCCAGTGGAAGAGTTAGGGGAAGGGCTGAAGGAGCTGAAGGGGATCCCAACCTCATAGGAAGAACAGCAACATCAATTAACTGGACCCTTCAGAGCTTCCAGGACTAAACCACCAACCAAGGAGTATATATGGGCTAGTCCATGGCTCCCACTATATATGTAGCAGAGGATTGCCTCATCTGTCATCAGTGGGAGGGGAGGCCCTTGGTTCTGTGGCGGCTTGATGCCCTAGAGAAAGGGAATGCTAGAGGGATGAGGTGGGAGTGGCTGTATTGATGGAGGAGAACCCTCTTAGAGGTAAAGAGGAGGGGATAGGATGGGAATTTTGTGGAGGGGAGACCAGGAAGGGGAATAACATTTGAAATGTAAACAAATAAAATGACTAAAAAGAAATCAGTATATTAATTTTAAGGTAGGAGTTATGTTGATTTTAAGGTGGAAGCTGTATTGGAATTAAGGAAATAATTTTTTCCCTGTCTCATTGATTCATACAGTAAGTGTCAAAGAAACTTACTGTAGCCTACTTCAGTACATATCAACCTACTAACACAACTTTTGTGGTTCCGTGTCTAAGAATGTGTCTTAGCTAGTCTTAAAATTTTGGTGAGATTTATAGCTTTGAGATCAAACTGAAGAAAAATTAAAGTAAGGATTGAATTAGTCTCTCAGAGTGATGCTGTTCTCTCCTTTAGAGAGACCAAACTATTCCTGAGGCCTACATGTACTACATGTATGTTCCTACCAGAAAGAAGAAAAGAGTAGCAGGGTATTTAACCCCTGTTCCAACTGGGGTCCCTGTTCTGTCCTGAAAGAGCACTGGAGGACATCAGAGAACACCAATAACAGCAACAAAACAACAGCTTTCCTCAAAACCCATTAGGCTGAATCTTTCCAGCATTGTTTCATTATGCTGACTTGGGAAGCACAAATGTAAATGGGGCTGAGTTCAGGATGACACACAGTTTCTTCCTCAACTGTGAAATCTTAAAATTGTCAAAAACTCAGAGCCTTCTGCATTTGCTTCCTGAATGCTGGTACTACAGGTGTGTCTCACTATGGATGGTTGAATGAGAGTCCTTCTGTATATGATAAGATTCCTTGGTTCTTTTCTTCATTAAGATGTTTCCTCTACATCTCAGCTGAAAAAGTACATAATGGCTACTAGGTCTGATTGGCCTAGGATCTTTTCTTTTTTCTTTCTTAAAATTGTGTTAAGTTTTATTTACATATCATATGTATTTGACTACTGCCTTTTTTAATTAGATATTTTTTATTTACATTTCAAATGCTATTCCATTTTCTGATTTCCCCCCTGAAAATCCCCTATCCCATTTTCCCTTACCCTGCTCAACAACCAACCCTGGCATTCCCCTACACTGGGGCATCAAGACTTCACAGGACCGAGGGCCTCTCCTCACATGGATGTTCCACAAGGCTATCCTCTGCTAAGTATGTGGCTGGAGTCATGGATCCCTCGATGTGTACTCTTTGGTTGGTGGTTTAGTCCTTGGCAGCTCTGGGGGTACTGGTTGGTTCATATTGTTGTACCGCCTATGGGGTTGCAGACCCCTTCAGCTCCTTCAGTCCTTTATCCTCCATGGTTACTTTCATAGCTCCAATGGTTGGCTGAGAGCATCCGCCTCTGTATTTGTCAGGCACTGGCAGAGCCTCTCAGGAGACAGCTATACCAGGCTCCTGTCAGCAAATACTTGTTGGCATCCACAATAGTGTTTGGGTTTGGTAAATGTATGTGGGATGGATTTCCGGGTGTTGGGGATTGGGGGGACAGCCTCTAGATGGCCTTTCCTTCAGTCTCTGCTTCACACTTTGTCTCTGTATCTCCTCTAATGGGTATTTTGTTCCCCCTTCTAAGAAGGACCAAGGTACCCACACTTTGACCTTCCTTCTTCTTGAGCTTCATGTGGTCTGTGAATTGTATCTCGGGTATTCTGAGCTTCTGGGCTAATATCCACTTATCAGTGAGTGCATACCATGAATATCCTTTTGGGTCTGAGTTACCTCACTCAGGATATTTTCTAGTTCCATCCATTTGCCTAAGAATTTCTTGAAGTCATTGTTTTTAATAGCTGTGTAAATGTTCCACATTTTCTGTATCCATTCCTCTGTTGAGGGATATCTGAGTTCTTTCCAACTTCTGGCTATTGTTCATCACTCATCAATCCATGTTAATTGGCTACTGCTCATGAGATTCTCAGAAATCTTAATTTTTATATTGATTTTGCCCATGAGCCTGGTTTTAATGGGAAAAATAACTATTTAGTTTGGTTGAGAAGGGGTTTTCTCAACGTATACTGCCCTGTTATTACAGTTAATATTACTCTTCTTTCAGAGAATGCAGCTATTAGAGTTTTAAATATATTTCTTTTGTGATAAGCATGGGGCTAACTATGTTTTTAGACTTTAAGGTATTTGATGTCAACAATGCTTTAATGAAGTAGACTATCTCTCACTGTGGTGGTCTGAATATGATTGGCCCCTGGGAAGTGGTACTATCAGGAAGTGTGCCCTTATTGGAATAGGTGTGGCCTTGTTGGAGGAAGTGTGTCACGGTGTAGGTGGGTTTTGAGGTTTCCTAGTGTTCAAGTTCTGCCCTATGTAGAAGAAAGCCTCCTCCTAGCTGTCTGCAGAAGAGAGTCTACGTCTGGATGCCTTCAGACCAAGATATAGAACTCCCAGCTCCTTCTCTAGCACCATGGATGTCTGCCTGCAGCCTACCATGCCTTTTTCACTGCCTTTTACAACAGTTACCTTGGTCATGGTGTCTCTTTACAGCAATAAAAGCCAAACCAAGACACTCACTAATCTGGGCCATGTGAAAGAGATCCAGAATGCTTAATAATAGTGATCTCATCCAGCCTTACTCAACCAGTATTCCAAGTGAGAATCCCTAACAAACAGAGACAGCCACTGGTGTAATGAATTAACATCTCTCCTGTGTATCCAAAGTGATATTATTTATATATTATCCTTGGGGGGGGGATTGAGAGAATAGTCACTCAAATGTCTTTTAGAGTTCTGCAAGTCAAACTCTAATAAACTAAGCATGCATGTAATGGGCATAGTTATTACAATAGTTATGTTGAAAATATATTCCCAATATATCTCATAGACAGAGTTGTTAATTTCAGGAGATCTATCTAAAGGGGCACACAGGGGATGAGATGGGCCAATCAGTAAATCATATTTCTATAGTAGTTAAGGGAGGAAAGAACCTTTCACATTTTAGTCTCAGTTTTATACCCTGTTACTTTCTGGTTAGTCCTTCCAAGAAAGTGGTCATCAGAGCGAATACTCATTACCAATGGGAATGCAGAGCTGTGATAATGCAGAAAAATAATTGTGGAAAATGTTTGTGATAGACACAAATTATTTCTAGATTTAACCTTATCTTGGCACATATTCAATGATATATTGTCCTGAAAAGTAAGGCATTTCAAAAATTGAAGCATTTGGATTCAGACTCCATGGAGATGATAAATCACCTCAGTGTCTTTGCAAAATCAAGAGAGCAAGTACCAACTTTATGATGATGAGTCTCCCATAAGACCACAGAGGAATAAAATAGCAGCCTAAGGCACACAAGGAAACTGTCTTTAAGACTATCATTAACCCTCTGGTGGTATGTTTTATGATATGGGAATAGAGCTTGTAGTGTGAGGTTCAAAGCTGAGGCATTTCATTTAGCAGATGTGGAGAAAAGGCATTTTATATAACTCCTATGAACCTTGGTATCCTTCTTCACCCACAGCAGCAAACAACTAACTTGACATCAGGTTTGCTGTGCATGCTCTATATGACATCATTTATGTAATAAGGGATGCAGAAAAGAGCAGAAATTAATCAAGCGATCTGTGAAATGAGATGCTTCCACAATGACTTTACATTTGTTTCCAAGTAAATCCAAGCAAATTAATTTGGGTCAATTTGCAAAACCTTTGGTATGCTGTTTTCTATGGATAGTTTGGCATTAATACTTACCCCTCCAACTCTTTCAAAGTGGTCTCCATCTTTGTCAAAGTCTATCAAGTGTCCATTAAATGTCCAAGTAAACACAATGTCCAGGGAGTGATCGTGTGTCACCTGACATGGAAGAACAATGCTTTCTCCCACAGTGACATCCATGCTGGAAGGAGGGACCATCACCTTTGTTGGGTCTGGAATGTGAAAGGAAACAAGGACTGTGGATGCAGCTCAGAAGTAAAGCACTCTCCTTTCGTACATACCAAAAACCTAAATTCAATCTCCAGCACCACCCAACTCCCCCTAGCCCTCCACAAAAACAACCAACCAACCAACCAACAACACAGTTTATGTGGTAGTGTGGAACCTAGAACAGAAGGCAAGTAGTTGGTTTGGTGATGCTTGTTTGTTTGTTTGTTTGTTTCTTTCTTTCTTTCTTTCCTCCTTCCTTCCTTCTTTCCTTCCTTTCTTTTTTATTAAATTATTTTATTTATTTACATTCCAAATGTTGCCCCCTTCTTGTTCCCCTGTCCCTGAGTTCTTCACCCCATCCCACACTCCTCTGCTTCTAAGAAGGTGCTCCCCTACCCACCCACCCACCTACCCATGCCCACCTCACCCTGACCTGCATCTCCCTTCCCTGGGGCATCTAGCTTCTACAGAATTAGGCACAGCCTTTCCCACTGAGGGCAGATAAGGCAAATATGTGCTGGGGGCCACTGACCAGCCCATATATGCTCTTTGGTTGGTGGCTTAGTCTCTGGGAGCTTTGAGGGGTATGGGTTAGTTAATATTGTTAATATTAATTAATTTGTTAATGTTCTTCCTATGGGTTGCAATCCTCTACAGCTCCTTCAGTCCTTTTCCTAACACTTCTACAGGGGTCCTCGACTTCAGTCCAATGCTTGGCTGTAAGTATCTGCATCTGTCTCAGCCGGCTGCTGGTAAAGCCCAACTGAGTCAACTAAAAATATTTACGTGCAGAAAGGATTCTAAGAACTTCTGCCGCAGGATACAAACAGTATTGAAGAAGTAATTAACTTATTGCTACAGGATGATCATAGCCAGTGATCCCTAAAATGTTGCCTTGAGGGGTAAGCCTAAACAACAAACTAAATGACCAGGCTCTATTCCCTGACAACATTTGGGTCATCAGCAAAGAGTCTTCACATACACCAAAGTCTACAGGCATTTGAAATTGTATTTTTTTCTTTGTTTAACTTCTCTCCTTTTGTGTTGGACATAGAACCCATGGCTTTGCATACCTTACAGTACTGAGCCACATTCCCAGCACATTCAGGGATCTTGTACAGAAATTTTTGTTGTTGTTGTTAATAAAATCTAATGCCTGTTAACTAAGGACCAGAGGGGTTTCTCACACAAAAGATCATGCTGGCCGAGTTGTAGTACTGACAACAGCTAATTCATTAATTTAGTGCTTGTTGCCAATTCATGCTCTGAGCTCTGAAGTAGCAACAATCAATGCAAAGTAAGTCGTGCATGTCCACACACCAGAGAGGTCTCCCAGGGACCAGAGAAGATTAAACTAAGGAGCTTGAAAACCTCATTAGGTCCTTGGTTTTTATCAATGTTTACTTCTTCAGCCCTCTCATTTACTGTGTTATGAATTCTGATGCTTTTACTTGATTAATTTTCTTAAATTTGAATACAACTGCCGTACACAAATAAACAGATGGCTTCTTGTGAAAGCAAACTGTCTCCCTTCCTTTGGTTTTAATTCATCATGATCACGAAGAACCTGTATTTATGACTTCTGTTTTGACAAGTCACTCTCACTATTGTTCTGTGCACAGAAGTCTCAGAAGCAATTACAACTCATGATGCTGTTTGAATCTGATTGCTATTAAGTGACAACAGTAAGCAGGACCAATGATACCCTCCAACATCCATTCTGTGCTTGTTTTCTGTTTCCACCACAAAGAGTGACAAAGCCAGGAATCTAGAACACAGGCTGACTGACACTTCTTTACTACCCACTTAAGCCATTAAGCATTTATGGAAATTATTTTATTTTCTGCACTGTTTTCCTTTGTTTAAAAGAATTTAACAACCACAGAAACAGTTAATCATTAGACAATTAGCTTAAAAAATGGGTGTGCACATGAGATAACATATATCCAAGCCATTTTCTGTGCTTACTTGATGATGGGTGAAAAATCTATTCTGAATTAGAGATATTTTCTATTGAGATAAGTGGTTTTGGTTATACAACAGAGATACTCAAACAGTCATGGTTATTGTAGCACTACCCACAATCACCAGATTACAAAATCAGCCATGATGTCCATCAGCAGATGAATGAGGAAAGAATAAAGAAAATGTGGGATGGAGTTTTGGCCATAAAAACAGGAAGAAATTACATTATTTGAAGAGAAATGGATAAAACCAGAACCCAACATGTGAAGTAACATAAGCCAGTTGAAGAAAGACAGTTATCCATATGTTGTCTCTTGTGTGTGGAATCTAGATTTAATAACAATAATGTGTAGAAGGCTGGGTATGGTGGTACACTTCTTTAATCTTAGCACCCAGGAGGCAGAGGCAGGAAGATCTCTATGAGTTTACATGGTGAATTCCAGGCAGGGCTAGTGTATCTATATCATCTATATCTATATCTGTATCTCACATATATGTTAAATATATATATATATATATATATATATATGTATATATATAGAATATATACTCAAATATTATATTCAAATAATATACCGAAAATATATGTATATATACATGTAAATTCAATATATGTAACATACATGTGATAATGTATATATGTATATACATATGTGACATGTTGTGATTTGGAAAGGAAAGGAAGCATAAGGAAGACAGGGAAGGATCTGATAGGGTAATAGGGATTGAATATTACTAATGCCCATGATGCACATGTATAAAAATGCCACAATAAAATGAATAATTTTACAGTGAATATATACTATTTAAAATTATTATCTTATGGGAAAATAATTCCATTTAAAGTTCATGTGTCTTTCTGTGAGGAGAGGGATTCATATATTTTGTTCCCATGCAGAGGTAAAACATTTACTTTGTGTGCCAGTCCATGCTCTCTACCCTGCTTGACACAGAGTCTGTTGTTCATGTGGGTACACCTGCATGACTGGCTGGTGAGCTTCTGAGATTTATTTTATCTCCATACCCTGTCACATGGTAGGAATTTATGTCCCCAAACACACATAGAGCTCTATGTGTGTTTGGGGACAGAAATTTAGATTCCCACGTTTGCATGGAAGACAATTCACCTTCTGAGCCATCTCCCTAAGCCCAGTGATTCTAGTTTTGATGTTGTTTTCTGTCTTTCACTTTGCTTTAGAATTTCTATTCACATCGTCAATGCTAAGATAAGTGCTTAATAAGGACATGTGTGTGTGTGTGTGTGTGTGTGTGTGTGTACGTGTGAGGATATGTATATGTGTGTGACAATGTGTTTGTGTGTGTGTGTGTGTGTGTGTGTGTGTGTGTGTGTGTGTTTATTCATTGTGAATCACTTGTGAGCAAATTTCCTAACTATGATGGTTGTGATGGTGTGGTTTGGTAGCATTGTGTCTTCTCTTTTTAAATTTTAATTTCTCTTTGAGGACGGAGTTTTAAGAAGTATAGGACTCTTTAAAGGCTTGGAACTTGCCAAAGAGCTAATAGCTGGTTTACTTTTAATGACTTAAGGGGAAATGTACAGAGAACTGCTTTTAATAATAGCTAAATGCCACAACAAAGGCTGTTGATAAATGATGATAATAATCCTGAGGGTCACATGCTTGTGGGTAATCTTCAGTAATCTGTAGATGGCCCCTATTCTTCAATAAAAATAAAATCAATGCTGGATAAACTAATTTATCAATACTTTGTGAGATGTGTATCAAAAAAAGATGTCCTAAATATTAAAAGAACATCAAGATTCTCGGTGACTCTAGCTGTACCATGTTTATATTTTTTTTAATCTAGGATGAAACTTAACATGGATAATAGCAAAAGTCTGCACTTTTGGAAATTAGCAACCTCAGTATATAGTACAGGATTGGCAGTGCACAAAGACAAGATGAATATTTCAGTATGTGAGGTATTCATGTAACTGCCAAAGAAAGCTAATGCAGTCTTAGACTGCACTCATTGTTGTGTTATTTCAATTTGAGGAGGTAATAATCCAGCTGCATTTTGCATTAGTCAGGGAACAGCTAACCACTACTGTCCTTTGGATTCACTGACAGATTAGTAAACCCACACCAGCAAATATCACGAGAGTGTTCAGTACAAGAAACAGATATCAAGAGAGGTGTGATAATAGCTTTCAAACCCATGAAAGGTTTATAAGAGGAAGCTTGGTTGCCTATTTTGTTTTTCCCCCATAGTAGAAAGGAAAGAGCAACAACACTATTTCAGTTCTGCATAAAGCAGGGTTTTCTAATCATTGGATCTTTCTAAGAGGAAAATGGGTTTCTGAGAGCATCATGAATCTTCATTTAAAGAGGTACTCAAATGGATGGAAGGACCATCAGAAATGGACACAAAGAGATGCTGATGTGTAGTCAGACTGCACAAGGTCATCTGTTGTATCTTAGACTTGCTGGTTTCCCCTTCCATCAGCACCAACCATACAATGGTGTCTGCCTGGCTTCTCCATCTTTACCACTTTCCCGCTTGTAGCTGATGGGTAGCTTGTGGGAAGGTATTTTGAGTTTATACAGAAAATTCCTGCCTGCATCAACTTCTCCTATGTTGGATGCCAAATTATGCACATATACAAGGTAACATTCTACTGTAGGGAAGAGCATGCTTGTCTCTCTGATGTGATCTCTCTGTTCTATTACTGACAGAAATTGACAACAACTTAGGACTTCTTTTATTCAACAGTTTATAGGGTATTACTGTCATTTTAATGCTTAAAAAAATGCCCCATTTTGGCCAATGGAGTCCTTGGAGGTAGGGCTCTCTGTCCTGTTGACATTCTATCACTCAACACTTTGTTACATTCTGGTCCAAAAAAGATGTTCTAGACTTCTCTTTTATGAGTATGTGATATACACATGTGTGCACATACAAACAGAGGAGAGAGAGAGAGAGAGAGAGAGAGAGAGAGAGAGAGAGAGAGAGAGAGTGTGTGTGTTAAAGCTTATTATTTTTCTGCTAGGCTGTGCTGGGTTACTGGCACATACACATGTAGCCATATCCAGAATTTCTCTCTGCCCTGTATGCTGGGGATTGAAATTGTGCCCTTATGCTTTCACAGCTAGTGCTTGCCAAGTGATTCCCCACCTTATCTTACAATCCCCATTTTATATCCCTAGAATCAATCCCTTCTCCAAGGAACCCTGGTGTTTTTAGTTTAATGTATTTTTAAGAAACCCAGTTAAGGACACTCAACATGCTGATTCTTACTAACATCATCTTACATAACACAATTCAACACAACACACACACACACACACACACACACACACAACGTACATACATACACAAGTGCACATATATAAACATTCATAGCTTTAAATAAATCTTATCGTACAAATAATTCTATACTGTCCTGAGTTTCTTTTTGTGCTGTTGCCCTTATTATTAATCCCCCTACCTTGCTCTCTACCTTCTCTGCATCATTCTGTGCCTATCCATGACCATTTTGTCTCCTAGATTCTGGGTTCACAGACTCATCAGTCCATGAATATCTCCAACCATCATTCTTAATGGTCAGGCATTCTGATATTTTTCCTTTGTACTAGGAAAGGAAAAGAAGAAAAGGCTGTTTAGTTTGAATTTTATTTAGCATAAAAATATTCAAAACACATCATCCCAGGGGTTAAAGAATGGCTCATCTGCTAATGTGTTTGCTCCACAAGTATGAGGATTATCATTTGGATTCCCAGTACCCACATAATGTTAGGTGGGGTCCAACCCCATGACTTCCACAACACAGACAAAGACAAGGATCCTTGAAACAAGTTGACTAATCAGACTAGCTAGATCAGCAAGCTCCGGGTTAAACAGAAAGACCTTAATTAGATAATAAGGAGGAGAATGACTGAAGAAAATTCCCAGTATCAATCTGTAGCCTTCACACACACATACATACATGTGTGCTTGCAAACATGTGCATGCATGCACTTGAGAACATGCATAATGAATGAATGCATGTTCACACTTATCCACATGAGAAGAAAAGTAAAATAAAATGCACCACCAAACACTAAAACTTAAATGATAGTTAACACTAATTGGAGAGCAAGTATCACTAAAAACTGACCTTTTTCAATACTATGATAAAGAATAAACAGAATTAACTATTCCAGTAAAATTTAAACAATGACTTGATATGCAAATAAATACTCTCAGGGGCTTAAAATATACTTAGCTTTTAGAGACCTTAAATAAAGAAAACTGAATTCATTTTCTAATTATTGAACTCTGTTGGGTCATTATGTTGTATAGTCTTCCTTCCTTCCTTCCTTCCTTCCTTCCTTCCTTCCTTCCTTCCTTCCTTCCTTCCTTCCTCCCTCCCTCCCTCCTTCCCTCCTCCTCCTCCTCCTCCTCCTCCTCCTCCTTCTTCCTCTCCCTCTCCCTCTCTCTCTCTCTCTCTCTCTCTCTCTCTCTCTCTTTTGGAATGGTGTTCTTCTGTACAGCCTGGCCTGCCCTGGTACTCCCCTTTTGCCTCAGCTTCTAGAGTGTTAGGATCACAGGAGTGTACCACTACTTGGCCACTGTCTTAGATTCTACACTCTAACACTCACACTAACTCTTGAGCATGTGTGTGTGTGTGTGTGTGTGTGTGTGTGTGTTGTGTAAGATGATGTCAGTAAAAGTGAGCATGTTGAGTGTACACACACACACACACACACACACACACACACACACACACACAGCACTCATGCACCTGCTTAATTTGCACTATTCTCTTAGAGTTACTTAGAGGAAATAATCCTTTCTGATGGAGAACTGAATGGGCATACTCATTCAGAGTGTGATGGATGAAGTATGAAAGTATTCCTTGAGAAATCTATGCATGTTTTCCTTTTTCACATTGTTTTATTATTGCTATTTACAGGTACAAATTCCATGCTCCCACCCCAACCTGTAGAAAACAGAGACATGATCAAATCACAAGAAAGAAAAGGAAATATTTCTACAATGGAATCCTGAATCAGAAAGAGTACCCTCCTCTCACAAAGTCCATAGGATCCTCTGACTCTTTGGCAGCAGGTACTCCATTTCACCTGAGCAGGGCTAGCCTATGACTCTAGATCACCTTCATTCATCACACAGTAACTAATTAAAGACTCCCCTTGAGTGATGCTCTCCTAACTCTGCCTGGCTCCAACAGTGGCCCCATTCTTCACAAACCACAAACATCAAAAGGACAAAAGGAAAGCTGCCCAATTAAAAGCACAGAGAAGGTTCCTTAGAACCAGCATGAAAGGAATGCTGACTGATCAGAATTGCCCTCATTTGCATGGCAGGCATTGCATGCAGGGCCAGGTTGGGGTGGGGGAGTGCAGGACACTCACTGTTCTACAGGTGTCTTCAACCTGATGACCTAAAGAGGGCAGCAGTGTGTAAACCCTTTCCTGAATCCAGGTGTTTAATTGTGCCTTGATTCTCTGAGCAATGTGATATAAAACAAAACACCCCAGTCAGACTGAATAGAAACTGGAGGCTCCTTTGTAAAGCAATTTGTAAATAACCTCTACGAGAATACTTATGGTCCATTATCAAGGAGGTGAGAAAATAAATACAAAAGAGAGCTGTTTAATAGAGTGACTGTCAGAAATAGAAATGTCACAAGTTAACTGAGGGTGGCAAGTTTGTTGCACAGCAATCACTTTTGTGATTATCAAGGTTAGTGAATTTTCCTGGTTCCAATGTGTAGCAGTGAGTGCTTACTTAGTACAAGAATGGAATTGTTTGAAGGACACCTCAACACAGTTGGTTGTCTCTCAAGTCTTGGCTCAATTATTGTTATCAAGTTGTTTGTTTTTAAGAACAAGTTATAACTTGTCTGAAAATCATTCATACTCTACCCACTTCCTCTTCCTCTTGCATGCCACCAGGAAAAGCAAACCTCTTACTTTTAGAATTGCTCCGTGTTGGAGTCATGGGGTCTCTCTGCTGGGATGTCTTTCTAAATGCAAAGAATTTTCTGAAGGTGTACAAGCCTCTACGATCAATAAGAATACTCTTTTTAAATCAGACTAGCAAGTAACCAGGAATGGGGTGGAGAATTGGCTAAATTTATCATCTCAGTTTGACATTTTCTTTTCCAAGCTTTCTTTATGGTTTTTAAAAAAATGACAATCTAAAAGGACGTTCAAAAAATGCTTCTCAATGACAAATTAAATAAAAGAACATTGTTAAGTTAAAGTATAATTAGAACCACTCCATGACATCCCTTTGATTGTGATGGAACATTAAAAAAAGATTCATACACATTTACATCAAGTAATGATTAGATTTTTTTTTTCAGTTCAGGAAGGAGGAATTATAAGTGTGTTTCTTTCCCTTACAACACACCAGTAATTCCCCCATGAGTCACTGGCCAAAAGGGTTCCCAAAGAGTCTCATTAATCTCAATAAAATAGAGTGAGTCACATCATAAGCAACACAAAAATAAGGCACAATGAGCTCTTTGCTGATTAAAGAAATACAGTCTTGGTTTTGTGGGGCATTTACTGCATCTCCTGATCCAAAATAAGAGAGCATTTTGCTAGACTCCACAAGAAATGGCATGTATTTCTTGAGACAATAGCAATAAATTTGAAGACAAAGCTTTTGGCTTGCCTACAAGCAAAGTAACACTTGAGCATCCATGCTCACTCACACACAGGCTTCAGTGTAAAGGAAGGATGACTATCTCAGACAGTAGATGGTGCTACAGCCTCACAGAATGAGTCCACAGCACTTAGATCTGTTTAACCTGCTCGTGTCAGCAATTTTCTGCATGTTTTCAGTTTCTTGAGTTTAAGGTCTCCGGGAAAGAGGTGGTAACGCTTCCATTCAAAAGCACATGTCAATGTGTCCTATAGATAGAGGAAGAGGACAGCAGGGAACTCACAGAGCTTAAGATGGAGTCTATGAATTCCTTGGTGGGCATTAGGAGCTGGCTTTCCTTTATTTGGCATGGTAAGATTGATTTCTAAAGCTTTCTGCTATACAGAATCCTGACCAAACCCACATACCCCCCACTCTAGCTAGCTCATCTTGGGGGCTTGTCTGTAATTCCAGTGAATCTTATTCTGGGATCTTATAAAAACAAATCAAGTATTAACACCTTCTCAACTCCCTAGCTGGGATGCCTCTTTGGAACGCACGCCGGACAAGACACCATGAATTGAGCTAATGAGACTCTTCGTTATGTTGTGCTTTCTGCTTCAGAGCAGACTCTGTATGCTTTCTAGAAACTTGATGGAGAATGAAAATCAGTAGATTTCTCATTTAAGGGTCTGTTAGTGTTCTAAATTTTGAGAAGATATCAATTTTTGGAAAATGCTCTTGTAAGCCTGTGCAAGTCTCTGGAGTAGGGATGAGGGTCACTGCACAAGAGTATAGTTGTCCACACCAGAAGAAGGGGAAGTTTTCTTTTCATTGAGAATTACTGACCCAAAAAGAAAAGAAAATCAATGGAAGGTCAGAGCAGTACGAAGCAACTTAATTCAGTTTATTTTCAGAGTGATGTTACAACTTTCCATGTTTTTAAAACTAGGTGGAGGAGACATAAAGATCTGAAGATATGTCAGACATTTTAAAAATTCCATTTAATAAATATAAAAGATAGTGGACTGAAGTAGTGGTGGGAAAACTGGCAGAAAAGATGCAAAGACACAGAAACTGACCAAGCAAGACATGGATAAAGAACACAGGACCTTCCACTGTATACACACTAAACACAGCACACTCATAGTAGACAGTCACAATGAGAGGGAGACAGGTAGGCAACAGTTAGAAAAACACGAACAGGTTGTCTCTTATGGGGCAGTATTCCATTTATTGGTCTTTAGAATATTAAAATAGAAAAATATAAAAGACTTTATGAAAAATAACTCCCAACCATGCTCATGGAAGTAACCATAATTAAATCCAGTGGGTCAGCCACACATAAAAATCAAAACCAAAAGGGGCTGGCAAGATGGATGAGCAGGTAAAGGTACTGGACACCAAGCCTGGTGACCTAAGTTTGATTCCCCAGAATCCACATGGTAGAAGGAGAACACTGACTTCCCCTGGGATGTCCTTTGGGTTTTGATTTCCACACATATTCCAGAGCAAGCACGGGCATACACACAGAGAAAGAGACACATACAGGCACAGAAACACATAGACACACACACACACACACACACACACACACACACACACACTCACGTAGATAAATGAAATAATTTTAATCTACCCAAACAAAGCAAATGACAAGTAAGGGGGGGTGCTTCTTGGAAGAAAGGGTTCAGTAGAAGATGGCAGGGTATAAAAGGGGTTGCAAAGATGATCAAAGTGCATTATGTTGATACTTCCATCAAAATCGTTCCTGAAATTTAAGTCAGAGTTCAGCCTTGACCCAAATCTCATAGGTTCCAAATCTACATTTAAATCACTTATAAAGACAGATGGCCTTTGCTATTGTTTAAACAAAACACTTCAATTCCATGGTATCACTGTCTGGAAATACTGAGTAGAGGTAACAAAAAGAAAAAAGATAGACTACATTATCAAGAGTCATTAAATGGCAGAAGAAGACATAGCTATGTCACTAGGTCTTCATTAACTGAAAACATATAATTTTCTCATTTTAGAAGCATGCTAGTTACTTAAATTCAAACAGATTACCTTTGAAAGTTCATAAGTATGAACGTATACATATGTGTGTATGCATTTAAATATGTGCATTCATTTATACATTCTTAGTTGGAAGGCAATTGCATACTTAAATTTTCCACTAGAACTCAACAGCTTATCATTGGTAGAAAAGACAGTAAGGGCAAAACCACAGCTTAAAATCTAAGAAGCATGTACACATTATTCGTCTAGTTGATGAAGTCCCTTGTGTAAAGTCCCTGGATGGATCCTCTGGGCTGCATTGAAAAAAAAAAAGTGAAAAAGACTTTGCCAATTTGCAGCATTTTCTGGTAAATTATTACCCACAAAAAATATAGGTAAGAAAAACCCAGTTCACTCTTTAGATTATTCATATTCCGTTTATCATGCAGGCCTGATGTGCAACATGTATGGATTTACTTACACATTTGCTCTGTAATTTATAAAACATTTCCATGTATCTTCTGCAAGAAAAATAATCCTTTGTTTTATTACCATACTAGGACCAGCTCCTTTTTATAACTCCACTGGGATTAATTCACTCAAGGCTACAATGTAACACAGGAACCAATAGAACACTCTACCATGGTGGAGACTCCCAGATAACACTTGGAGAGACAGATATCCTTTACTGGAAACAAGGCCTTAGCTCATTCACACATGGTAGCTGGTGGTTAGACTTCCAGAGGCAATATATATATATATATATATATATATATATATATATATATATATATATATGAATTGGGGTTGATGCTAGCTTTTCTAAAAGTGTCATCACAAAGAACTGTATTAAACTCATAGCCTGGTGTCTAAGACTCCAGTTGTCAACTCTGGGCACATAGAAATGGTGCATCAATCACCAAATTAGAAGTCATTTGGCATCTCTGATCTGCAGTTTTCAAGGTGATGGCATTTGGCATCGTACGGGGACTATGGAATTTTTATGAATCATTGTGCGGATCAACGGATTTTTGATATGCTTCATAAACCCTGTTACATGATGTGAGATACACATGATAGTATTAGCACTGGTATCAAAGATTTGCCTGGGAAGAAAAGGAAACAGTTGTTTTGAGAGTTAGAAGAGGGTGACATCTAAGGAAAAGAGCTCTGTCATAAGTCATAGTTCCAAGGGAGCTGCTAGCTGCTTAGTAAGAGCCAGGAAAGATGACAAAGTAATTTCTGGTTCAAGCATGAATGCTCAAGTATAGGAGTTTATGTGCAATTGCCAGATGCTTCAAGCTAGCCGCTAAATCCAAAGACACTTCATGCGCCAGCAACATTCTGGCATTTCAAGCCAGAGGGCTGCATAAATGTACATTCCAACAGGAAGAGATGTCATGGGAAAATTACTCAAAAGAAGTAACTGAGAAACTGATGAGAAAGGCTATGGACTTGAAAAGAATCTAAACCACTGGCAGGAGAAGGAAGTAGAATCTGAGTGTAGACTGGGACTAGACAGATGGCTCAGTAGCAACAGCTCTTGCTCTGCAATTGTGAGGACCAGAGTTTGATTTCTTTATCATATAAAAGTTGGGTGGGATGGGAGCCTTCTTGTAATCCTAGAGGTTTGAGGCACAGATGGGATCTTGGAGCAAGGTGGCTGGCAAGACTAGTCAATCAGTGAGTTCTGGGTTCAGTGAAAATTCTGCCTCAGTAAACAAAGAGGAGAGTGGTGGATGACATCATCCAATGTCAACATTCGACCTCTGCATGCACACCCACATACATGTACCATGTGTTACATGAACATGCATACACATACATATATGTATGCCACTCATGCAAAAGGATAAAAAGAAAGCATGAGAACTTTTTAAAAGATGGTGGTTAAAAGGAATAACCCTGCTGTTTACTTTTTCTAAGGATCATTCACCCCAGGGCAGGAAGGGGTCACATTCATTTATGGCTTCTTGGAAGCACAATAATCTTTTGTCTCTGAGCAGAATCTTTAATGTGTGCATTCAAAACAAATTGCTAAAGTGCTAAATGTTTCCTTTATTACCCCTAGCAAGAGTTAAAGCTTCAGGGTATATTTCAAGATGCTCAGGAAATGTGTACACTAAATAGTTTTCTTTTTTGTTGTGGGGTTACCTGGTAGATCATTTCCATGAAAAGAAAAAAAATGAGCAGGTAGATTTACTCCTGATGCCTACCTCCCATTGGCTGGAGTTATCATTGTTCAGTTCTTAGTCAAAGTCATAGTAAAGGCCATCATGAGCTTCATATATATTATCACACTTGTCTATATCAGCATACCTATGTCATGTGTTTATTCTCTACCACATGACTGCACCCAAAACCTCACTACACTATGACCAGTATGAGGGTAGAGAACATGCCTCTATCATTCAGTACACACTACATTCATAGTACACAGTGACTGGCCTAACAGGTATCTGAGTATCAAAAATGAACAGGACTGGTGAGTGGCCAGCAGGTAAAGGGCTCATCATGTAAACCAAAGGACATGGGTTTGAAGTTCCAGAATGGGTTAACATACACCCGTGATTTTTAACACTCCTATGGACATAGGAGAGACAGACAGAAGATGACACCAGGAAGGCAGCAATCCTGGACTAGGTGGTAGTCATAATGAGATCCTTGCTTCAAATAAGGAGAAAAGCAACACCCAATACTGTTCTTTCTGAGCTCTATGTGGACATACGTATGGATACACTCACACACTTATACGCATACATGTATCGCACACAGAGACATCACACATTCCATCACACACACACACACACACACACACACACACACACACACACACACACACACACACATGATAGAAACAGAAGATGAGCAAACACAAGGCAGCACTTTTCCTTTCCAGTCTGTGACAGTGTCATCACCATTTCCAACAGGCCACACAACTAATTAGAAGGAGAAAAGAGGCACTGGCTCCCACCTCTGGTTGACTCCACAGGCCTGTAAGTTACTGATTTCTATTTCAATATGACTACAGTTCAGTGCTCACTTTAATTTGCTGTGAAAGAGGCACTTGGGTGGCTGCCAATGCACAGGTATAAATGAGCTCTGCCTAGTTCTCTTTTGACTCTGAAAGATTGTGACATGATGTGTTGGAACCAGAGATGCTCTTTTCTGGAGTCAAGATATAAGAAGGTAGAGGAAGAGATGGGAACCTGAGCGTGTTCAAAGTGATGTAGAAAGAAAACATTCAAAAGCAAAAGCATACGGAGTCATTCCAGGAAGGCAGGAAATGACCATTAGACGTATGTCCTCAAATACAGTAACAACTTGACAGGGGGTAAAACAAGTGTCTCTAAGATAATATATGTTAGAAAATTAGATCACTTAGATGGCAGTTTAGGGATTAGAGATGAAGGCCTTGGACAACATAAGCAGAATTCCCAAATTTTATTTCACTTAATATGTTGACCATAGGGAAGTTAAATATTTTTTTTAGTATAGCAGTTTCCCTGAATTTAATTGAAATAGCGATACATCTCTCATAATTTGAGAATTGATGGATACATTTATGAAACATGTTGAGAATAATAAGCACTCAGTATGTGCTAGTTTGTCTTTATTCATTGAGACTTTCATAATGCATTTAACATACTTTGACAAATTCACCTCCTTATTCTCTTCCATTCCATTCCTCCCTTGTCTTCCCTACCATTTCCCCTCCCAACTTCATATGCTCTTTAAAAAAAATCCTTTGAGTCTATTTAGTGCTGCCAATCTATGCATTCCCTTTGGACCATCTACTGGGAGGTGTTGTAGAGCCTATCCAGGGCTGCATCACTGAAGAAATCTGACTCTCCTTTTTTTGACAAACTATCAATTGTTAATAGATCTTCATTGAGGAGAAGGAATTCATGGGTGTGTGTGTGTGTGTGTGTGTGTGTGTGTGTGTGTGTGTGTGTGTGTGTATAGTCTCATTTAGAGATGAGAACTCCTTATTTTCTACACTCTGATCAGCTCTAAGTCTCTGTATTAATTACCATCTACTGCAGAAAGACATTCCTCTAATCAGGCTTGAGAGATTCATTAATTTATAAAGATAAATACTTTACTTAGAGGGCAATTCCACATTATGTTGGTTTAGAGGAATAATGGCAGGAGGTTCTTTTTTTAGGATCTATGATTTACTCAGTTATAGGTTCTTGTCCCAGTTAACAGTGCCAGGCATGACTGCCATTTGTGGAGCAAGACTTAAATCCAAGCAGAAAGCTATTGGCTACTCCCATAACATCTGTGCCACTATTTTACCAAAGTGTATATCTTGGCAGGCCAGTCCTTACTGTACCATGTAGGGTTTATAGCCGAGTTTGACTAATGGTTATTTTTCTCCCTTAGTGTGTGGAAAAAGTGAAAGCTGACTTTCCCTTAGAAGGAAGACAAATTAGATATGTCACCACCAGGTGGTGGTGGCGCACGCCTTTAATCCCAGCATCTGGAGGCAATGACAGGCATATTTCTGAGTTCGAGGCCAGCCTGGTCTACAAAGTGAGTTCCAGGACAGCCAGGGCTATATAGAGAAGCCCTGTCTCAAAAAACAAAAAACAAAACAAAAAACAAAACAAAACAAACAAACAAAAAAGATATGCTATCACATCTAACTTAGAATAAATGTTGATATCCTCACAATGGCCATAATGATCTCAAATGAAAGCTCATTAAAGACAGGATTCCTAAGTAAAAGAATCATTTTTGTGTGTAAACAATAGATACTTCTGTCATTTAGACCCAAACAGAAAACTTATATGTGAAGCCTGATCACTAGAGATTCTACATTTCAGACAGAAGTCTACTCTTAGAAACTACAAGTAGTTCAAAAGGTTAAACTTTTGACTCAGAAATATCTAGACACAAATTTTGATTCTGTTGTTTCCTAGTTTTGTGATTCCAAATAAGCTTCTTGACCTTAAAGCTAGGTAATTACTTATGCATTTCTCTGTGGTGTATATGTGTATGTTTGTATGTGGATATGTGGATATACTTGCCAAGTAGGCACTTGTGGAGTTCAGAGTTTGCTATCGGGATACTTTTATTAATCACGTCTAAACTCTATTTTTGAGACAGAGGCCTTATTTACCTCAGTGCTCATCAATTTGGCTAGGTTTGCTTGCCTCCTTCCATACCTTCACACTGAGGTTGCTGGCATGTGCCACTTATACCTGGCTTTATCTGAGTTCTGGCAATATAAACTCAGGCTAGTCATGCAGTAAGTTTGTTGGTCACGGAGTCATCTTCTCTCTCTCTAGATAATTTATTTTTAATTTGGAATAGTTTCGTGACTCCATACAATATGATGAGACTTTTAAGTTCTTGAAAAAAGTTAATCCTCATGATCATAACAATCAGGAACATCATCATCAATCATGAGCCCGATCATGACTAAACCTATTTTGGATTGTGTCCAAGTATTTTAAGTCCACAAAATTTCAGGTATAGGAAGCATCCACAATGATGAGAGAGGAGAGCAAATCAAATTTAGTAATAGAGGAAAAATATGCCTATATAAGTCTCCTGAAAAATACCATGGACTTCTAACTTGTAATTAAGTCCACTTCAACTTTACAAGAAAACTAAAGAAGAAATCGAATTGACAGCTACTAGCATTGATAACAAGTGCTCAGAAAATTTTGCTTCTAGTGAATGAACCATGAAGAAATTATCATTGTACATGAAGATTTCTTTGCCAGGACAATGTAGAAACACTTTGACAAACAGTACAGGTGCCTCCATGCTCATTTGCCAGGGCAACACACCAAGAAGAAAGACAATCCCAGAATGATATCAAGTCAAAGGATTATTATGCTTGTTGAATCCACATTTCAGACTTTCATTAGCTCTCTGGACATCATCAGGCGCTGTGAAAATGCTGAAGACAGGACAATATGACCCTGAACTGAGAAGATTAATAACCGGTGAATAACTAAACCAGCTCACTGATCATTTGCTATGCTGATTTCTACAGCTATCCTAATGGATTATTTGAGTAGTTTATTGGGCATAGCCAAAAATAGACTTTATTGAGGGACATGAAAGTTCATTGCATACCTTAATCGAGTGGCATATTTGGCTTTGTAGCACAGAATCTTTTCAAATCTTTATTTTTCTTTCTGTTTTATAACTCTCCAGAATTTCTCAAGGACAAAGAGCTGCTTTGGGGAACATTAGCACAAAGTCCTACATGCACTGTAAGACTGAACATCACACAGGAGCCACCGAGGCATGCTGCTGATCTTGGTACCATGATTAGACACCTGAGAGAAGGTAGAGAGGTAGCAATCCTTAGGTGGGCAGTCCATTCTTCAATAGCAGTCAGAAGACTTCAAGATCTATGCTCCAGCACAGGCATGTATTTACATAATGCTAAACAAAGGTTTATAATTCTCATCATGTTAGTGGTGAGTGACACTCAGGCTCCATCTGTTTCTTTTACTAGCTCAGCTCATGCACTCAGTAGTTATATACATAACCTAAAATCATAAGGCCTGAAAAATAAAAACTGCAGGTGAGCCATAGGAAACTTAATTTCATAGGGACTTTCTTATCCATGCTATTTGGCTCTTCAGAAATGACGCGGAGCAGGGTAGGGGACTTTTGGGATAACATTTGAAATGTGAATGAAGAAAATATCTAATAAAAAATTTTTTTTAAAAAAAGGAAGTACAAAAAAATAAGGAATAATTAGACAGTGGTAGCTTCTCCCATGTGGACAATATTAAGGGGGTGTTAAAGGCTTAAAAAAAAAAGAAATGACCTGGAGTAATTTATGCATTTGGAAGATTTTATAAGGATAGAATAATAACAAAGGAGTAAAAATAATTACAAGGAATATGTGTAAGCACTTCTTTCCATGTTATCTTGTTCCCCTTTATATTAGCTCTATTAGGGAGTCATTTAACACTTCTTTAAATAGTAGTAAAGGTGTTTTTTTTTTAAAACTCATAAGTCTAGAAGGCTGAAAGAATGATTGAAAGGCATTCTTATTAAAATTGAGGATGTGGAGAAGCAATTAGATGACTAATGAACAAGAATCCTTGAATCTTAAGCTGACAGTGGGGACAGGCAGGCTGGAAAGAAGTCCAGCTTTATACAGTATCCTGCAAAGATCCCAGAAATGGTTTGCTAGAATGGTAGCAGCAGAGCTCTGATTGGCTGGATAGTGTTAGAAGACGTTCTCTGAGCCAGAGGATAGCATCTCAAATTGATGGTAGTAGACATATAGTGAGTGTCCATATAAATGAATGCTGACATTCCTTGTCTCTTGCTCAATCTGATTTCCAAAGGGACTTCTGCCCTTCAAAGAGAAGGAAGACTAGATAGTATTTCCAAGAATCAATCAGTCAAAGAGAGAAACTGTAAAAATTCTGATGAGGTTGAAGACCTTTTCAAGGAAATGATTTACTCACATTGAACTCATATACAATAAACTTTTCTCCACAGGTCATATATTAATGAACAGGAATGTCTTTAGATGTCTCCACAACTGGAATTTGGAGGACAATGGAACATTACCTCCAAAATGCAGAAGCAAATTTGCTTCTACTCTAGAATTCTAGTTCCAAATAAACTGTTATCCAGTATGAGAGAAAAGGCAAGAAACTTCAAGAGAAGCAAATTATGTTTCAGAAAAGCATTACAAGATATACTTAAAGAAATGAAGAAATAAATCAGGGGGAGAATGAGAAGGAGGAAAAGGATTCTTCTGGAATGAGAAGAAGAAAGAAAGAAGAGGAGGAGGAGGAGGAGGAGGAGGAGGAGGAGGAGGAGGAAGAGGAGGAAAGAGATATTTACAGTTTCCAGGAGGATGGTAAAGTAACAACCTGAAATGATGGACTAGTTATATTTTTTGTTGCTGTGATAAAATACCCCAACCAACAGTTACTTAGAGGAAAAGGTGTTGATTTTAACTCATAATTCCAGGTTACAGTCTACTGCAGCAGTGAAATTAAAGTTTCAGGGTCTTAAAGCTGCTAGACATATAGTATCCTAGTCAAGGGCAGAGAGTAGAGTACATGCCTGCCTGCTTGCCCTCCCGCCTGCTTGTTTGTATACACTCAGCTTGCTTTCTCCACTTTTATATAGTTCAGGGGCCTCCCACACCCTACCTAAGATATGGTGATACCCATGGTGGGCTGGCTCTTTCCATACCAATTAACTAATTTATACAGTCCTCCAGATATGGTGCTAGACCAGCTCAATAGAAACACTCCTTAGAACATACAAAGACCTTCCTTTTCCTTTATTATCTTTGTATGTCCTAAAACTTAAACAAAAAAAATTATTCAGAGTACCAAGTCTTATGGAGAACTATGGATTGTTTCTTTGCTAGGTTATTCCCCACCCCTTTGAAATAGTAATTAAACCTGTATTTTGTTATTGTTTTCTAGTCTTGTGTTTTAAATTTCCTTTCCTCTGAGTTTCATTCATGAAGATGTGCTTCGATACTAGACATTGAGTGATTTTGTTAAAGGCACAGCTAATCACACTGCCTGTATTTTGAAAGTAGATTTAAAAATTAAACAATTTAAAGCACAAAAAAAAGAAAGAAAAGAAAAAGAAAAAGAAAGAAAGAAACAATTCCTTATTGAGACTTCCTTTTCAGGTGACTCTAGGTCAAATTGACATTAAAGCTATCCAACACAGTGACACTTTATAGTATGTATCTAATCATTTTTAAATGCTCAAAAGAACTTCTGAGCAGGCTGTGATGCCACATACCTGTAATTCCTGCAACTCAGACTCTGTGATAGAGTGGACTGTGACCTGCAGGCTGGCAAGATCTTGTCTCAGAAACAAAACAAGTGTTTGAGGAGATGGAATGTTGGCACTCACATAAATTCCACTACCAGAACACAGACACACAGACACAGACACAGACACACACAGATAAACACAGACACAGACACAGACACACACACACACACACACACACACACATACACAGGCACACAGACACAGACACACACAGACACACACAGACACACACAGACACACATACACACAGGCACACACACACACACAC
>NC_034591.1:122856212-122901314 GCF_900095145.1 Mus pahari | reverse complement strand
CACACACACACACACACACACACACACACACACACACACACACTGTAATGGTTTGTATATGCTTGGCCCCCAGGAAGTAGCACTATTAGGAGGTGTAGCCTTGTTGGAGTAGGTGTGTCACTGTTGGTGTGGGCTTTAAGACCCCTCATCCTAGCTGCCTGGAAGCCAGTCTTTTCCTAGCAGCCTTCAGATGAAGTTGTAGATTTCTCAGCTCCTCCTGCACCATGTTTGTCTGGATGCTGCCATGGATCCACCTTGATGATAATGGACTGAACCTCTGAACCTATAAGCTAAGCCAGCTCCAATTAAATATTTTCCTTATAAGAGTTGCCTTGGTCATGGTGTCTGTTCACAGCAGTAAAATTGCAACTAAGACACATGCCAAGCAAATATATAATGCAACAAGAGCAAGCACACAAATTTTGGAAAACTGTACAAAACCTTGAGATTTGACCTAGTAATGCTAATGTTTTAGAAAACTAACAACCACAGACATGCTGGAAAAGGCAGAATGAAAGAATGGGAGAGGACTGTTTAGGCCCTGGGAGCTCAGGAGGTACAGGTAAGTTCATGTTGTTGTTCCTCCTATAGGGCTGTAAACCCTTTCAGCTCCTTGGGTACTTTGTCTAGCTCCTTCGTTGGGGACCCTGTGCTCCATCCAATGGATGACTGAGAGCATCCACTTCTGTATTTGCCAGGCACTGGCAGAGCCTCACAGGAGGCAGCTATATCAGGCTCCTAAAATCTTGTTGGCATCTGCAATAGTTTCTGGGTTTGGCAGTGGTTTATAGGATAGGTCCCCAGGTGGGGCAGTCTCCGGATGGTCATTCCTTCAATCTCTGCTGAAGAACTTTGGCTCTGTAACTCCTGTCATGGGCATTTTGTGCCCCATTCTAAGAAGGGACAAAGTATCCACACTTTGGTCTTCCTTCTTCTTGAGTTTCATGTGTTTTGCAAATTGTATTTTGGGTATTCTGAGCTTCTGGGCTAATATCCACTTATCAGTGAGTGCATATCATGTGTGTTCTCTTGTGATTGGTTTACCTCACTCAAGATGATATCCTTCTGATCTATCCATTTGTCTAAGAATTTCATAAATTCATTGTTTTTAATAGCTGCATTGTATTCCATTGCATAAATGTACCACATTTTCTGTATCAATTCCTCTGTTGAGGGACATCTGGGTTCTTTCCAGCTTCTGGCTATTATAAACCACCAACCATAGAAAACACATGGTGGGACTCATGTCTCTAGATGCATATGTAGCAGAGGATGGCCTAGTCAGTCATCAATGGGAGGAGAGGCCCTTGATCTTGTGAAGATTCTATCTCCTAGTATAGGGGTATGCCAGTGCCAAGAAGCAGGAGTGGGTGGGTTGGGGAGCAGGAAGAGGGGGAAGGGAAAGGGGAATTTTGGAGAGGAAAATATGAAAGGGGATAACATTTGAAATGTAAATAAAGAAAATATCTAATAAAAACAAAACAAAACAAAAGAATGGGAGAGGGCTGCTGAGAAAGCTGAGCAGGTGAAAGTGCTTGCCACCAAGCTTGAATACCTACTTGAGATCAGTCCCCACAGCACCTGCATGGTAGAAAGATAGAACTGACTCCCATCAGGTGTTTCTTGACTTCAATTCGGCACAGTGGCATGCCTGCCCCATATCACAAAATAAATAATTAAACCAGTTGATAAAAATACAATAAAAATAATGGGAGAAGAGAAATAAAAGAGGGAAAAGGAGGCTGGAAAAGGAAAGTAGAGAGAGAAGTAATTATAAATTGGTATATTATTGCCTTAGAAAAACACAGCAACTTATAATTGCAGTTACAGATTTGTGAGTTAGACAGATTTATTCTAGGAAGATGAAGGAAATAAAATTAAAGACATTTCTGGCATATGCAATAGTGTCTGGGTTTGGTGGTTGTATATGGAATGAATCCCCGGGTGGGGCAGTCTCTGGATGATCCTTCCTTCTGTCTCAGCTCTGAACTTTGTCTCTGTAACTCCTTCCATGGGTATTTTGTTCTCCATTCTAAGAAGGAGTGAAGTATTCACACTTTGGTCTTCCTTCTTCTTGAGTTTCATGGAGAAACAACAATATGAACTAACCAGCAGCCCCTAGAGCTTGTGTCTCTAGTTGCATATGTAGCAGAGGATGGCCTAGTAGGCCATCGATGGGAGGAGAGGCCCTTGGTCTTTTGAAGATCATATGCCCCAGTACAGGGGAATGCCAGGGCCAGGAAGTGGGAGTGGGTGGGTTGGGGAGCAGGGCAGGGGAGGGTATGGGGGCTTTGGGGATAGCATTTGAAATGTAAATGAAGAAAATATCTAGTAAAAATAACTATAAAAAATTAAAGACATTTGTTTAAGGTGCAACTGGACAACTCAAGTTAGGCTGTGGTCATCGTGTTTCACCTTTGACCTCTGGAGTAGCAGAGACTGAAGACGTGCCCAAGTTGTTTAGTTTAGAATTTATTTTAAGTCAGAAGAAACTCCCTGAAACCAAAGAATCAAGAAATGTGAATATGGGACTGTACTTAAAGATGAAAATCAATCCTAAACCAAAGGACAGCAAAGGCCGAGTGAGTGGAAGTGATCGCCTTGAGGATAGGGGAAAAGAGGGGCAGAAAGGTCACTACTGAGGCTAAGCCATTTGGACATAGGAGATTCTTATTTTTCTTTCCATCTCTGGGGGAAATTTAAATTTAGAAATACAATACTGCAAGGCAGACACTAAGACTCAGAGAGTTTACACAATTACGTAGCTAAGAAGAGATTTCATCTTTATCTGCAGACATTCTCCCTGTGTATGGATGTATGTATGCATGCATGTGTGGGTGCACAGGCCAGATACCTTGAGTATCATTCTTTAAGAATCACCCACATTCTATTTTCTGACATGGGTCTCTCACTAACTTGGAACTTTCTAAGTGAGGCTAATCAGCCAGTAAGCCCTGGATGTCTTGTATGTTGTATGGTATATATATATATATATATATATATATATATATATATATATATTCATGTTAAAGAATTTGGAGCTATTTGTGATGATACACACTTGTAATCTCAGCACTCAGGCACTGTGAAAGACTGACTGTGTGTGTGTTTGTGTGTTGGTGTGTGTGTGCTTGTTGTATGTATATGTGTTAGTGTGTATGGACATGTGTGCTGGTGTACATGTGAATAAACACCTATAATTTCTAACCTGTTTCTGTTGGCTTCTCCAGAACTGGGCTTTTAAGTGCATGCTACTAGACCTGACTTTTCATGTGCTAACTGAGGATTGAACTCAGGACCTCATATTGGTTCCACAAGCACTTCACCAACTAAGCAATCTCCTCAGCTTTCTGTTGACTCTTTCAAGAAGCATAAAGCTAGCCGGCTCTGGAAGTGTGAGTGGCCTTAGGAGGGAAAGACCTCTCCTTTCTTCAAAACAAAAAGGAACTGTATAGATTTATGAGGCAGGACATAATAAGTCAGTGTACAAAGTCAAGGAGTGATGAATGATCAAATCACTGCAGGTAGCATTTCTTAACCATTTTTCAAAATGAGAAAAACCCACCCTTTCATTAATTTAAAGTAAGTGTACAGATTTATATGTGGTAATGTGATAATCTGATATATGTAAACAGCTGTGGAGATAAGATTGGATAATTAACATTCCATTATTTCTTTATTTGGAGGTCTTTTTTTTATCATGCTTTATAACCAGAAGACCTGTTATTTTGTAGCGTCTTTGTGTCTGATTGTGTTGCACTGTCTAGGGCTGCCCTGTAGACAGCAGGTTTGGTATTGGTCTTACTTTACAAAGACAGAATCTGAAGCTTAGAGAGGAAAGGGGTGAATTTTTTTTTTTTTCTGGGGAGGAGCCAAAACCCATCGTAAGAAGCCCTAAACACTGTATTTTAGGCTTCTTTGTCATGTTTAATGACCTGAGGATGTTGTCAACCTTTATAAGAGATTCACCCAGTTGCTCAAGGTAAATCCCGACTTCTATACCTCGCTGTTATCGCTTCTCAGAAACAGCTGCCTTGATTGGCTTGCTTTCCTTGGCATCCCTGTGCCAGATCAAGTGCCATCGTTCTGCGTTCTGCTGCCTGGTGCACTTAGGGGAAGGGCCTCTTGTGCCTCCAGAGGGTTAGATAGGAAGTTTTAACACTGTTTCTGAATAGGGGCTTAGGAACTGCTGAAAACTGTCCAAACTTCATGTCCAAACTCCTTCCCGAGAATTAACACCTCACGTCCTTTGACAGAAACCATTGTGTCACACATGAGAGCATACATTCCCTACATGGCTGAATAACATGCTGAGATTAATTTGCATACCAAATGATTCTTCAGTGAGGCCCCACAAAAGGAGTACATCTCAGGAACACCACTACCCCAAGCTTCCCACTTTCTCAACTTTGGGTAGACATGTATTCTTGTTTGCCCAGGGCATACTTGGTTTATCTCTGCTGTCCTTGTGTGTCCACTCTGTATATTCTTATTTTAAGAAAAAGGCTATTTGACACCCTCAAGATATACTATTTGCTCTTTTGCCACTATATGGAGGGATACTTAGGGCTTCAGCTAGGACTCTCTTGCACACATGCTAGGATATGAGCTGCCAAGCCACTGCTGCATAAGAAAGATAGGTAAAGGAATTAAAAAAAAAATCTGTATTCTCTCTTTCTCAAGAAAACAACAGGCATTTTATTGACCTAATGAGTTCTGCCTACTGTCTTAAAAGCAAGATCATTTTCTAGGTACATTAAATGAAACCAAGTTATTTGACAAATGACAGGAGAGTCTGGGTCAGACATTACAGTTAACCGCAGGCAGAGCCAGGTGACACCTTTTGTGGGCTACTGATTAAAATATGCTGATATCCATCTTTCTGAGAGAAGAATAAGTCTCTGGTATTACAGAAGGGATGGTAATCTTGCAGAGAAGGTTAATCAGACACATAGAAATTATATCTGCACCTTGATAAATTTACAAGTCACTCAAAGATCAATCACATACCGCAGCTGCCCACCTCACAGTCCTGCATAGCAGGAAGGACTCAGCGTAGGTGGACACTGGTTTGTAAGAGACCTAGTAAAAAGCACACCACACTGCAGGCTGGAACAGTTCTTCCTGCTGAGTTCATTGATTTGTGGCTGTCATAATACTTGCATGGCTGTAAACAACATAAATACAAGAGGTAGCTATATAATGATGGTTTACTTTGGCCAGAGAAGGGAATGATTAATCTCTCAGATCTCCAGGCTGCGACAAAAAAACATTGATGGATCCTAGTGCATTGTTTAGAGACGTATACCAATAAACAAAGGCATGCACTTTGAGATATTCTTCCTTGGTAACTAGCAGTAGAATCCATGGAGCCCAGGATAAAAAGAATACATGTACAATGACAGGAACATGGTTAGACACCAAGAGCTATTCAGTATTTTATACGCAGAATTCTAACTGGACAAATTTCCCATTTTATAGATGAGATTACTAAAACTCCTAATGATTAGTTTGTCTCATATAACAGATCTACTAAGAATAGTAGCTTTTGAATTTAAAACCAAGTCTGTCGAGGAGAGGCCCTCGGTCTTGCGAAGATTATATGCCCTAGTATAGGGGAATGCCAGGGCCAGGAATCGGGAGTGGGTGGGTTGGGGAGCAGGGTGGGAGGAGGGTATAGGGGACTTTCAGAGAGGAAACTAGGAAAGGGGATAGCATTTGAAATGTAAATGAAGAAAATAACTAATAAAAAAACGAATGAATGAAAAACCACAGATTTTTAATAAATTTTCAATTCAACAAACAAACAAACAAACAAACAAAACCAAGCCTGTCTCATATCAAAATTCATGTTCCTTTGGCTATGCTCCATTGGAGACCTCTCTCTCCTTACTCCTGCTCATGGAGACCAGATGAGGGTATCAGATGGCCTGAGAATGGAGTTACAAGTGATTGGGAGCCACCTCATGTGACAGCTAGGAAACAAATTTGGGCCCTCTGCAAGAAAACAAGTGTTATTACCAGCCAAGCCATCTCTTTAGACCACCAGTAATGCAATTTTTGTTGTTGTTGGGATTGTTTTCTTTTAATTGCTGTTTTGTTTTCAAAGCAGGGTTTTACTATGTAGCTCTGACTGTCCAGTAACTCTCTGTGTAGACCAGGTTGGCCTTGAATTAACAGAGATCCACCTGCCTCTACCTCCTAAGTGCTAGGATTAAAGGTGTGCATCACTATACCTAGAATCCAATCATGCATTTAAAAAGATGTCATATTTATTTTTCAAGTGTGTGTGGTACAAATGCATGTTAAGTATGCATGTTCAATTGTGTGGGTACATGTACATATTGGTATACGTGCATGTGTGTTTACATAAACCAGAGGTTTATGTCTGGAAGAAAGGCTTTTATGATACATATATTTTACCCAGAAGGGCCTAGAAAGGTATTTGGCTGTGTGTATATATTCAACTTTTAAGACAAGATGGAGGGAGATTCAAAGACTATCAGGAACCCCTCCCAGATTTTGAAGGGGTCACCTTCACTGTGTCTCCAAATGCCAGACAGGCTTCATCCAGGCACACTATAATGTCACAACACAGAATCCTGAGGCAAAACTCCTGTCCTGAAGAACTACAGCAGCAGAATGCCACTCTAATGGGTATAGAAGGCTTTATGTGTATTTCTAAGCATGCAGTGGCATAGACAAATGTTTAGAGGATGTGGCTATTTGGTCAGCTGCTGGAGTTCTGAATTGATGAGCTGTGAGCAGAGAAAAAGATGGAATAACTATTTGTGTTGGGAGACTGTATTGAATAAGATCAGCATGTCATCAAACATTGGAATTTGATTCAGTGTGGCAAATTTGATCCCCTTGCAGACAGACTGGTGGGTAAAACTGCCTACACTGTTTAAATTGTAATTTTTCTCCTTTCCTTTCAGAGATCATAATGTGAATTCATTTGAAATAAATGTTCCCATCATGCAACTGTCTTGCACATGAGAGATCTCATCCAATTTTCACCAGGAAACCGAGTGATACTTCCAGGTAGATGTTCTGGTTTTTGTAGACTTACAAAGAAACTTGAAAGGAGAATGTGTTGATGGTTCATTCTTATGATTTCATAGAAATTTACGAGACTTTAACTCTCCATGTTAAAGGCTTTTCATATTTGAGATGAGAAAGCTGGAGTCTGGAAGATATGCCCTAACCAGTTCACTCTATAGGTCATTGAAAGATCCAGGGCCAAGTACAGTGGGTCTCAGTACTTTCTGCTCTGCTGTGATTATTTCGATATTCGCATAGTTTCAAAAAGTTGTGTTGGGAGTTGAGGAGACAGGCCAGTCAGTAGAGTACTTGCCTTGAAAGTACAAAGACCTGAATTCAACGCCCCAGAACACATATGAAAAAGAGCTAGGCATGGTGATGCCTACATATAATCCCAGTTCTGGGAAGGCAGAGCCAGGTGGGACTCACTGACCAGCCAATATAACCTACTTAGTGAGTCTCATGTCTGTTTAAAAAGAAATCACAGTGGATAACAACAGAGAAAAGATACCTGATACTATCCTCTGGCCTCTACATACCGATGCCTGTGTGTACCTACCCAGGCTCACACATACGTTCACACACCTCCACAGAAGGGAAAGAACGTCATACCTCTTTAAGGTTTTATTTATGACCTAGCACGGTATCTTCTGTTTTATTGCTTCTGTCCCCTGCTAAAGCTGAACTGTACACTTCCCCAGATGGCAGTCTACAAAGGTAAGTTAGCCAAGAGGTAGAGTTTCTTTGTCTATAATTTACAGCCCTTCCTCAATTTATTCAGGAACTTTTCTGCAGAAGATGGTTCACTAGTGATTTCAGCTGGGAAATGACACCTTGATTTTCTGAAGCTGAGGCTTAACACAAACTGTGCCATTCAAGCACACTACTCCACCAGTTAGAAATAGTCATCAAAACGAGAAAAATAGGTTCATGGGTATCTTGTGACCATAATTTCAATACATTAATCTACAATGTCCCTGTTGCTTTGATGGTTGACAGTATCCCCAGTCAGCAGCCGGGGAAAGGCAAAGCCCTATCTAAAGACAGGACTAATTTGTTTCCTGGTGAGAGGTGACAACCTGCCTCCATTTGCTTCAGATTCCTCAGAGATAATGACTTGTGTTTTCTTGTCACAATTAACCAGAAACTGCTCCTGGGAAGCCCATATCCATGCAGATAACTGAGTTTCTTTCCTACTGATAACCTCTAGTCATAAACACTGGAGAGAAATGCAGATTCAGTGTGGCACCATAAATTCAAAGAATTGAAACATCCACTTCTCCAGTTTTCTCACATCCTTAACATGGACAGCTTAGATTTACCTAATAATTTAATAACTGGAAATAATCAAAGTAACACAGTTAATTATGATTGGCATCTACCTAATTGCATGACTTACTTTCAACTGGTTCTAAGCCTAGAGATTTGAACAGGATATTATTCCCTGGACCCCGTAAAGCCCCAATACATGGAAAAACATAATAGAGATATTTTTAATGGAGGATATGTTACTTAAGAAAATATCACTCTATATTATAGAACAACGTTTTCTTAACCCATAATGCATTGTTGATAATGGCTAAATTGATGCCAGAAGGGAGGAAAGAGTTCCATCAGAGTCTGCAATAAGAAAACAAAATCAAAGATTTCTCAGGGGCTAGGAAAACTCGAGGGCAAAGACTAACATCATGGGATGCTAGTACTCTGGGGACAGCGATGGGAGAGGAGCACAGGACAAGGTTTATTCAGGGAAGGTCCTGAGAATGCCGAGATGAATTGAAAATCCCCTCAACAGTCCACTCAGATCATACATTCCCCCTGATGCATGGATTTTTTTTTTTCAACAGTGTTTCCCCAGAGCAGAGGTCCAGTACGAAATGAATGTCAGCAACAGTAGAAAAATCGGGAATTTTATATTTTCAGTGGCCTACTTGTTTGCAGCTTTTTACCTTTTACTTGACACGAATAAGCCCCTGTAGCTCCTGCCCTCTCAGGTCACCTAGAGTTTCATAGCTCTTTAAATGTCTGTAAATAATGGCCATCCCTCCTCCTTCCACCCTCCGTGAGTCTTCTGTAGCTTAACCAGCCTGACTTCCCATAGCTGCTCCTTTTATTGTCATCCCAGATGCCACTCTTTAAGCTGATTTCAAATCTTAATGTCTGTCTGGAAATAAAAGCAACATCCTTCCCTGGTTTTTACTGCCCCTAGTACTATGGGAGATCTTATAGGTTTCACTCTTTTGCTTAGGATACTGTATTACATTCTAGATTTAATTTGCATTTTTAGCCAGCATACAGTGTAATTGAGCTATCAGTTGCTTTATGGTCAACTAAAACCTCTAACACAAGCCTGACCCTGAAATTCATCAGAAGTTTAGAACCTGAATGTGAATCTTTATTTATGATGATTAAAATGAAACTTGTCACATTTGGCTCCCAAGATGATCTTTTCAAGGTAATTCTGAATGCTGATTCTGTCATTTAATCTATCCCCTAGTGATTCATATGATCAGAATTCATTCTGCATGTTATCAGCTATGCCCAGTGCTACTGATAAGAGATTTCAATAGCAAAAGGTTGAGGAAAAGAATAACTAGACGTCTACCTTCACCACTGACATTGCTGTCCTCTATATAAGACATGTTGAAACTTTAACCCACCACACAACAATATTAAAAGGTAGATGATTGGAGGTTGCAAAGACGGCTCAAAGGTTAAAAGCACATGCTGTCCCAACAGACCGATTGAGTGTGATTCCCAGGACCTATATCAGGTAGCTCTCAAACACCTGCAATTTCACCTCCAGGGATCAGACACCCTCTTCTGGGTTCTGACAGTAGCCGCACTCAGGAATACATAGCACACACAAACATAAACACACATAAACAAATCAATACTAGTTTTCTTCATAAGAGTGGGCTGTACAAAGTGGCTTAGTTATGTGAATGATTAATTTCTCCCCTGGGAAGGTTTCTGGAGGAAGTCCATCCTCTTTCACCTTTCCTGTTTCTTGGATTACACGAAGATGCCTCAGTGGTCCTCTCCAGGGCATGTAGCAAAGAAGTGTCATCTTGGAAGTAGGGGTCAGATCCTCACCACATGCCAAATCTACCAGTAACCCCAGAGACATGAGACAAAGGTTCTGATATTTGTACGTTACCCAGTCCACAGTATTTTGTCATAGCATTATGAATGGACTAAGATAATGTTTTTAACCAGTTTTGGTGCGGTACATGTGACCTTGTCTTTTGCCCCTCTTTTACTCTCATCTTACCCATTGAATCATCATAAAGGTTTTCCTTTCTTTTAGAGAAGTTCTTCAGGTATCGTTCTGAATAACAAGAGGAAATAAACACCTTTATAAGAAAATAAAGTAAATCTTAATTTATTGCTTAAAATTATATCCTCGTAGTGTCTGGAAAGGTGGCTCACAAATGAAGAAAGTTTACTGCTCTTGTAGACCCAAATCCAGTTCCTGTCACCCACAGTGAGTAACACACAAACACCAGTGATTTAGGTTCCAGGGAATCCGATGATGCCCTCTTCTGGCTTCCACAGGTACCTACATGCCTATGGTATACATTCACTCAGGCATACACATATCAAATAAAAGAAGCTAAAGTTAATCTATGCTTAAAGAAAAATTAATGAAACTCAATTCCTAAGCTTGAACTTAGTACCATATTTTTGTGATGGGGCTAACAGTCGGCAGCTTTACATTATATGTTGGTAGAGATTTGCCTATACCTATAAATCATTCTAAGACAGAAGTTTAAAAATTATGGATCTTTTGAATGATAGGGTTGTCTATTGCTTATATTTCTGCAAATAATTTATAGATTCTTTGTATGACTAATAATACACAGTTTTGCATGACTAATATATAATGCAAATTTCTTCTGTATGTATTAATCACCTTTTTCTCTAAATTTTCTTCAAAGATGTAAAAATTCCCTGTGAAGTTGGTGTCAAGATCACTTAGCTCCAGTTAATAGAATGCATTTTATTTCTGTTTAAGGAGAAGGTAACATCACGTGTCCCTCTGCTGTGCTTAGCTTCTGGGGTATGCCCAGCAGTCATTTGGTGCCTTCACCTATGGATGGGAGCTCACCTCAGTTTCACACTATATTTTCCTTGAAGCTTTAAAAACACTTTTAAAATTAACATACAAAGCTTTAGACATCATTGTGGCCTTTTAAAGGTAGAGTCCATTTATGATTCCTCCTCCTCGTCTCATCTCCCACATTCCTCCGCTACTCTGATTCCCTTCACTGTCTCCTCCAGCCTATTTTGCTCTTTTGTGTCCTAAGGGTAGATTCAGGAAGTCTCATGCTTTTGGGTCATTACCTGAAGTTCCCCTTCCTGACATTCCTATTGCTTTTAACTCTTTATCTTTACTTATTGTTATTATTTTAAACTTGCATGCATGTTTGTACTCTTATTTAGGGATCTGTGGAGTCCAGAAGAAGGTATCAGATTCCCTAGAGCTGGAGTTAGAGGGCTGTTGTGATCTACCTAATAAATGTGCTGAAAAGCAAACTTGAGTCCTCTGCCAAAGCAGCAAGTTTTTTAACTGCTGTGCCATCTCTCCAGACCCTTCCTTATATAAAACAAGATATATATTTCTCTGTGTGTGAGTTTTTGAGCCTGTATATGTTATTGTGTGCATACCTAGAATATTCATGAAGACCAGAAGAAGATGCCAAGTGTTCTTTACCTATTCATCTCTGTCAGGATCTCTCCCTGAACCTGGGGCTCATGGTTTCTCTCATAATCTGGAAACTAGGAAGCTCCAGCAACTTTCCTGCCCTTCCATGGCTCTGAGGTAAAGCTATAGGTGTTTGGGAGAATTCCCAGCTTTTTTATGTCAGCACGTGGATCCAAGGAAATTCTAGTCTTCATGATTACAGATTCGATGATCTTCATTTATGAGCCATCTCTTGTCCATACTTTTACTTTTCATAACCATTATGAACTATATTGATTAATGTTTGCTAAGCTTTGCCTTTACTCCCTTACCTACTTCCTGTGTCTCCTTCCTCCGTATCCCTTGTATGCTGTCATGGTTAATATGGATTGCCAACTTCATAAGATCTAAAGTCACCTAGTGGATGAACCTCTGGGCATGTCTGAAAGGGAGTGATAGGTTGGGTTAATTGTGAAGTAAAGATCCATTCTAAATGTGGGCACTCCCAATCCATGGATTTGTGCCTCAAACTTAATAATAAAGAGAATGTAAGCTCAACAGTAGCATCTTCTATCTGCTTCCTGTGGAAGCAACATGACCCTGATACCTCAAGCTTCTGCTGCCATGGCTTTCCTTCATGATGGACTAGACCATCAAACTTCGAGCCAAAGGAAGTTTATCCTTCTTTAAGTGGTTTTTGTCTAGTGTTTTGTTATAGCAATGAGAAGTGTTAAGACACATGTTCTCTGTCTCTGTTTATCATCTACACTTACATCATTTGCTCCGAACCTTGCAGCTGTTGCTCAATTTAGACCTTGTCTGTGAACCTAGTTAAAAAGAAAAATTTCTGGGTTGCACCCCCAAATCTTCTGGCTTTAGGGAATAGTTGGGGGCTGGTATGCTTACTTGAAAACTCTCATAGTGTTCTGATGCTTTGGGTTGTGGCTGATAGTAGCCTACAACTACAAAAGAGATTGCTAGGTACTGTGTATCTTCTGGTTGCCTCATATCTTAGAACTGAATTAGGGAGTCCTTAGAGCAACAACACTGGCCATTATTCTAAGTATTCTTTATCCTTTGCAGTAAGGCCTGCTGAGGCACACAGCAATGATCAAATGTCTCCTAAACTGTATAAATAGCCAAGGGAGACATATAGAGATCATGCCAGGAAAGAAAGTAGTAGACTTAAGAAGACGTGTATGGAATAAGCACTGTTGGTTAGACTGTGTGCATCTCAGAATCCCTGTGCAAAGTAGAATCCAAGTTTTTCCTGCTTCTACAAACAGTTTTACTTCTGAAGCAGGTAAGGGGGAAAGCCAATAAAATGACAGGTGACACAATTTTCAGTCTGGAAAATCTTCAAAGCAGATGTTGTTAATCTTCACTTAATAACAGGCATTGCAGCTTTACACACTGATTATAGACCTGCAAGAAAATCTTGTGAAAAGACACTGCTGCTCTGGTCATTCTGCTTACATTTCTTCTCTTACACTATGAACCCAGGAACCCACTTTCAGCTCCTCAAATGGATGTATAACAGAGACAACCATTTTAACCTTTTAGAAATGGCCCCTGCTAAAGCAAATCACAGAGAGATGATGGAAATGTTAATTAACTTGCTTTCATATTGGTCAGATTCTGTATTTAACCCCAAGGCCTAGAGGCTTTTGGGTGTTTTTCTAAGATCTGATTGCCTATGACAGCCAGAGAAATTCAATCATGGTTTGGTTAGGTTGTTCCCTTGGGAGAGTCAAACACATCTTGCTTCTAGTGCAGAAAACAAATGCCAAGGAAGGAAGGAAGGGGAGAATCACTTGTGAATTATTCAGACACATTTCCTTTCTGGTTCAGAGTTCATAAGACACCAAGACTTCTCTTTCAGAGTTGGAAGCAGGTGTGAAATCCCTCTTCCCGTGAGGCCACCTCTTTAACTAAAGGACAGGAGAGATTTAGCACAAATATACACACTTGACACACCCTCTGTTTCTGAGACATCTTGTGCCCGTGACAATTCCTATCGGACAAAGCAAGAAACCCCGTGAAATTCAGAGGGAGAAGCAGGAGACAAGATGGCTAATTTTGCTCTTCTTTTAATATATTAAACAATTAGTCATTTAAAAGCCATTTCTGCCAAGGAAATAAACATTTAATGAACTGAAGAGCCCAACATAAACCATGTCTCTCTTTGGGTAGAGGAACTGCTCTGTGGAAAGATGACTGATGAAACCTAAAAGAGATGCACATGAGAAAGATGGATTTTTATTTATGTGTTTAAAATATATATAACTTTAATAATGTCAAGGATGTGCACAGAAGGGCAGAGGCAGGTCAGAGATCTATGCTTTTAATATCAGCTTCCTCTCGAGTAAGAATTTTATCGCATTAATAGCTAAATCATACTGATTGTAAACCAACTGAAATGAGGCAATTAGTATGGTCTATGACAGTCAGGAAGAATGAAATGTGAGTTCTCCTACACAAGCCAGATGGATATCTTCAATATATTTCTTATTATCTGCTCATGGTAATAAGTTCAATTAAACTGAATCGGTACAACACAAGTGTCTTTGAATGGCTGGAAAAGAAATTAATTATGTGCTTCACATTTGATAAAGCTCGAGAGTCATATTGTATTGCTTTTGCTTGTTTGTTCGTTTGGCTAATTCTGGCTGTTAAGTGTTCATTAAGGAAAAATAATCCATTATTTTATCCTACATTTTTTTTACTCATAAAGCATTTGTACAGAGCTGGTTAGATATCATTGGTATAAAATTTGTGTCTGGTCTGCAATATAATGGCGAGAAGTAGAGGATTTCAGAGCTGCTGTTTAGGTGATGTCAACTGCAGTGTGGAGTTTGGATCTGACCTTTTAAATATGAGATGTTGCAGAACTAGAGCAACCATTTGCCAATACTCATATGTACACTTCTGGAATTAGCAGTTTTCAACACATCTTCATGTATATTCACCTTTTCTTTTGAGAATATATATTTAAAATCCTATGCCACAAGATTATGAGTAACACAGCTAAAAAAAGTTTATATAAGAACACTTGAGATTTTCTTTCCTCATAGTTTATGTTTACATAAAATTATGTGGCATTATTTCATATTAGCAACTTGGCATTTAGCCATAATACATTATTAGTTAAATAATATCTCTTGCACTGATGGATTTTAAAATGGCTTATGTTGTTTTTTTCTTTGTATTTCTAAAGATCATCTGTGACTTTCTCAAGGGTAAATGCCCAGAAATAGACTTCTTGGTCCATAGTGATTATAGTTTGTAAAATTTGTCATACAAATATCTATTCTGGTTGTGTGTGAATAGGATTCTGGGCATTTGAGTACCATTTTCCTACCATGCACACCAACAAAGTCATTGCTATCTTTTGTTCATCTTATATATAATTGAATGCTTAAGTGCATTTTCATAATTATTATTGATTATGGTGATGCTTCTTTACAAGTGGCTGACTCATGGTATGTCTAGTACACCCAACAAGGATGTGGTACAGGTGCTTATCCTCATCCTAGATGCTTTTCCGTGAAAGAAAAGGGTATAAAGAAATACAAGTCAAAGGATGATGTTTTACTCATAAGCCAAGGACAGAAAAGTCAAGTACCTACCAGTTCTCTTGGAGTGTAACCTTTATAAATTTAAATCGCAGTACTACCAGATCTCTTTTGTGCGAGTGAGTTGGTTAAAAGAAGGGGCCACTGTGTCTATAGCTGGAATTGCTAAAGTCAGATAGTTTCTGAACTCTTTATGGTTGTTCTCAAGGTCCTCATGAATGCCAGAGGAAATCATTATGTCCCATGCCATTAGATTTCGAAATATGTCAAGCTACTGTGAACATGGGCAGAACATGAGGTACAGCTGCCCACACTTTCCCTTACTATTATAGATGTCAGTAGGATCTACTACTGATGTGGCCTGACCACTGCTCTATGGAAGGATCTATCATAATTAGTATTTAGCACTTTTAACCAACTAAGTTTTCCTCCCTACTTTAGGTGCCTTGGGTCATAAATTGTGCTAATCCTATTAGGAAGGCCTTTAATTATTGCCTGGATATAATTGGTTCCAGTGGAAGACATCTAATTAGGTCAAAATGTATTTTGTTATAAGGGTCTAATGTTAAAAGCTTTTGTTGTGTGTTAGCAATCAGATGTCATTGCTGGTTACTGATTTCTGATTGATCCCCGGTCAAATCTTGACAGTGTTGAATAATTTTACATGTAAGATATTCCCCCTCCGAACTTTTTTCCTACTGAAAATATTATATTTCCACACATCTCTCTATTCATGGAATAAGTGCTATTTCTCAATGTCCCATGGAGTTAACACAGAAGATGAATTTTACACCGCCTATACTGGAGATGCTATAGATAATCTATGGTACTGGGAAGAAATTTTCTTTTTTCTATGTGTGTTGTCTTAGTGTTTCATTGCTGTGAAGACACTATGATCAGAGAAACTCTTACAAAGGAAAATAATGCTTAATTGGGGTTGGCTTGCAGTTTAAGAGTTCTAGTCCATTAACACTAGGGTGGGAAGCATGGCAGCATGCAGGTAGACATGGTTCTGGAGGAGCCGAGAGTGGTAGATCTTGAACAGCAGGCAGCAAGGAGACACTGTGTCATTGGACATAGCTTGAGAATAGGAGACCTCTAAGCCTACCTCCATAGTGATAACACTTCTTCCAATAAGGTCATGCCACTTCAGTGCCACTCCCTATGGCCAAGCACTCAAACACACGAGTCTTTGTGATATATTCCTAATCAAACCAACATATGTATATATTTATATGATTATACATAAATATATACCTCTTATACATGTATGTATGTGATTGAGCTACTACTACTACTACTACACACACACACACACACACACACACACACACGTATGGGTGAATGTACTTGAAGAAGCTGTTGTTTCTGAACATGAATGACATGCATGAACTTTTGATGAGATGAACAATGATCACTGTGTCTGGCAAGGAAGTAATCAATTGAATGTTCACTCAATCCCCAGAGTGCCTTCAGTGTGTAGGGTTGCAAAGGAATGCAAAGTTAACTTTTTTTATGGGAGTATATGAAGTCTGAATTAAGGCCTACAAAAAACATCACTTCCTTCATAGGCCCTCGAAGTAAATTTTTTTGTTGTTGTTTTATTATGATTGTGAGTCTATGTAATGACCTGTAATGACTTAAAATAGATGGATGAAAAGAACTCTCAGAATTCAGGTGAAATGAGGTTAAACTGTTATGTTGGCCTATCTCAAAATAAACATCACTGTATCGGTAAAGGAGCAGCCTAGGAAAAGTGTAAGGCAGAAGTCCAGCTAGAATAGGTTTGTGTGTTAAGGAAACCCAGTGACTGTCCTTCACATTGTAGGATCTTCCTAGCCTACTATTTTTTTGTTTTAACTATATGAAGTTCCACAAATCCTGTAGAATGAAGCTAAAAACAATGTTTACTGACTGGCCAAAGTTATTGTCCTGTGACAGGTGATGACCTATTGCCTCTCTGTATTTTCAACATATGTCCAAATTATGATTCACCCTGATGACTCTTGGGTGAGAGTAATGAATGTCCTGGGAAAGAAATCTCTCTACCAATTGTAGCTAGTCATCAGATAGGAATTTCCAGCACACAAGGTTACCATGAAGTGCAAGCAGAACTGTATATGATCAAGGTAGAGTATATGTATGTGTGTGTATGTGTGTGTGTGTGTGCGTGCGTGCATGTGTGTGTGTGTGTGTGTGTGTGTGTCAGACCAATGTTTAAAGGATTATTTAAGGAAAAGTTATCAAAAGAAAGGATCCACCTATATACAAAGGATTGAACAGTAAATATTTAAGGCCATGGAGGTCAGAAGGCAAAGTTAAGGTTTTAACCCAACTTTTTTACTCTACAACCTTGCTACAGTTTAAAAATCACAGTCATATAAACAAAATGTCTGCCTGACTTCTAAATATACTTCATTCATAAATATTGAAATATCAATTTCATAAAATGTCTACATTTAAAAATATCATGTTTCTCTCCCCTAACCAGTTGAACATGTGACTGCTATTCTTAGCTTTGGGGTAGACACAAACCAGCAGATGGCTGGATACAACCCACCGGTCATGGTGTGCAGACTCAGACATTCTCTAGCTCAGGTAAGCATGAAGATCAGTTGTAATTTTCATTTGACATGCAGTGTTTTTCAGGTCTTACCCCTCAATGCAGTGAAGCAGAAGGTTGGGGGCAAGGCCCAGAAGACCTGCATTCCCATGAAGTCCTCTAACCAATTTTCACTTGCTCGGAGACACAGACAAAGTCTTTCATTTGTAGGAAGAGTCCTGTCAAAGCATAGACTGAAACCACTAACCACAGTTACACAAGTTCCCTTTGGAGGTAGTGCGACAAGATAACCGTGGTAATCATATCCATAACCTAAAAGCCTGCATTTTATGTTGATCCCTGGAGGTGATCAATAGAAGATAGGGTTGGTATTACCACGGTTATCTTGTCCATTCACACCCAGACAAACAACCTCAGGTACCCTGCCTTAGGCTTGAGAATTAAAAAGACTTGTCATATAAAACCTCTGTAGCTAAGGAACCAGCCATGGAAAGGAGTGCAATGCTTGCTACCTCTGGTATAAAGATAAAAAGTTAGGGAGTCCAATACTGCATGTATAGGTAGCTGCCATCCTCATAGCTCTTAATAACATTAATAATAAGAAACATATGTAAACTGTTTAAAGGGTGCTTTCTGCTAGGATTGGGGAGTCTGACTTGAGAAGTGTTCTTGCTTAGAGTCCAACAGCGAACCAAATTCCAAGTGTACTACAGCTAGCATAAAAAAAGAAATTCAGCAAAACTTAGAAATTCAGACGGTAGGAGGATAATCAAGAGTCTCCTGGGCACCTGTCAGAATCCAGCAGTCTGGAAGCCTGCTCATGCATAATTTGAATATTTATCCCCTAGATGGATACTTGCCAGGGGTTTATTTCAAACCTCCTGTCTCATGTAGAGATTGTGCCCTCTTCTCCTCTACTCACTGATCCCGTGTCTGAATATATCTACCTTCAGCCTCTCTCCAAATAACTGGGCCAGAGGTAGTGAGTAAGAGAATTGAATTTTAAGCGAGTGGTTAATGACACAATTATTGTAAAATGGTTAGGAGGAAAAGGTGTTCTGATGTCTGACCTTCCCAGAGTTCTAATCCCAGACATACGAAGAGATCAAAACGAACACAAGCGCATTTTAAGGTTAGAGAGCACCTTCTCTGATAAATCAGTCTCTTTGTAGATCTGGAAAGTGAATTAAAATATGGCAGTGTGCCATATTCCAGGCTCAATGGCTACGGTTGCACTGAAGGTGTGGGCTTGGAGCATTTGCTGGGGGACGAGCCCATGGCACAGTTCATGCTGAGTTCAGAATGGGTTTTCTCCGCCTTTATTGTGCTTTATGGAGGAGATTTCTTGATTGTATTTCTCAGCTTACTTTAATGTCCTTGGTAGAAACTGGCAGAATAGGCAGCCTTCACCACACATAGGCACTACCCTGTAATACCACATGAGGGCTTCCTAACCACCTTGGACTGTACTTAAGGTAACAGGATTCTTATCTTCTGTGGCCCTCCTGACCAAATGAAGTTCAGAGCTTCACCTTCATATCATAACAGCACAGGAATCAAAGACCTGGGTACAGAAGCTGTTCTATCTGAGTGCCAGTGACCAAGTTCAGAGAGACCACTGAAGCACATGAACTTCCAGTGGAGGGTGGGTTTCTAGGCTGGGGCAACCTGAACTTACTGTTTACATGAGAGCATGTCTGCCTTCCTCTCTTCAAATTACCCATGTTCTTCCTCTCTCAGGCCTTCCTCTTTCTCATATTGTTCTGAAAATTTTAGTGTGTGCGTGTGTGTGTGTGTGTGTGTGTGTGTTTCCTGAGACAGTGTCTCTTGTAGTTCAGGCTAGCCTCAAATTCTTTCTAGAGCCAAGGCTGGCCTGGCAACACTGGTCCTCTTGCCTTAGCATTCCAAGTGCTGGTATTATAAGCATGCAGAAAATTTGGAGGACTTTGTGGGTGTTTTTGTATGTACAAATATATATGTATGTGTGGTATACATATTTATATGTCCAGGTGGGCATGTACATTGTGCACATGTATGTGAAGTCTGTAGACAGACCAGATGCAGTGGGAGCTGTCCACCTCATTTTCTTGGACAGTGTAATGTCAGGTAGGCTGAACTAGCCGGCTAAGGAGCCCCAGAGACCTTCCCTGCCTATGAACTACATGCGTATGTCTCCAGAAAAACTATTGTTTTCCTAATATATATCAAAACACATAAATGATTACTAAAATTAGAAACACTTAACTATGTATTTACTATATCTCTTGTATTATACTTAAGGCATTGTTTGGGCATATCTTATTAGATGGCAAGAAATAAATTATTTAGTTTATGAAGATAAGTAAAAGTTATTATCTCAGCAATATTTATGTCTATATGGAATATGAGGTGGCCATGATATACTTCATTCTGGTATATTTGGAAGCTTTGCTCTGTGGTACTAAACAATGATGCAGCAGAGAATTAAATGGTCAGTTGGAAATAATCTCATCTTTCTGGTAGTCTCTCCAGAGTATGCACCCTGATGAGAAGATACCCCACTCTTCACAGTGCAGCAGGGAAACATGATGTCTATGGTTGTATGTCTATAACCTCTAACATACTTGCCTTTTTAAATTACTCTACCAGGTTAGAAACTTCATTAAGTGTTCAATGATATAGCATGTGTGATATAGAATGTCATTTTATTATAATATAAATAACAGCTATGTCAATAACAATAACAACCATCACTATTCTCAGGCACCCATGCTTGCCACTTAATGTGGATCATCACAAATGCAGAAGCCATGTGTAGAAGCCAGCATGGCTATTATCTCCATATAGGCTACTAATCACATTCAAGGTCCTAGAGATGGTAAGTCAAAGAAATGAGATTTAAGCCACATCTTTTTGACTTTAATCCTGGTCTTTAATCATAACTTAACATGCCATGCTAGTATTCTCTTATATCTGTATAAGAGGGCCATCACTCTAACAGGGATGAATTTTACTAGTGCCCATCTTGGAAAGCTTGGGCTCCCTATCTTGGTCCTAGTCAATCACTAAATCTCCTCTGGTAGCTGACATATCCATATATTACCAAAGGTCTCTAGATGGAATTCTATGCTATAAATATTAGCTAGTCTCTTTTTCCTTTGCCCTGTGGAACAGAGTGAACCTACAGGCATATGCCTATGCTACTGGTTCAGAAAATTAATAAACCAAAGTAGTTGAAGTCCAGATAAATACAGATCTACTTCTAACTAATGCTATCTGACTTCCAACTCTCCATCTTTACAGATAAGAATATTCATGATAAAAAGGACTTTCAAGATGGCAGCAAATTGTCAACTTCCAATGACCCTGACATATATAATTAGGTGAACTTTTTTAGCTTCCATGCTTAAGCTATAATTGAGGTAAATATTCTTTCTGAATATTTTAGCTTGCCGTAGGCTGTCTTACTTCAGAGAGGAAGCTACAAATAGGTCAGTAAAAAAGAATATGAAGCAATTCATCAGAATGCATTGAGTATCAGCAGGAAAAAAATGGTCTCCAATTTTACCAGTAGAACCAGGGAGAACTTGGGTCAGATTTCTGGCCTTAAATCCTTCCATTTGTGGTGACCTTCAACAAGTCACCACAATGTTATTTTTATTAGTCCAAACATCACTGAGTTCCCCATGCAACTGAAAAATCCTAAGACCCGACTGTGCAAGACAGGAGGTGATAGAAATTCAAATGAAATGTAAATTAAGATCTCATCCTTTACAATTCTCAGCACTTCCAGCAATGCCATCAACCTGGTGTTGGGACAGTCTCACATCATATGCTGTGCTAAGAGCAGAAAGGACTTTCAGTCATGAGATATAAAGCACCCAGACTAAGAGATGAGGGACGTTTTATTTCCTTCAAACTGACAAGGTTGGCTGGGTGACTTAAGCAAAGCACACAGGTGATCAGAACCCTTTATTACTTGGAGAAGCCATATCCATATCTCTGAATACCCAGGGCAGCTCTTTGTAAAACTGCCAGTGTCGTTGCTTAAACAATGTTTGCTAAAAATAGTACTTGAATCATGGGTTTTTAATTTGTTAGCACAGGGTTCCTAGACATGAATTTCAAACCTATAGAGACTTGAAAGAAATTTAATTAAAGGACTGCAGATAACATTCGTTAGACACAATGACTGTAATTCTGAAATTGTATTGGACGATGCTGAAATAAGATAGCCTTTCAATCATATTCATTACCAACAGTTCTCGAAGAATTGTTAATCATATCATGCTTGCTGTGATGAATTAATCTAGCAACAGTGATATCTATACATATTAATATGAATGCTGCCACGTCTGGAGATTCTATTATTAGAAGTAAAGGCACACGGGTTCTTTGAGTTAGCCATTACCTTTCACAATCACATTCCCAGTACTGCTGGCACTTCCAAAATGGTTTGTGGCTATGCAGGTGTAACTTCCAGCATCAGATTTAGTCACATTGATGATTCTGAGGTTTCCATCTTCAGAAATGGTAATTCTGAAAGCAAGGCAAATAAGGAAAATGTTGTGATGTTTATCTCGTGAGAAATTATTTCTGTCATTCTGTTGCCTTTCGCACTATAAATCATAGTTACATCATTTGACAGCCTCGTCTGTTTTTAGGAAGTTTGTCTACATATGCATAAACATCATTGGGATGTGCGATGTGTTTAATACTTCTACTCTTTTTCTTGCTAGAAACAGTCTCAGACTTTGGTTAGAACAACAATTGTGAATATTAGATTGGTTGTAGGCATTTCTCTTTCCGTGAGAAGAATGCAAAAGGAAATCTTGAAGACCACCATTAGTTTTATAACTGTTAATAAAAAATTTAAAAAGGAGGTTGAGGAGATAGCTTTGTTGGTGAAATGCATGCCACGGAATTGTGAGAACCTGGGTTCCCTTTCCAGAACCTGTGTGAAGAGGGCTGGGTTGGGGGCATGAGTTTGTAATCCCAGCAGTGGGAAGGCAGCGCTAGATGAATGCCTGAGACTTACTTACTGGTCAGGAAGTTTGGCCTGTCTGGTAAGTTCCAGGTGAGTAAGAGATTTCATCTTTAAAAACTAAGGTGGTTAGCATGCAAGGAACAATACCCTAGATTTACCCCTGGCCTCCACACATGTGTCCTCATGTCCTTACTTCTCTCATTCCCACATGATCTGTCTGTCTGTCTGTCTCTCTTTGTGTCTCTCTCTGTCTCTCTCTCTCTTACACACACACACACACACACACACACACACACACACACACAGTTTTACTTGGTTTATGTTTTGTCTTAAATGACCTTTAGTCACATTGGTTTCCTATATGTTCCTAGAGTATTTCAGATCTCTTTCTACCTCAGGGTCTTTATACTTGCTATTCTCGCAGACTTGGGAACTACCTCCCCGTTTGTCAATTCCTTGTTCTTTGTTCTGTATCTTCTGAGAGCAGGGACAGTGCTCATCATATGACTATCCTGAATCTGGTATATTGAATAGAGTGGGATAAATTCCCTGTAAACTGTTGTTAGCCGTAGGATGAATGAGTGTATAAGTAAATTCTATTCTAAGAACCGACATATGTTATGGGAATTTGAGTGACTAAGCCACTGGATGCTTGTAGATATTCAAGCCAAGGATCTAGAATGGGCAGAGCTTTACTTAACAGAATGTTTGACTAGGTATTTTAAAAAAAAAATAAATGAAGATTTAAATTTACTGTATTGCAGACACCGTGTTTACTATCATTTGGATAATGAAACTATAGCTCTTCCCAGAATGTGTTCCAGATTATGAACAAGTTAGCACAAATGTTAAAAAGAAAAAGGATGCTTTAATCACAAAGATGCGTCTTTATACATCACACATGCCAGTTTCTGCTTGCTCCTGTTTGTAACCTTGGGTCTCCTTGTCTATGCCATGGACTTTATTAAACAAACCTGACTGGCTTTTAGAAAGAACAGATTCTGTGGGATTTCTAGCATGTTCCCCTGGTGTTTATTAGCCAGTAGTGTCTTTCATCTTTTAGTTTTGTTGATTATTAATCAATTACCTGATATTTTTACTTTTTGTTTTTGAGAAAAAGATTCACACTTTGTAGCACAGGCTGGCCTTGTATTCTGACCACAGTGCTGGGATTATAGGTGAATGCTAAGATATCTGCCTCTTTCTTCTTGAACAATGGACTATTAGTCACTTCTAAGTATTGGAAGATGGGCTTAACAAAATCCTCTTCAGTACTTTCATTTTATAGAGTAATTAAGTCAGTCTATAAATTAATTGAGCCAGCTCAAATCAACAGAGACGGCACAGAGGGGGCAACTAGCGTGTTCTGGTTGGGCGGTCTGCATGAGTGGATGATGGCTGTAACTGTGCTGCTTTCTGATGGAAGCCTGGAGTCAGGGACAGTGGCTTCTGAGCTGAGAGAGTTCCCCTTGTGAACAATAAAAAGTCATGTTGGAACCATGGACATTACGATGGCAGTGGCTTCTGGCACTTGGCCCTTGAGGACTGCCTTGGTACATGTATGCTTTATATTTTACAAGCTGCAAAACCTGTGGAGACTCAATTAAAGCAGAGTTTCCCAAGTAACCAAAGCCTGCCCTCAGCAATGGCTGTGGTTGTTATGGGTTTGAATTCCAAATCACAGAAGATGAAGCAGCTTTAAAATTAGTCACAGGTCCTATTTGCAACACAAAGAGAAGAGATACTGCTCATGGGAGACTTCTGTTTATAAATCATTCAGGCAAAGAAGGATGCAGGCACCAAAACCAACCAAGTTTAAGACACAATAGATGACCAAGCTATAAAGTCAGGTAATGCACCTACAAAAGCACTGGGCAGCTAGATCCTGTCAGCATCTGCCATGGAACGGGGCTCACCTTTCCTTGTGGATTTTTACTCAGTCAGGGGTTGGTGTGTGAAAGAGAGGGGTGCTGTGCTCCTTTAAAAAGTCATTACCAATACTTCTGTAAATAAACGTAATGAAACTTACTATGTAGCACATTGAGTCATAGACCTGGGACTTGAAAGTAGAAGTGGGGATAGTTTGGAAGAGGATGGGTAATAACTGGAGTAGGAGTGGGGGAAAGGGTAATCAGGAAGTGAATATCATCAAAATATATCATGTGCGTGTGTAAAAATGTCAGAAGAAAACTGATTACTATGCAAAAATGTAGTAGATAATGATGAAATTTCTATTGGTTTTTACAGTTACTACCTCCAGTAATAAAATTCCTCAAAACTACAGTTTTCAAAAGCAGTCTTGCTCTAGCTAAATCAAAGCCTTGGTTGAAAAAGATGCAACCAGGAGGCCTTCTGCTTACTCACCCACAGAGCCATACACAGTTGCTCATTGAACAGCATTTGATTCCTTATTTACCAGGGAGCAGATGTACTAACAAAAGTGGAGTGGCGACCACATTTTAATTACCTCAATAATAACAGAAATAGCTTTCAAGGATCTAATCACATTCCTATTTATGAGACAATTTTTTGGAAATTGAGAAATGTTGGCATATGATAACTCAGTAAATAGGGTGGCGTTCATAGTTTGGATGTGAATTGAATTCATCTAACAGGAGGTAGATGAGCCTGGAACATAGGAAACACACAGGGACACTTTCAATGCACAAAGGTCTAATTAATAGATTGTTTCAATTAAAACAGTATCCTTCTAATGCCAAATTCCTAAAGCTATTGCCCAAATTAAACTGTTCCATGCAAATGCTATGGATCAGGAAGGGTGCAGAGGATTTCCCCCAAAAATGATGTGGGACCTAGCCTACCCTTGATACATGTCAAGTGTATAACATGACGATATTATTTATGCTCAAAGGCAGGGCAGCTCAGTCTTTTCAGTACTGATATTTGGAACTAGATGATTCTTAGTGTTTGGGAAGGATACCAAGCAACATACCAGGGCTATCTCAGGCTCCATCTCAACCCCTTATGTTCTGCAATAGAAAAGGTTTGAGGGAATTTGCCTTTGGAAAGAGAACCGGTCTAAGCCAATTGGCTATTGCAGTGACTGCCATTGGTTCTATTCTGCCCTTGCGCCTCCCACCACCACTGCCAATGTTACTTACAAAGAGGTAAATAAAAAATTAAAAAAAAAAAAAAGACTTGAAATATTAGAATTTACACAAGAGGATGCCAGAGAGGAGGCTCATTTGTATGAAGGACAACTTCAGTAGCCTTCACTAAGTCATGTCACCTTGCTATGATGCTTATTTGACCTTGCTGCAATCTAGATTAGAGGGCAAGCTGATGTCCTCAGAATGGTTTCCCTTGCAATACAGCTCAGTGACTTAGGTGGCAAATTCTCATCCTCAAGTTAAAACTCACTCCTATTCTTAAGCTGTGTCATTTTGAGTAAAGTAGTTTCTCTGTACTTATTTTTAAAAAAATCATCTTTTTAGTTTACATTTCAAGTGGTGTTCTCCTCAGTTTCCATCCCCACCCCAGTTCATCCCCTCTCCCCTCCCTTTTGTGTCTATGGGGGTGCTCCTCCACCCACTCACCCATTCCTACATTACTTAATTTGAGGAAACAGATTAGTAACAACTATGTCTTCTAGGTTGTTGGTAAGTTTTGCAGCATTTAGAAAAATGTGTGGCATACCAAATGTACCATCTAGGTGTATCAACCACCTGTCCTTGTCAGTGCAGCTCTGCACTCCCCACCCCTACTCCTACCTTCAACTCCCAACCCCTCCCCCATCTCACATTTCAAGTACCCATAAAGGACTGCCCAGGTAAAGACAAGTGGTGAGTTGTTCTGCCATCTGGAGTCCTGCGACTTATTAGCATGTTTAACAAAGCATATGAATGACAGTAAGCTGTCACAGAATAGCGATGGAATATGAGCAATATTCATGGGTATTTAATAACCATACCCCAGATAATAAACCTTTGTCACATGACAATTTCTTCCTAATTGAAATATTCCCTCCTAGAGGGAGGAGGGAGGCTCATGGGACTTAGGAAGTGAGCAACCTTCCAAGTCCATAACAAGGCCCCTCCCCACAATTATAAAAGCAGGAGACAGCTGTGTGTGGGATAAACTCTAAACAGCCCAGCTGCTGGGAGAAGATACGCTGATCTGTAGAGCCATGTGCAAGTCATGCAGAGAACTCTTGCAGCTCTCAAATTGCCACCCATCCTGGGTGGGCTTTTTGGTGATAGAATGTCTATGCACATGTAAGCAACTCCTCTCTGACACTCCTGTAAGCAATACCTATGCGCCCATCACTTCAACAACTTGACTCTGGGTGGTATCATTTATTTGGATGATTTTTTTGTGCCCTAGCTGGAGTAAGATGTTTGTTCACACCTCTCCAGGAAAAATTAGCACATTATCCTCCACCTGCTTACTTACGTTTTCAATAAATGTAATAATGCTTTATACATGACAATACATCTAGAAACAATGTCCATATGTTGTAGACCAAACATTTCTATGACTGGAATGGCTATAACTTCTCCAATAAGAATTTTCTTTTCATAACCCTACCTGTATAAAGAGTAAGGTACAAACCTGTCTGAGCAGGAGACCCTGTTTCTTCACTACAGAGGTTAGTTTAAGAATACGTATGCCACCAACACCAGAGTTTATCTGAGGAAACAATCTTTTTCTGATAAATTGCTGAACTTGGAAGATATAAAACTAGGAGTTTGGGCAGTTACTTCACAAAGAAAGAAAAAAAAAAGCAATTCTGGGGGAAGTCAAGCAAAGAGATGGAGAAAGGCAAAGATGGAGAGGCCAGCAGCTTATGCCAATGTTGAGCTTCTGATTCTGCCCAGCAGTTAGGAACCCATGATATATGAACCAATAATTTCAGATACCAGGAATGGAGTTTTCAGCCCATAAAAGTGGAAGAATGCAATCTCCTGAAGACACTACTGAACCTGTCCAGGTAATAGTTGATATGAGAGTGCAGGCAGGGAATGGATTTCTACCAGTGAGTTGGTGCCAGCTGCCTCCCCTGAACATATTATGAACAAACTGATGAATGCTTATTATGGTAAAATAGCTACAGAGCATTGAGTGTGGGAACCTCACCCCATACTTCCTCATATATGGCTGGGTCATACTTTTAGCTACTTATCTCTACATTTTAAGGCTCTACGTTCAAAGATTTACCTGTTGCTTTAAATTTGCTTTATAGGATTTGTGGTGTGTGTGTGTGTGTTTGGTACATGTACTTATTCATATATGTACATGTGAGTTCATGTATATGGAAGTCAGAGGCCAACATCAGGTGACTTTTTCAATTGCTTTCTACCAGATTTTTTTTGACACAAGGTCCTTCACTGAAACTAGAGCTTACATATTTGGATATACTGACTGGGAAATGAGCTTAAGGGGTCTTTTTGTCCTGTTTTCTTTTTTCTTTTTTCTTTTTTTTTCTGCAGTCAGGCTCCCAAGCTGAAATACACATGCATGGCAAAGTCTGATTTCTACACAGGAACACAGGGTCTAAAATCTGTTTCCATACTTTCATGACATGTGTCTTACTGACAGAGCCATAATCTTAATCCCTGTTTTATGGAACTTTTTTATGAACTAAGAAAAAGCTCATATGTTAGGTGCTATTTGGACAATCTCAAAGAACTTTTGAGATAATACTCAATACTAATATTTATTTAGACACTTGTTTCCTTATAAGTCAGATGCCATGCCAATTTTCTTTTTTTTCCCTTTGATTTAAGTTTTATTGCTTTATGATGAGAAAAGATACATAATTTCAATTTATCTGAATTCATTAACATTTAAAAACATATTTTGAGTAAATAGACTTACATCACTTTCTTCTTTCCCTTTTGTACGCCAGCTCCTTCCAGAGAGCCCTGCCTTCAAAATCTACAATACCTTTTTTTTTATCATATTCTTTAAAAATTATAAAATATTGTAATAATAAAAATGAGTATTATAAAAGTTGTTTGATATTAAACAACAATCAATTGAAGTTTTATGTAGATGTTTGTCTACATCAATACTGAAAATACATACATTTTTCTCAATATAAATTTTAAGTAACTCTAAGTATATTAACTATATGATATTTTAAGATAAAATATCACTATTAGTTTTTTTAATGAACATAAATAAAGTCTTTTTGTTTGTTTTGTTTTTAGTAGAGCTTAAANTCTTGGCTCTTACTGTGGTACAAACACAAAATAAGAACAGTTTTTGGACATTGGAGTTCATTGTAATAAGGCTGTACTTGAATGTCCCTCACATTACCAAAGGATTTTTACCTCCATAGTAGATAAGCTAAGAGCTGACAGTTCTGATGCACAAGGAATGAATTGTAGGCACTTGTTTTTTAGGTCAGGTGCCATGCCAATTTTCAAAAAAGAAGAAGAAAAACAACCATATTCTTCAAAGACTATAATAAATTTTCTCTATATTAAATTTCCTGAAAATTTAAAATGTTTTATTTATTTGATTTTTTTAATGTTTATGACAGTTTTTCCTGTGTGTATTTATGTGTATTTCTGGTGAATGTAGAGGTCAGAAGAAGGTATTTGTCCCTGGAACTGGAGTCACAGATGGTTTGGAGTTGCCATGTAGGTGCTGAGAACTGAGCCACGCTTCTCTGCAAGAGCATAAAGTGCCCTTAACCACTGAGCCATCCTGACAGCCCCTTTCAATGAGATCACACCGTTTCCTTTGTGCTCCATCTCACTTGAGCTTTCCCATTTTAGGCTATTGATTGACCCCGAGGTTGATGTTGAACTCTGAGCTCGTCCTAAGGCTTATGAATAGTGATAAGACTAGATAAAAAAGATTGAAAAATGGAAATCCATCCCTGACTTAGAATAGGTCAGTCATGACCTACCAACAGGCTTTTGAAGACATCACGGATAGTATCAGAAAAGAAAGCCAACAATGATAAAATATCAAGTAATAAAAACAAGGGTGTGACAGGGAACTCAATTGTCTCTACATGAGGAGAGGTCACCTAATTTACAACACAGTAAATTACCGGCAGCATACAGAAGTGTTTGCTCCTCTTCTGTCACCGGAGGCTTCAGATACAGAGGGGACAGGAGCCTATCTGGACTTATGAGATAAACTGAATCTTTCTTTCTTAGTTTGAGGCTCTGGGTTGGAGTCATTGAAGGGCTGACCTTGTCAACTCTGTAAATCAAAACTAGTCTGGGGACCGGGGACCTTTAAAAGTGCTGAATCTTTTCTTTTGGGGAGCTTTAGTAGCAGATGACAAAAGCTGCCAACTCCATAATATTCTATCACCCCAAAGGGAAGGTTGATCCCAGAATAGTGACCTGTAATTCTTATGAGCAGTTATGCATGGAGGCCCTGCTGCTGGGGAGAGAGGCAGGGCATTCTCATTTGCCTGTGAGTCACTTTGACCATTTCCTTGGACTTAAATCTCTTTACACCACAACTTAAAAAGCCACTTTCCTTCTTCAGAATGGGGGTGGGGGTGGGGGAGGATAGCAATCTTTGTCTCTTTTATATGTGATATATTTTTTTAAAAAAGTTTGAGAGTCGAATGCCTGCAAACAAAACTATTGATGAAAAAAAAAAAAAAAAAGGAACAGACACAATTAGAACCCAAAGATGTAGGCAGGTATTGCTAATTGTCAGCTCAGGAAACTGGCAGTATGGTGGTATTGCCATGCAAGGCTTGGCCCCAGACAGGCATGGACTGGAAGCTCCAGGGGCTACCAGTGGTACCTTAGATGCAGTTAAGACATGCATCTTTTCAACCAGGGGGATCTTCTGCTTTTTTGTTGAGGGATAGCACTGAGCATGTCAATCAACCTTCATTGTAAGACTAGAGAAAAGGTTGCCTAGCCCTACATATGTGTGCTTCATTCTGAATTTTATCTGAACTCAAATAAGGGGATATTTTATGCAAAACATCCATTCTGGGATAATTGTGACAAATGGGAAAACATGGTGTTAGAGATAACACATCTGTCTCTTCAGGGCAGCAATCACCTAGAAAGCGGCAGTAGCTTTTGGGGGCAGATGACCTCGTTAAAGTTCCTATCTGCCCTCTGTGGGCCCTTCAGATTGGAGCTCCTCAGTCAGTCTCTTTCCACTGCTCCCATTTGTGAAGGCGTTGGAGCAGCCTTCAGGCAGAGAGCTATAAGCCCCTTCCTCTTTAGCTCTGTGTGCAGACTTACTACACAGAAAATAGTAGGGTAACAGAAGCTAGTAGGGGTGTTGTCATTGCAAAGTTCCATATACCAAGTAGCTTCACCATGGGGACTTGTTAATTCACACCTCAGGAGGCTGAAGTCTGAGATTATTGATTTTTGTGAGCAGTTCTGCAGAGAAGCCTAATTTCTCAAGATTGGCAGAGCTAGGTCTGCTTAGATGCTTTGACAATGAAATGAAGGTATCCCTCCGTCCTCTTCCTGGCTTCTAGTGACCATGTGCTTCATTCTGTACTATCCAGACTTACAGAGACATTTCTCTGTTCTCTGATTCTGTTATTATATAACCAATCTACGTGTCCTTCACACCACTTTCCCTTGTGTATGTTCCTACCTTCAAATTTCCCTCACACAATTATAGCCAGACTTTTGGCTACTTTGTGGGTTCTTTTTCTTCTATTCTTCTCCACCTCTTTCAACCACCCTTTCAACTCCCTAACACCAGATACAAATTATAGAGGAGAAAGGGGGCAATGTTAAACATTAGGCTACTTCCTGCTGGTTAGGGGCAATGAGTTCTTTTCAACAACTTTGATTTTTGTAGTTCAGATATCTAATTTCTTCTTATTGTTTCTTCTTTGTGCCTGAATACTTAGCAAACTGCAACCAACAACCCACCAACATCAACTGTACCTCTTGGGGCCCTAGCATTTATATACCCTCTGAAGAGTCCCCAAAATTCAAAATGCCACATACTCACAGAAACTATCTACAGCTAAGAAAATCACACCCTGGCTAAAGCATGAGGCAAATCATAGTCAGATACTGGGGAAAATCTGAAGCGGCCCCATATCTCACACTTGGGGTTAAAATGAAAACTGATTCTTATAAAATATTTCTATATATATTTTTTAAAGAAACCAAATTCTCACTCCACCCCATGACCCTACTTATTGATTTATGTAATCTGTGCTGACTTTATGGCAATCTGAGTCATTTGTAGTGACCAATCCCACATAAGGCCACATTGCAACGTTCCGAATGAACATGAGTTGTAGGTGTATACCATTCAATCTATTCAAAGAAGAAACTCCCCAGAGTTGTTTGCCCTATGTGACCCACTGGCTTCTATACCACACTATAGCCCTCAGAGGAAGGCACAGATTAGGAACTGAAGAGTGGATTTTGTTTCTGTAGGCCTGGTCCTAGCTCACATGCTTACTGCTCAATTGTTTTGCTGCTTGAAGAGTCTGATCCCTTTACATAGCAGTAGCTAGCAGAGACTTCACATTGTTGCTCTTTTGTGCTGTATTCTAATCCAATGTGGAATAATATGTAGAGGTGGAACATAAAAGTAATACCATTCAGTAGGGGGTTAGAGAGATGCTTCAGCACTCAGGAGCACTGGTTGCTCTTCCAGTGGACCTGACATTTAATCTAAACACTCACATAGAGGTTCAAAACTGTCTGCCAACTTCAGTCCAAGGAATCCAACTCTGTCTTCTCACCTCCATGGACAACTGCATACATGAAGTACACAGCCATACTTATAGGTAATGCACACATAAATATTTTTTTAAAAAAGTAATTCTATCTTTTTTATGTTCACAGGTAAAAAAAGGGTAAAGACTTGGCTGAGAAGTGAATGCAGTCTTTAATTCACTAATTTTATTTATTAATGGATAAAAGTAGACATCTGTTTCTTGTTGCAGGACATTCTCTGTCCAGTCACATTAAGGCAATGGCAGGCCTGTGATTGGACAGGAAAAGGGAGGCAGAGCTAGGAGTTTGGGGAACAGAGAGAGATAGAGACGTTGCAGGAGGGGAGAAGGGAGAAGCCAACATGGAAGCAGACAAACAGGAAAAGGATCCTGATCCCATGTGGTTTTAAACAGCCACAGGAGCTAAGATTTTCACGTGAGAATGATTGGGTTAAAGCTTTATCTTTATCAATTGGTTTTGAAATTTTTGTATTGGCATCTTGTAAATTGTGATCTTATTGTTATATATATCTGATTGGATAATTAAGATTTGAGTCATGTTTCTACTGGGTAACTAGGTGTTAAGATGGCTGATCGTGGCGTGTGTGGGGCATTGCGTAGAAGTGAGACAAACTTGAGAGCTGGCAGAGAGTAGCTCAGTAGTGAGATCACACTGGGCAGGACCCCAATGAGACACAGTGTTGACTCGACAGTACTGGTACTAGAGCAGGAACATGGACTGGTGGGGCAAGAGAGATGGTCGGTTGACTTTTTAAAATATTTCCTGCAACAGTTTCTATCCCTTCTTTTATGACTGGTCAATTTGTTTTGATATTAAAATTACAATACTATTAGACATCAGAATCTGTATAGTTACACTGGTTGCTGTGACCAAATACCATATAGAACAGCTGGAGGACAGGAAGATTGAATTCTCTTCTCAGTTTCTGAAGGTTGGTCCATGGTTGCCTGGCTCTATTTTTTGTGTGAGATACATGGTGTCTGGAGCAAGAGTCTGAAAAGTGTTTCATTCCCTCATGGAAGACAGGAAGCAAGAAGAACAGATCTGAGGGTTGGAACATGAATAACTCCCAAAGGGCTATTCAGGGATCTACTTCCTTATGCTAGCCCCCATCTATATAATTTCTAAAGCTTTCCCAAATACCATTACCAGCTGGAGGTCAACGGTTAAGCATGTGGGCTTGTGGAAGACAGATCATACTCATGATATAATAAAAACACAGATCAAAATTGAGACCTATGGTTTTCTGAGCTTCTCTGAATGAAGCTTAGTTGCTTGTGAGGAAGACAATGTCCTCATCTGTCTTTGTAGCAGTACAGTTTATTTGGAGCTTAAGAGGCGTTTAAGAGGGTGTGTCCATGATCATCTTAGTAGAAGATTGATAGTAGTCAGGTAGAGGTGATGCTTAAGTAGTAGCTCAGAGCTTACCTGTTGATCAACAAGCAGAGAGAGTGACACTTGAAATTGTTTGGGCTTTTGAAACCTCTAAGCCCTCCCCCTGAGACCCATATCCTCTAACAAGGGCACACCTCCTAATCCGTCACTAGCAGTTCCACATGCTATGGACCAATCATTCAAATACAAGAGCCTCTGTTCTCCATTCTCATTTAGACCACTATACTTTGGTTTGAATTAGTTTGCATCCCCTTCTACTTTTCCTTTAAGTGGCATGTGCCCAAGCTTGGATATTTAATTTTAAAAGATCTAAGCATTTTTGCTTCGGGGAGGCTGAATTCTGCCGACTTACAGGAAGTATGACTGTTTGACTGTGATGGGCAATTTAAGTGAGTCGAGAGCTGCAGAAGACAGCTTTACTCCCACTGAAAGGCAAAACGATGTTTAGATTACAAATGTAAATGAGGGCTAGCAAGAAGAGACTCAGTCCAAGGGCAGTTTCAAGGAAACCCATCATTGATCTTCCCATGTAGTTTCCGTGGCAGCAAGAGACATCATTATTGAACAGGCACCCTGGTGACAAAGTTCCCTTGGAGATAATTTGCTTTCTGTCGTAAGACCTGAGTTTAATAAAGCGCTGAATAACATGCGTCTTTCAGTCCATCAGAGGAACACTCAGTGATTCCGACCCCCGCCGCCCCTGCTCCAAGAGAAAACAGAATCATGATATTTAACCTGTTTTGATGTAAGCCTAACTTCCTCCTTTGTTAAGCCCTGAAAATTAACCTAAAAAGAAGCAACTGCCTGAGAGTGGAAGAGGAAATATGACCATACATTATAATTATAATATTCTCTGGGCAATGTATGACAGAAGGGAAAATATTTTGCTTGATCTAATAAAAACCTTGTCATTTTACTTGTTCTTATAAATATGCAAGACAGAATATACCACATCTGGGAAGACAGGGATAACATTAGGGGCATGTTTGGCTCTAGACTTTGTTTCTCAAATTTCTGGGCTTAATTTACACAAGGTTATTTTGTGTCTCTATTAGGACAAGATTTAGAATTCCTTTCTTCTGAGAAATTATGGCCCGGGGTAATTTTAACATAAATCTAACAGTTATCATGAAGATAAATGAGGGGAGAGAGGAAGAAAGGTAATATGTTTCATTGTTTATAATTTCATATACTTCTGTCAAAGCATCTTAATAAGTAATATTTTTATAAGGAGAATAAAGAGTTACTAAAGACATCCAGGATGTTTTATGTTTTATATAGTGTCATCCTTAGGACATTAGAATTAATATTGAGTGAAAGAAGAGTCTAATAAACAAGTTCAAGGACATTTTGAAACAACTGGTAATAAAAAAGAAAGCATGAATAAGAGAACGCAGGAGAATAACTACATGTATTAAATTGGCGGTTGGGCATGAAAGGTATACAGTTTACTAAGAACCCTCAAATTACTAACTGCTACTGCTGGGTAGTTGCAGCTTCTAAAAGCTCATTCAAGGGACATGACTTCAAGTAGGAAGACTTTTTTCTGAAAGACGTATTAAAATGACCAAGAGGTGAGAAGATGTCATGAGCCCAGGTTTGCCCCCCAGTTTCTTTTCCTTCTATTATTCTGTCCTGTGAACGACCAGAAGGTACACAAACACAAGACAGGATGCAGCCATAGTTAAGTGATTTTTCCTCCACAATCACTAGAGATTTGTTTATAATTAGGGATTGTTTTTCAGTTCACTTGTCAAATGACGTTTCCACCCACATATTGAGATGCTTATGTTCATGCTAATATATCTGAAAACATAGGGACTGTTAAAGAATATAAAAAAAATTAGAGGCTGGAATCACAGGATAGACCATTAACATTATGTAACTGAAATACCTAGAAGGCATTATTACTGATTAGAAATGATTTCATTATTAACCAGAAAGGGAACACACTGTACAGATTAGGTAAGCCACTGCATAGAAGCGGTTTCCACAACGCAAACAGCAATGTCAGAAACTACAGACCAACTTGCTATAGTAGTCTTGTTTCCCCAGTTCTCAGTCTCTTGATAACTGCAAGACTAATCTGTGTTTGCTTCATCCCTCATACCAGAACCACAGAGTCTTTCTCAGAGGAGAAATGAAGGATGAATGTCTTTGTTTTTGCTTAGGTCATGATAGAGTGCCATTGTCAAGGTTTAGCTGAAATGCCTGATTGGCTACACTCAGCACCTTTGCCTACTGTGGAAAAACAGAAACTCTGGATCATAAAACCAGTCAGACAATCCAGCCTTTCCCAGACTCCTCACTTGCCGGGCCTTCTTTCTCTGCCCTGGTCATTTAAGGTAGCTTAACTCTAGGTTTCCATATTGGCTAGGCACAGAGCTTGAGAACATCTCAACACACTCAGATTCTGGTTTGCACCTTTAAAATAGAAGTCATGGGGCTGGGGGGATGGCTCGGGGGAGCGCTTGCTGAGCCTACAGAAGACATAGCTTAACATTTTAGCATTGCATCAGGCAGCTCACAAACATCAGTGACTACAGTGCCAGGGAATCCAATGCCTTCTTCTGACCTCTGTAGGTCCCAGCATGCACGCAATATATTAAAATACTTCCAGGCAAAACATTCATGTACATAAAATACCGACAGATTAGAAAATAAAGTAAAATTAGGGCGATATCGCTAGCACCTTGGTGTAATCTGAGTTTTCAGAAGGTTAAGTGGGAAAATAGCACTGACGGACGCGCTATCGGCACTGCTGAGTACGCAGTTGATGAATGACGTTGCCGTGATCATGTTCATGATTATGTTCAGCATCATTGTCATAATCAATAGTCAGTTAAGGCTCTTTAAAGGGCTCAAGGTTGAAGATCACAGCAGTTGAGTAAAGGAAATACAATGTTCCTATGGCTGATGGAAGTTAGCATCTGCCCATTCTCAATAATGGTGACAATAAAAAATAAATATGGTGAAAGTATAAAGCATACGTTTATCAGGTTCAGCTGTCTGACAAGATTCTGGGCCCAGGGGCTACAGTAGTTTTTGTGTAAGAGGGATTGCTTGGGCTTTCAAAATGTTCACACACATTAGAACTTAATCGAATTTCTTCTTCCTGTTTTCAGAAGGGTGCACATGGGCTCTGCAGCTGTGAGTTATGTGCTTCTGAAGAGTGCCCGAGGACGTGGAGAGATGCAAGGTTTCAGCTCTGTGAAACACAGTCTCCACCATCTCTGCTCCCACTCTGTGCGACACTCTGAACATCAGTATGTGTGAGGCAGCTTCTGCTATTCCCAGTTCAGAACCCTTCATCCTTGCCCAGTCAATTCACTTAACACTTATAATACTGGCTCTACCCACAATCATCCAATCTATTAAATATCTCCAAATACCAAGTCCTGGGCCTTATTTTTCTTTCTGTCCCCTTATTACTTGACATCAACAGGCACATAGTTAATGCATTGATTACTACATTAAGGTCATTTATCCTTAAAGGAAATCAGACACATTGGTGACTTTTTAAGGTTAAAAACTTATTACGTGGGCTGGACAGATGGCCCAATAGATCAAAGCATTGGTCCTTTGTTCATGAATGAGGACTTGAGTTCAAATCCCCAGGATTGTGTGTGGGCACTGAGATGCTTGTAATCCCAGACAGGAGGATCACTAGGTCTTTCTGGTCACCAACCTGGATCCAGATTTAATTAGCAGCTGTGTCTCAAGCCTCTGGCCTCTGCACGCTTGGGTGCATGATCAGCATTCATATTTGTACAAACACTACATGCACATACACACACACAAACATACACACACATACACGCATACACACCTATACACACGTGCACACATGCACGTGCGCGTGCGTGCGCACACACACACACACACACAAAATCTTCCTAACTTTGTAATAAACATTTTAATGGATGAGTGTAGTTCAAAACTTTCATAAGAACCTGAAGCAAATTATAGTATGTTAAAGATGAAATGTAACCATTCACATTACTGCTAAAAGTATATGGGCCTACTATTTCTCTAAATAGTAAAAATAAAATAAAATAAAATAAAATGAAAAAACTGCAAAAAAGAGTCATTGTCTTTGAGTAAACAGAGAAGTTGTAAAATTTTTCTTATAAAGCTATATAAGCTATGTTTACTATTTCTATGAAGCTCAGTAAATGACTCTGGGTGATGAAGTTAATACACAGGTATTTTCTTCCAAGGGAAATCATTTTTATGTACACTGTTCCTTCAAGTCTATTTTGTTGGGTAATTTCCCTGATCACCCCAAGTCCTTGCAGCAACCCTCCTTCCTCTCTTCTCTCAACTGTTGCACTCAACTATCTCACCCCCGCCCCCAAATACATGGCAAAGAAAGCTATTTCTTTTAAAGAAAGAGTCTTTATTCTTTTCAGACAAACCATCGCAAAAGAACTATGAAGTCAGACAGGTAATGGGTTTCAATAAATAATTCTCAAGATGACAGAACATTTAAAGACTTGATATATGGGGCCTCTCCTACTTAATAGCCCAAATCTGCAAGGACCTTTTCCTAATTCCAAGGGGAAGCTGACTACAGAAAAAGTGAAGACTTAGGAAAGGAGCAGGAAGCTTTTATTATTGAAAGTGTCTTGGTGGAGGGAGAAGCTAGCAATTTAGATATGCCAGTGATAAAGGGGATTTGATAAGGGCATAAGAGAGAGAGGTCTGAGGAAGACGGACCATTGTACAGGTGACCTACTTAAAGCAAAGGGATCATCTGAACATATTAATTCTATGTGTGCATAAAAGATTTTTCTAACAATTCCTTCTCTGATAATCAGTACAGCACACTTGGATCATATGGCAGATGATGCAGTGAGGAACTCAAAAGAATCAAGAACTGAAGAGCAATCTTGGAACACTGACAGTCTTCAGCAACCTGTAGCAAATGGGAGACAACCGTTTGCCACCAATTAAGTTGCTAACTATTTTAAAATTTAGATTAGTTAACAAAGCATGAATTTTGTTGTTGTTGTTGTTGTTGTTGTTGTTGTTGTGTTCAATACCTCAAGTCAAGAAACATAGCACTTTTACAACGTATTTGCCTTGGCTATAAAATAAGAAAGGTAACATGGGACTTGGGAGATGGCTCCTTGGTTAAGACATTAACTATATAAGTTTAAGACCTGAATTCAACACCCTGGTACCTACATAAAATCCCAGGTGCATCAGTATGCACCTGTAATCGTAGTACACTAGGAGAAGGCAGAAACTGTATGATCCCTGGAGCATCCTGGCCAGTTAGCCTAGCTGAACTGGTGAGCCTCAACTACAGAGAAAGACCCTATCACAAAAAAATAAAGTGAGGAGTAAGTGAGAAAAACGCTTGCGGTCAAGCTTTCACATCCACAAGCATATGCTCACATAGAACTTCCGTGCAACGATTTCCTATGAGGTGAAGTAGTTCACGTTTGTGGGGAGCTCATTAAGATATCTGATGTTCCAAGAGGTGATAAAACATTCAATCCTTTAGGGAAGCTCCTTCAGCACAGAAACAACTCAAAGCCTTCAGGAAGTCCCTGGAACTGATCAAATTCACTAGGGCCCTCCTGTTAAAAAAGAATAGGTCAATAGGGACTGCTGAGAGATACTTGAAGGCCAGACCAGCACCAGAGAAGTCCTTCAAACAAGCAGAATTGCCTAGAAGAGGCTCAGACTAGCTTGCCTGCCTGGAAACAATACTCTCCACTCTGTCTCACTGCATGTAGGCTGTGTAGTCAGCTTCAGATTCCCAGTTTTCATGAGCTATCACCCATGCTGGTTTGGGCTTTGGTAATTCAGCTGTTTTTGAGTCATTTCTGACCCTGTAAGTAGTCCTTCACCTATATTTCTGTAAGGAATCCCCACCCCCACCCCCAAACTTATCTGTTGGATTTTAATTTTGTCCTTTCAGTCTGTGGGTGGCTCCATTTCTAGAGTGAGCAGACATCAGTGGTTAACATCTCTGAAGGAAGTTGTCATAGAACAACACACACACACACACACACACACACACACACACAGTAAGTAAGTAAGTAAGTAAGTAAGTAAATGAGAAAGGAATTATTAAAAGCTTCCTTTTAAGTGCATGCGTGCCTATAAGTGTCCATAAAAGATAGTGAGGGGCCACCAGTATTAAGCACAAGCATTAGTATTTATGAGTTACAGTGATTTATGAGGAAAGTGATCTTAATAGCAAATTCAATTTTTCCCCCTAAAATGTGGTAACCTGAATAATAAGTGATTTAAGGATATTCGCTTTGTAGTGGTCAAATCATAGAGGGAGACAAAGTTGAAAAGAATATAAAACGCCAGGAGGTCTGTATAATTAATCAGCAACCCTGCGAAATATGCCATAAATTGGAGTCGCAATTAGACCACTGTGCTTGGAAAATAGGAAACTGGACCTTTTCTTGGACTATTCAGGTTTATTTCTTAGTATTTATCTGGAGCATAATGTGAAATGCACATTAGGCACTGTGGCAAGCGAGTCACCCCCTTCACCTGGGCTAATCACAGCCTCATTTGCAAGTCTTTACAGCCCCTTCACAGTCAGATTGCAGTTAAGATCATAAAAATAATAGCTTGCCACTGTTGAAAGTTCCTGCCAAGAAAGAAAAGTTTTAAAGCCACTAGAAAATATAGTTTCCTATGGGCATGAAATTTGCCACAAAAAGTATTGCTTTTTTTTTTTTTAAAATTAAGTGTAAATTTACTAAAAAAACAATTTGTTCTTTTGCCATTTTCAGTTCCATTTTTCCCTATAAACTATAGACTTCAAGGTATTTATTACTACTACATTATTTATTCCAAAGATTCTCGAACTTCTTTTATAGTTTCTGTAGTATGTATAAAGATTTATGGAGTTCAGAAATATTTTAATAGAAATTAAAATGTGCTTGATCCTGTCTAGCTTATGCTAACACACTGTAAACTTGAGTCTTAGTATCCAGCTGTTCTTTGACACACACACCCCCACAAAACTTTTCAGATGAGCTCCAAATGACTGATTTTCTAAAATGTTCAATGTCTTCCTAACTTTTGTTGCCTTACCAAACAATAGAGTAAAGTAACACAACACTTCCTTCTTGGTGTGTGTGGTCTAAGTTCTACGATGTCCAAAATTCAGGTAAGTATTTTATGAGAATTCCGTATATGCGAAACATTGCACGGGACTCTAAAGGAAAGAATAGAGATTCTAGATTTCTAAACATTTTGCTTTCCTGTGGCACGAGTATCCTCCCCTTTGCTTGTAGGGTTCCACTCTCACAGCTCTTACTCAGGGTGTGTCTATGTGACTTGGGTGGATCCAGGAGGAGTGTGGGGTTTCCTGCTTAATTACAGGGTAACCTACTGGGCAGAAATGAAAATATTCTAAAGAGATACTCCTGTCTCTCAATCTGACTGTCCTACTATTGAAAGAGTGGACCCCAAAGAAATTCGAATTTCCTCAGGAATCTTATTCTGGGAAATGTAAAAGACTCAGCTAGAGGGGAACTTGTTTGTCAGGAGCCCAGACAAAGATAGGTCTTTGGTGGCTGGACCACACCTTGGCTGAGACAGCTTAGGTGTGATTTTCCTTGGCCTTCCTTCTTTCAGATCTCCTTTCTGATGAACTTGGGTAATTCACTGGGTCTCTTTGTACATCTTCCCAATGTGGCCATTTTTAATTTGGCTCATTTGATTGGTTTGTTGAGGACCTTACTTGGGCCACAGGTTTGATAACAACAGCACCATTCAGAGTTAAGGCTTCATTTTTAGTGACCTTTCTGCTTTGAAGAAAATTCAGAGGAAAATTATTTAATAGTCAAGGTCATTAGTGAAACTCGGAAAACTCCTCATATAACTGCCACAGTTCCCAACTCTCTTTATCCATGTAGTGATAGATTCAATCAGAACTAAATCCCAATTCTACTTGGCTTGGTCCATCCATATTCTTCGCACCCCACTCCCCCCTAGTGTGGATGGGTAGCTTTTGCCACACAGAAACACATTCTACAGTAACATCTGAGAGACGGAGATGCTTGTCTAACTTGCATGGGGAGAGAGGAAAAAGCACATTATAATCAAATTCCAAGAAACTTTAAAAGTGATTTTCTTGTACATGCCCACAGATTCTGAGCTCCGTTTAGCTGCTGACAAACCAGTTTTGGAGCCATATTTGAGATTAGCAGAGAGGAAAAAAAAAAAAAAAAACAGCCAATGCAATCTCAGCTTATTTGTCCCAGCTGATATCATCTGAATAGCCACCAGAGGCACAGGCTGTTGAGATAAGGCCGACTCCCTAAGTTTGAATGGTCACAGTTCAAAGACAGATGACCTGCCCCACTCTAACAGAACATGAAGTATAAAAGGCAATGTGATATTGTAACTTTTGTTAAAAAAAAAAATTCCATCGAAATCAATGTACCCCCTCTTTATTAAAATTAATTGCTCTACAATAGGTGTTTGGAGAATAAAGTGGTTTCTTTATACACCAGGGTCCTCACAAGGTGTTTTTCTCCACACCAGGTCAACCCAACTCACCATTTCAGTACCCAATTAACCATCATCAAGCTATAGATTGCTCTTGAAGGTGATGGACTAGGCTTAGTGTTTTCTGGCTTTTGAAGATCATTGTAAAAGGCTTGGGAGAGAGCACAGAGGGGGCAGTGCCTGCCCTGAAAGCAAAGAGGCTTGATTTCACTCTCCAGAGCAGTTGAAAAGCCAGGAGTAGTAGTGTAAAACTGTAATCCCTGCCTGGGTAGTAGAGGCAGCAGGATCCTTCCCCTCATGAGAGGATTCACTATTCAGTGAGTGGAACCTAATGTGGAGCTCCAGCCCAGTTTGAGTCCCTGACCGAAAAAACAATGTAGACGGCTCTTGAGGAATGACATCTGTGGTTGGGCTCTGGTCTTAATATCCATGTATGTGTGCATGCACATATATGTATGTACACCTCGACACATGCACCCATATACAAAAGATGCATCTGTATACACAGGCACACAGGTACACACACACAGACACACATACAAACACACACACACACACACACACACACACACACACACACACACAAAGATTTTATGACTATGACACTACTCACCATAATCAAAGATTCAGAAATTTTAGCAAAAGGTAAAACATTTTAGCTGATTGAAAAAAAATCTATGAATGTGGGGAAGATACTTTGGGGTTCACAAACTGTGTCTCATGTCATGCCTAGTCACCCATTCTTAATAAGCCAATTAAAAGAGCCATTACAATGGTGAGAGAGACCGAGAGATCATGTTAGCCCCATTGAAGCCATCTTTGGGACCCTGAAGTGATATCAAGGTTTAAATAGAAGGACAAGGACACACACATCTAAGCAGTCCCAGCCAAGCTGTGGCCAGCCATCTTGGACCCATACTTGTCAAGGCTTTAGTTTCATCCTGTAAGGTAGTCTAAGAACTTATTAGAACTGTGTGAAATCTCTGCAGGAGATGAGTTCTCTAGCCACCTTGTTGGTGTCTTTCTGTTCCCCCTGCATGACTTTCTTGGGGAAATTCCTAATTCTTTGATATCCCTTGTTTCAATGGTCTGACAGATTGAGAGACACAAGTGTCTCTTTAGAACATTTTCATTTCTGCCACTCTGGTTACAATACCATGCCTTTTATATTATACATTTGAAACTTACATCAATGTATCAGCTATTTATAGGGGAGCCATATTAAACAATAACCCTGATAATTAATTATTTTCAACTGGAAATTACATTGGTGGTATGCTGTTAACATTTAGCTAAGGAAGCAATGTAAACAAAGAAATTGAGATCTCAGAAATATTAACACCCCCTATTTTCACATGGACATGTAACACTGGGTGGTAGGACCTCTCAAGTCTTTCCTTTCTTTTCTTTTCATGTCATATTTATTCAGTGTCTAGTTGTGTTTGCTTCCCATATGAGCATCTACCACACCAGCAAACAATCACCAGAAAGATAAAATCATATGAATAACCAAAGTTATATGCACATTTGTGGAGTAGCCTGTAAACAGAGCAGAAGATATGAATGGGTATGAATCAAGGGAGACTGCATGCAGATGAGCTGCTTCCTGAGGAAACATCACAGGATATGTAAGTGGGCAGAGGACACTCTGGGGAAGGATGGCACTGTGTTGTCTGAGCATTAGCTGGGAGGCAGAAAGGAGACAGGAGCAAAAGGACTGGCCACAAGGAACCTTAGAAGTTACCTCAGAGCAAACTCTTTATCCTTCATTTGGGGACTTAGATAAGCAATCCTCTCAAAGCTGTGTTACAGAATAGCCACCCTCAGAGAAAGTGAGGCAAACAAACAAACTATAGCATAAGACAGAGACGGGGGGTGGGGGGGAAACCAAGATCAGCTACCTGCTGAAGGAACACAGAAGGCTGGTGAGATGGCCCAGTGGGCAAAGCTGCCTGCCACCCAACCTGATGACCAGAGTCCCTTTTCTGTGAGCCCCATGTCGGAAGGAGAGAACCGATTCCCCCTAAGTTCCAGAGTCAAGGTTCATGAACCTTGGCTCACACATCCACGTGGGCACAGAAAATAAATATAAATTAAAAAAAAAAAAAAAGGTAAAAAGCTCCAAAGGCTATTTAAAAGAACTTCCATGTTGATTTTCATAAGGCCTACACTAGTTTGTGCTCCCCTCTCCTCACATCCACCCCAGTATATGTTACCATGGCTTTGTTTATATTGCTGTTTTGTCTTATCTATGAAGGTGAAGCACTTTTAATTTGTGTTCCACATGACTAAGGAATAATAAAAAATATTTTTAAAGAAACTAAGGACTCAGGAGCCACATTTTTTTTGCAGCAGAGACGCACTGTGTCATTGCCATAGGTGCAAGTTCACGTGACAGTCAAGAGAATGTTAGGTCAGATGTAGCGTCCAAGCTTGTTTTCGGTTCCTGGAATAAATATTGACCAAAGCCAACTTGAGGGAATGGGTTTCTTTCAGTTTATACTTCCAGGTCACAATCCATTGTCTTAGGAAGGCAAGACAGGAACTGTACTGGCTAGCTTTGTGTCAACTTGACACAGCTGGAGTTATCACAGAGAAAGGAGCCTCAGTTGGGGAAGTGCCTCCATGAGATCCAGCTGTGGGGCATTTTCTCAATTAGTGATCAAGGGGGAAGGGCCCCTTGTGGGTGGTGCCATCTCTGGGCT
>NC_034591.1:122838272-122854667 GCF_900095145.1 Mus pahari | reverse complement strand
GAGCAGGCTGAGCAAGCCATTGGGAGGCAAGCCAGTAAAGAACATCCCTCCATGGCCTCTGCATCAGCTCCTGCTTTCTGACCTGTTTGAGTTCCAGTCCTGCATCCTTTGGTGATTAACAGCAGTATGAAAATGTAAGCTGAATAAACCCTTTCCTCCCCAACTTGCTTCTTGGTCATGATGTTTGTGCAGGAATAGAAACCCCGACAAAGACAGGAACTTATGCAGGAACTGAAGCAGAAACCATGGACAGTTTGTTGCTCGCTGCCTTGCTACCCAGGTCCTGTTGAGCCAGCTTCAGCCAGCTTTTTTTAAACAACCAGAATCTCATATATAGGGATTAAACTGCCCATAGGGGGCTGCAATCCGGCCCCTCCAAACCCATCATCCATCAAGAAATTGCCTTCAATGTATTCACAAGTCAATTTGATCGAGACAATCCCCCAATTGAGAGTCACAGACTGTTCTGGGCATATGAAGACAACAGCTGAAGATAACTAGGAGACACAGAAATAAGCAATGAATGAGTGAATATAAATGAGGCTAAATAGAGCTCAAGATAAATTGTCTCTGCATCTGCAACATTCCAACTCTCCACAATCAATGGTATTCTAATTCGTTAATCTGAGTTGGAGACTCTTTAGCACAGGAGTGTATTTCTCTCAGGGACTATACCACTTTGATAACAGAACTGTTCTAGAAGAATTACACCTTTTATATTATATTAGTCTAGAAGTGATTTTTATTATAGATATGCTAACCTAAGCAAATGGTTGTATTTTAGCACTATGTAAAGTCATTTATTTGCATGTCTATGACTGTGTGTAAATGTATGGGAATGTGTGTGTGTGTGTGTGTGTGTGTGTGTGTGTGTGTGTGTACATCAGAGCAACTTAGTGAAATTGGTTTTTTCCCCGCGTGGGTCTCAGGGATTAAACTCAGATCGCCAGACTAGGTCTCAAGCACCTTTTTACCCACCAAGATATTTTGTAGGCTTGAGAATTAGACCTCTCAGGAACGTTTGCTGTAATACAGAGCTTATCAATTGAGCCTTTTTATAATTGGGTTTTAAGCCAAAGCTAGCTAGCCCCCTGGTGTGGAGCAGGAGCCATTCTGTTGCAAAGTGAGCCCTGTGTAAGACCGACCAGAGTGTGAGAGTAGTGTAGACAGTTTATGAGAACAAGACAGAGGTGAATCTAGGCCGCTTCTCAAGAAGACAAAGAAGGGCGCTAACATTCGCTTTGCTTCCCTCTAAAACTGTTGCTTCCTTCTAATAGAGCCCCGGTGCTGCCGGCACCTTTCCCTCCTGTGGCCTATTATCAAAGTCTCTGCACAGCAGCTCCCTCCGTAAACCCCAAAGGACAAAGAAGCCCAAGTGGCTGACATTTATTTATCTCCACAGGGGCCTCTAATCAAAAGGTTTCTGCAAAGAAAATCACATCTGCATTTCCGAGACCTAGCTCCAGAGAGTCACTCTGGGCCCCTTTTATTTTCCAACCGGTTTCTTCTGGGAATTGTTTCAAAGCCCCTTCGTTCTTCCAATAAAATCCCGGTGTGCTTGAGTTAGCTGGAGCTATTTCTGTTAATGGAATCTCAGGAATGCTGACATATTGAGGCAGCGAACAAAGAACTTGGGCAAACCTGGGTGGGGAAGCACCATTGTCTGTGGATATCTGGGACTGGAGGCAAACCCGGGGGTGGGAGCGCAGCTGTCATTGGATGTCTGGGATTGGGAATTGCTGAGATGGGTCTCCTGAGTCACACCAGGGGGCCAGCCCAAACTTCAAGGACTTCCCTTAGTGGCAGTTCTTCACAGGAGTCTCTGTTAGTGGCGGTGCTTTGGAACATAGTGCATTTGACATGCTCAGATTTTCTTGGGGAGGGGACGAATTGAAGACAGGAATGAGATGGACTTGGCGTAAATGACTTTTAAGTTCCAGAGATTCACTAAGTCTTGGAGTTCAAATAGCGTCTTTCATAGATTTGACTTTTCTGATGTAATTGCCCTTGGCATGGTTTTGCAAGCACATTTTCCCCAAACTTAAATAGACGTTGATGAAGAAGAAAAAAAAAGCGATGGATATTTATCAGAAGTACCACGGAGAGCTCCCTTTGTTTCCAAAGGTTCTTCTTTGCAGATGGCTCTGATTTCTTCATCCGACTATAGTAGCCTGGCTAACCTGCAGTCAGGGTCACTGTATTCTCTCTCAAGTCCCATTTACAAGTCACTAAAGAGAGTAATAATAGCCTTTGTTTACCCAGGCATTCAGCGAGCTCTTGAACAGAACTGAAAAGGTGGCTGATTGTTCATAAAGGCTGATTTCACCTTTCACAGGTGGCTGTACCATCTCTAGGAGAAATTTGGTAACAAGTAAGCATTCCGCATTGAGAATAATGTAATGTGTTTTCATTTTCATTGATGGACTGCTCTCAAGGGTTGCATTTGATAAATAGAGAGCAGCCTACAGTTGCTAATTATCTACTGTGCGAAACACTATTATCTTTGTACCTTTAAGGACCTGTATCACATACCAATTGCTGCAGGATTGCTGCACAACAAACAACCGGCAGACTCTCTTTCTTAAAACAAGAGTTTTGATTGTGCACTCTACAATGAACTAAGTGTTGTCTAGGGTATCAGAAGGGACTGTGATGTGTGCCCCTTCTTCAGTTCACTCCTGTCTTCTTTTGTCCACATGGTAGTGACAGGGTTTCAAAACCAGTAAGGTCTGCTTCCCAGGTGAGAAGTTCTTTCGAAAGCATTTTTTCTGGCATTACTCATTGGTGAGTTCAAGACCAAAGTCAAAGTATAAAGGTTTCCCCAAAGGATGTGCTGACAGGTGAGCGTTGGAAATACCAATCAAGCTGTAATCCACCTGGCATTGCAATCTAATCTATAACTTAATATCAGAAGAAAATTTTCTCTTTAAGAACTTTTTCATGTACTAAATATGGCCTGTCATTGCTTTTCCTTCTCTGTCTCCAAAAAAATAAAATATTTCTATTGCTAACTAAATCCTTTCTTGATGTTTTGTTCTATGACATGGCCTTTCTATGTACTCAGGTTGTGCTTATGTTTGGGATCTTCCTGCCTCAGCTCTTGAAGGTTGGGATTTATAGGTATGTGCCATTACTTTGGTCCCCCCACCCCATCACCAGTCATTACTGCTGTATTCTTTCCCCTTCTCCATTGTCTAATGTTATATTTCTATCACCTTATTGTATATGAGCTGCCTTCTAAGTTGTGTGAAGTGTGCTTATATGTGTTTGCTATAGTGAGAACCACCACTATGATTAGAAAAACATACTCGCATTTAGCCAAGGCACCATTCCTGTCCACGCAGCACCTACAGACATTTGAAATGTTTGTAATAGGAGAGAAAGATGCTGGATCTTTCAAAGAGGCATAGTCATTATTCCATGTTCCAATCTTTTGGTTCTACCCTGAGTGACAATGGGGCACCCCGACAAAAGTTTTTCAGGAAATTATCTCAAACCAGTTTTTCAGTAGGGATGTAGCCTTTACAATCCTCACAGGTTCAAAAAAGAGAAATATTTTAAAATTCAGAGCGTAGGCCTAAGAAGGTGACAGACATGAAACACAAGCGGCTGAAAATGAGAATCTTCATTTCACTTTGGAATATTTTTTTTTCTCTCCAAAGATATCATGAGGCAGATTTTCAAAGGGCTTTGAAGACAGAGCTATAGTGTTTCATGGCTCTGCGACTGAGGCTGGGGGCTGTTACCTGAGACTTGGCAGTTGAATGTGAAATGTTGACTTGAAATATTTTTATTGAAGTGTGTACCAAAGTTAAATAGCACTAAAAAGTTATTGAAGCTGTTTTTAACATTTTCCTGTCAATTTGTTCTCTGCTATCTGGAAACTCTCATGCCTGCTGAGACAAAGACTTAACAGGTGTTAAAGGTTTTTGGCAGGCTTTATCTCTGGAATAAGCTAAAGGATTTTTAGAGATACCAAATTATTTCTGATGAGTTGAAGATTTATTTTTACTAAATCAATCACTTATGAATTTTAAAAAAAAGCTTTCTCAGTTAAACGTGAGATAGACTTAGCTTCAGTCTAAATGGTAAGGAAATAGTTCATACTAATATAATTAGGGAGAGCTGGTGGGATAGTGAAGCAGTTAAGAGCACTGGGTATTCTTCTTGGAGACCCTGCAGCTACACAGCAGCTCACAACCATCTGGAATCCCAGTTCCAAGGGATTTGACTCTTCTAGCCTCCTCAGGCACTGCATGAATGGGGTGTATAGGGATACATAAGCAAAACACCCATATACATAAAATTTAAAATAGCAGTTAGATTGTGTATTAGTCACTTATATATTGCTGTGATGGTAATCTCTCTCAGAAATGATTTTAGAGAGGGGGGGATTTATTTAGGGTCGTAGTTTCAGAGGGCTCCTACCCATCTTGAAGTAAAAGGCAAAGTGGTGAGGGTGAAGCAGAGGGTGCTCACACCACAGTGGGTGTGGCAGAGGGTAATTACATCACAGTGGGTGGGTGTGGCAGAGGGTGTTCATATCACAATGGTAGATGTAGCAGAGACTACTCACACTATCATGGTGGCTGTGGCAGAGACCATTCATATCATCTCAGTGGGCCTTGTGGAGTCAGCTCACATCATTGCTGGTTAGGAAGCATAGGCCCAGTTGGGAATTAGGCATTGAGTATAACCTTCAAAGCCTTGTCTCTATTGACTTGATTTTACTAGCTAGTTCCCACTTCCCAAATTATGACCAGTTAGGACCCAAGTTTTAAAGCAAGGAGCCTGTGGTGGAAATTGCGATCTGTTCATAGTAGACTATGTGAATTCTGAATCCATGTCTTAGTTCTTCTAGTGTTAATAACATAGGTAAGGCAGAGGCATGTGGAAAGGGCTTTCAAAGTTTGAGCGACCTGAAGAATTCAAAAACATTTTTGCAGACCTGCTGTTTGAGCCAATATGGACTAGATCAGTCTATTTTCCCCAGTTTTCCCTAGGCAATCTATTAATATCATGGGTGTAACTGACAGTGTACTGTCTTCTGAAAACTCACTCTCAAAAATACTATCTGACTTTTGTTATTTAATATATTTCCCTCCAGAAGCTAATTTCCTTGACCTAAAAGAACTTCAAAGGACAGTATTCTTTTCTTGATATCAAGATACTGTGGTGACTGCCTGCAGTGATGGTTAGTTCTAAGCACAGGGCAAGACCACACAGTAAAGTTTATGTGCTAATAGACTTTACTCACCATGGCTTGGGGAAATATTCTGAATAGATGCTACAAGGTTTGGTTTTAATTTCTACTCCAATTACTTTCCCTCTATGCATTTAAAAATATTTCTTTTAAGCTTTATTTATCTGTATGTCTGTGTGCATGCCACATATATGAATGTGCCTATAGAAACCAGAAAAGAACCTTGGATATGGAGTTCCAGGCAATTGTGAGCCATCTAACATCAGTGCTAGGAACTGAACTCCAGTCTTCTGGAAGAACACCCAGGACTATTAAGAACCAGGTCATCTCTCTGGCCTTGTATACATGCATTCTGACCTGTGACCTGTGTGTGTTTGTGTGCGCCACACACTGCTGGCCCTCCGGTTCCCCAAGGGTACAAACCTTTTAAAACATATCAGAAGGAAAAGATAACTAATGAACAAAATGGCTCTTTCATCAGAAGTCATCCTCAGTAAAAGTTCAGGAGGGATGGCTAAGACAGAGACTATTGAGTTTGAGCTGTAGTTTCTGCCTTATTCTCAGAATGCCTACAGCATCTCTCTACACCCCTTCCTAAGTTTCTGTTCAGTTATAACAGAAGACAGGTCTCTCTTAGTTGCTGATTCTTTCATGGTGCCATGCTGCTTTCTCTCAGCTTGACATCCTGTCTGTGTCTCTCCTAGATGCTTGTGGTCTGCTGCCAAGGCTTCAGAAGGGAACGCCTGTGCTCTATCTTGTACTTTGTACTCCAATGCCTGCATTCTCTAAGCTTCTTGAGGTAGACACTAATTGCGACTTTTTTTTTTTTTTTTTTTTTTTGTCATGCACAGTCGATTTGGGTGCTTTGAGCAAGGGAGATTCCTAAAATTCTGCTCGTTTATGCTAAAGTTCAAAAGAACCTCATTGCAGTAGAAAGAGGGCAGTCACCTTGCTGTGGTGAGAACTCAGTGGTCTGAGGTACGCCGCTGAATTGCCATGGTCCACTGTCTAGACCTCGCTCGTGAAGGTTCAGAAATCCCCTTCCCTGCACCATGAATTCATTAGACTGTCTACTTATAAAATATAAGAATGTGTGAGAACTGAGTACATAAAACGGGATGTTCAGTTATTAATGTACCATGAAAGATGAAACTGTCACTCATTCAGCTGAACTGGCACACCCTTTCCCCACAAACCAGTGGACCTTAATTAGAGGCAGTAGCGTCTCTTACAATGTGCTTGAGATAGGCAGAGGTTTAATGATTAGAAAAGCCTGATCCTAGAGATGCTATCTCTTAGTACGTGTGCTTAGATGACTGAGGGAGGATGGTGAGCTCAAGATCAGACTGCATGAGTGAGATGCTAGAGGTATTCTATGACCTTTTATATTTTGTCATTGTTCCTTTCTTACCTTTCTTCTTTTTCCCTTCCTCTCCTTCTCTCTCCTTTCTCCACTCCTTTCTTCTCCCTTTGAAATTCACAGAATACATCTGGGGGTCCCACTTATGCCCGGTCTGGCCTTGAGCTCACCACCCCAGCTCTCAGCTTTAACATTTAACTAAAAATTCTTCAATGTAAAAATGTGAAATTATAAATTCCCTGGAGAAAAACGAAGGAGTTAAACTTCATGGCATTGATTTTTGTAAGTGAATTCTTGTGTATGATGATCACAACCATGGGCTACAAAGCAGAAGGTCAAAGAGACATTTCTCCCCCAGGATGCGCAAATATTCAAATATTTATGGGAGAGGGTTCGATCTCACCAGTCATAGGCAAAATGAAAATCAAGACCATTGTGAGATAGCATCCTGTACCTAGTAGACTGACATTAAGGAAACAGACAAGAGATGACAAGTATTAACCAGGGTCTTAGGAGGAGAGAATGTAAAGGTAAGAACTGAAACTTCTGCAGACTTTATGGGAAACACTACTCCAGTTTATTAGAGAAATACTGCCAGGTAATCTGCTGATATTACTTCTGGATACGTCTCTAGGTGAAAGGAAATTATCATCTGGAAGGTGTATTTGCATGTTCATGATCACTGTAGCAGTACATACATTTAGCACAGTTTTAAACACATCAGTGGAAATGCATAAAAAATTACGATGCATGTGCATGACAGAATACTTGTCTGCCATATAAATGGAAACCTTGCTCTTTGAAAATACATAGATATACCTGGAGGATATTGGCAGGATTTGGCAGTCAGTGAAATAAGGCAGAGATGGAAAGGTAACCATTATATGATATCATCACAGGAGGAGTCTAAATCCTAGCGTAGTCTAAAACACAGAAGCGGCTTACTAATAGAACAGTGGCTGGGAGAAGCTGAGACATGGAGAGAGGCTGGTCAGGGCTACGAAACTACAGTTACAAAACAAACAAATTCTGCCGACTTAACGTGCAGTCTGGGTGGTTATAGATATATTCAGTTTCATGATGGTAACCATTACATATGATGTGTTGGCATGTACATGCATACAGTATGTATGTGTGTGTTGTGTGTGTGTTTGTGTATACTGGTTTAATTTGAGACAGGGTCTTGTCTTGTACCTCAGGTGAGGATCCACCTTTGCCTTCCTCCTATCCTAGCTTCTTTAGTGCTGGGTAACCATCATACCAGATATGTTACATGTCTTCTATATATTCAACCTTTACTTATAAGTTCAATATTTTAAAATAAAACTGGTATCTTTCACTTGTTTAAAAATAAAAAGAAGTAATATCTCCCTCATTAACTTAAATGTGGGTATTTACTGCCTTTGACATTTTGTCTATATTTTACTTATAATAGCTTTTTATTCTGATAAAATAAGTTTAACATAAAATTAGCATTTCTTGATCTTTGGTTTATATTTCAATAGTATTAAGCACATCTACACTGTTGAAAATCATAATCTACTTTTCAGAGTTTTTGAGTACCTCTAATTGAAACTCTGTGTCCATATCAAAAGAATTACTATATACCCCATTCTCTTCAACCCTTGTGAACTGATGATCTACCTTTTCTCTCCGAGAATGCGCACATGTACCCCTTCTACGTGTAATAACCTGCATTATCTGTTCTTTTCTGCCTGTTCTACTCCCCTCACTGTTTTTCCAGGCTCATTCATGTGGCTCCATGTATTAGCTCTCTGTTTATTTTTCAGTGAGAAAAACATACCACTGTAAATATACCCATAGATTTTGTTTATAAATTTGTCTCTTCTAAGCAGTTCGGCTTGTATTCACCTGTCTCTTGTGAACCATGGTTTTAGGGACATGGTGGGGAGCATCTGCCTGTGAATCTTTACTTTCAGTCCCTTTGAGTAATGCCTTGAAGTGGGATTGATGACTTGTTAATTCTATCTGCAATCACCTTGAGGATGGAGCATTCCCTTTGCTTTTTCAGCAGGGCCATTTTACATTCCTATTAGCAGGGCACATGGGCTCTAATAGCTCTGTGGTCTCTTCCCATTTTGGCCATTCCTTCTTGCATGAGCAGCTGGACACAGGATCATTAGTGCTGTGCCTAATAAAAGCCATTTGAAAACGGTTCCCCTGTAAACGTCATCTATGAGAGTTTGCTCAGGCTGGTCACAGCCATTAATTTCCTCTGGTCATTGTAATTAGTAAGGGAAGATTTTGGAATTCTGGGATAGGGGGCAGTAAAGAGATGTTTTAGTCCTGTGACTTTCTAGAAAATGACTCTTATTTAACCTCTCTAAAACTACATACACAAAAATTTCTACTTGTAGAGCCCTTTGTTTCTCAAGAGAGGGAAGCCTGTTTGCAATTGCTTAGATGAGCCTGTCACCCATAGGTTCAGATGTTTGATTGAGTACTTAGTCCCCAGTTGGTGATACTATTTGGATGGATTTAGGAGGTGTGGCCCTGTTGGAGGAGGTGTGTCACTGGGCCAGGCTTTGAGGTTTCAAAGTGACTGGCCACTCCCAGGACACACTTCTTAACCTCAAGGATACTTGCATTTCAAGATGCGAGCTTACTGTTTCACCCACTGGCCACTGGATCTGCCTGCTGCCACACTTGCCTTGCCATGCTGGTGATGGATTCTCACCCTTTTGAAATCATAAACCCAAATCATAAACACTTCACTTTATAACTTGCCTTGGTCTTGGCGTATCATAGGAGTACAAAAGTAACTAATACACTGTCCAAGAAAGAGGTTAACATAGTAGACAGAAGAGCTGAGAATTGGTTTATTTTGTCCCTTGAGACATCAGAAGCGACCTAATAAACTCTACCTGACTGACACATGCAAGTATCATTTACTCTGTAGCTCACTCAGTCATGCTAATAAATAAGACTTATGTGCATTTTAGCCTGGAGTCCCAAAGAACATTTTATCTTTAGGGCTGCTTTTGCATCTAATCATACTGATTATGTATAACTTTCAAAGTTGGATTTTGGCAAGTACTTGGCTGTCTTCTCTGCCTATGACTCTTTTTAAAGGACCATTTAACTTTGGAATGTTTTATAATCCTTTTCATGGTATATTGGCCTTTTTGATTATTTCTTTGTTAGCCAATATTAAAATGAGGCTGCACTGCTGGAAACTCCAGGTGCTCTCACCTGCCGTGTGTCTCCTCAGCACAGCCTAGGTGATTTGGTTGAGAGAATAGGGCTCTGCTTAAACATTAGATCATCTTATGACATCTTTGAATCTGACAGCCAGAATGTTCATGGCAAGAGACACTGACTGGAGAACAAAAAATGTCTAAGAGACAGAAACTCAAACTGAGTAGGATGCACAGAGACTTCAAGGACTTGAATACTCCATGTGGTACTATGGTCATTACTGATGGACCTAGACTGCATGACGATAATACTAGCACCACATTTCAGGAGTAAATGTACTAACAACGAAGGCCTTTGCTATCCACGTCACGCAAAATAGCTCTGACTGACACATTTGAACCATTCCCCCACTTGGTGAACAGAAGGAGGAGGCTGGTGTTGTCAGCCCTGTTGATTTGGATGACACATGTTCTTGGAACCACCTAAGGGGATTCTTTGTAGACTGAATGGAATCCAAAGGTCAGAGGAGGAAAAAAAACACCTGATAAATATAATTGCAATTTCCTTGCAGCACCATATTTGATGACAAGACATTTGACACAGTGACAATTTAATATGTGGAAAGACAGAGAGAGACCAGACATGCTGTCTATCTATAGTAATTGATTGTCTTCAAGTTCCCAATGGGCACTAGGGGGACAACTCTCATAAATAGCTTTTTCTTCTAACCCAAAGCAAGAAGGTGGAAGACCCTGTTCATTTTAGTGAAGTTTCTTCTTTCTCAGCTGAAGCCGCCAGACAAAATGACATCAAGCAGAGGGATCAGAGGATGCTGGGTGATGCCTAAGCAGCCAAGATAAGGTTCAGAATGAGAACTCAATCTCCCCTGGGTCAGGTTTACAACTCTGCAATTATCTTATATGACAACCACATAAATCTCCATTTTGGTAAGTATTCAGAATATTTTAGAAAAGAGACTCAGGGAATGAGTGATTGAGAAGTTCTCCATTCACTGTGTATAATTAAGTGGAAAGCTGATTCCTAAGTTATCAACTTAATTTAGAGTTTCCTATTGCCTAGATAATTGGCTTTAAAAATCCTATATAAATCCTTAGCATAGTACTTGGCATATGATGTAGTCACTAATTAATATTTGAAGGAGTGAATCAATGAATTAATTACTCAATTAATCAATGAATACCTCTAGGTGGTTTAGAGAATTCATGTCATCTAAATCAACAGGCCCAATGAAGCTTGACTGTCTCCCTCTCTTTTCGAGGAGGATGAAGACAGTTTATATATTGCAATTGGGACCTTTTTTCCTGAGATAGATAGCAAAGACCCAAGTAGATGTTGAACAGGTCATTCAATATAGTACCCTGGTGTTCTAGGGAGAATTCTTGGCTAGAATTACAAACATGGACATTTTTAAGAGTTAGAAATGTTAGAAGTCGATGGACTCAGTGAAGGTGTCCAAGAAGAAGGGCATGAAAAGATGAAATGCACCCCAAATGATGGATCCTGATTTAGTTCAGAGGTTATGAAAAGGGGAATCATACAACAGACATACTGGAAAGTAGCTAGTGTCCAGGACTGGGTTAGGGGACCATGGGAGAAGGAAAACCAGACAAGTAAAGGGTCCTGGATAGCTCGTGGGATATGAGAGGCAGGAGGTGGTCCACTCCGTGTGTCAAACATTATTCAAAGGCCAGGAGTCAAAAGTGCTCATTAGCCCTGATAACCCAGTGATAGTTAAACTTACCTAGAATGGGTTAGGACAATGGAAGAAAGGGTTGATGGATGGTCAGGGAAATGGAGATATGGCAGAATTGTTCACAGCAGTGGATACATAGTAGGTACATAGAGGATAAGTTTTAGAAAGAGCAACCTGGTGAAATAAAATCTGAACAAAGTAGAGTTTAAGATTGACTGGCATAGGGAATGGACTACAGATAAATTTTATTGATTATTTTCAAGATGACTTCATTAACATTCATGGGCTTCAATCTCTCTACAGGCAAAATGACCACAAAAATAGTAAGTCTGGGGAAGACTAAGATGATGATGGATAACACTTAGCTCATAATAGGTACTCAGCAAAATCTATCTGCTTCTGTTATATTAATAAACATTTAAATTTTTGGCAGCTTAATATTTCTCTACTAAGCTTATTGTGTACCACTAATCAGAAAACTCTGTAACTGGAAATTCCCTACAATCTCAAACTTATTGAGTACTTTCAAAAGGTCACAAGTAGAAAAGTCTATGCTATGAAACTTCTTTTTGATACAAGCCATTAAAGAGAAATCATATAAAGTTACATTGGGGCTAATGAATAAGGAGTGTATGAAACAAATGAACCTCATATCTAGGTTTGAGCACTCTTTCCATATCTCATTGTATCTGTGGGAATAAGTAAATCTTAAAAATTCAAAATTGCCAAATGTTTCTGGTTCCATGGATTTTTGGAAAAGGGATACTAAATCTGTATTTTAACTCTGATCCAAATTGTGAACCTATGTAGTTGGTGTAAACTGGTCAGTTAAAGGACAATTCTAAGTAAGAGAAGTAATCATTTAAAGTTGACTAATAAGTATTTGTATCAAGTTTAAAAAACTAAAATGTTTCAGTAAAATTGTTCCAAATGTGCTATTGAAGTGGATCTGAGCTTAAGGACACTTGCTGTTCATGTAGTGGACCCAGGTTTGATTCTCACACCCACACCATGGCTCATAACCATCCATAACTCTAGATCCAGGGGATCTGGCATCCTTATCTGAATTCCACAGAAACCAGGTACATATATGCAGGCAAAACACTGTTATATATTAAAAATATTAAAATCAGTAAATCTTTAAAAAAACAATTTTACTAAATATAAGTTGCAGGCATCATATCTTCCATATAGGACAGTATCTACCATGTGTCACAAATTAAAGTCAAATTATAAACTGGTAGATGTAATATAAAATAATCTTTGAAAATATGCATAAAATAGAATCTCCACAGTAGTTTAACAGTTATAAAGCACTTTCATGTCTAGCAAAATCTCACCAGAATGTCATAGGTATTAACTGTTTTTTAGGTTACAGATGAGAAATTGACTTGTCGAATGTGACATAGATAGGAAAGCTGGCTCCTGATTTCACTCCCCAAATATAGTACTTACGATGCTAAGCCCATTGTCTGAAGAGCTAAGAAAGTCTTGAAAGTGTAAAAGACATGGTGGTTATGAGTACTGATGAGCTCCATCCCAAGACTTCAGATTCTGCAGCTTTGAGAAAGGTAGGTCTGTGTTTATCATGCTTCCTTATTTATTTGTGGTCATAACGATGTGCCAGGGTGTTTTACATACTTTCTGCCAGCTAATGTAATGTTATCAGGGTGATGGGAGCTCATTTTGCTGGAGGCAGCATATCTCAGCATCTTTGGTTCAAATGTCATGCCTGGAGATGGGCAAGGGCCCAGATTGGGTATCACTAACATAAAAACCTGCTACTCATCACAAATGGTGGCAGGCCTAACCACTGAACTGGAGATGCTTATTTAACAAGCTGCTGAAGGGCCCGTGACTTCTTCATTCATTTGGCAAGTGCAGGTCTATTGTCCAAATCTCCTTCAGCAAAAATCAATGAAGCACAGAGCAATGACTAGCTCTGGGAAGATACAGATGCCAGAGAACTCGGGTCCACACAAACCTAGCCAAAAGGCTTCATCCTCCGCGCACTTTCCCTCCTCTTGTATCACAGCCAGAGTGTTGGGCACATGACCATAAGGATGGGCACAACACATACTGAGCTGATCTCCTTCTAGAAAAAATGGGTCTCTGAAGACGAGACCAAATGTGCACATTCACACATGTATACACACACACACAACACATACACACACACACACACACACACACACACATACACACACACATCATAGCACTCTATTTTCATAATATCCAAAGAATATAGTATCATAACTCAACATACTAGTTTTATGATGAAAGGGGGTAATGAGAAAAGAGATCTAGACTTCAGTTTTATCTCCAAGGTAGCTTGTCCCTAAGGACCAGCATAAATCAGTAAGTAGTGGAGGAGATAAAAAAGAAAAATACCCTTTTTCTTCACGATGAATCTCAAAGATCCAGGCACTGTTCTAAGCCTATGCTTTTAAGCCTGGGTTTTCCTGGGTACCTGGCACAGCTTGCAGTTAATGAGTATTTGTTCCCATTATTCTTCCAGGACTCACTGCTCACAACCCTTCTTGGCAGGTCATAGCACATAAGGACACCACAGGGCCGGAAAGTACTCTTACCCAGTGTTTGTCTTGTTTTCTTCGCTCAGCTCTGCATCATGAACTTCACTTCCCTCCTCCCTGCAGGCTCTGAGGGTGTGAACATGTGTGTAGGTCTGTAGATCACAGAGGTTGTCAGGTCTATGGTATAATGGGACCATCAGGGAATGCCACCAGCAGCAAAATCCCACAAAGAGGAACAAGCTCGGTACGTTTCTAGGTCAGAACTTACTCTAACAGAGCGAGCTGTGCAAACTCCTTTATATAGCAACTTGTTTAATTAAGATAACAGATGTTACTATTATACAAGTCCTAGTGAGCCATGCTTTAATTGGCCATTCATTCACATGGCTTGTGACTGGTAAAAACCAGTTCAAACAACCATTTCCCTGCCATGGGTGTTTTTCCCACTACAATTAAATTGAATAAACAATGCATCCGGTGTACATTCATTTAAATGAGACAGTTTTAATGGTACAGGAGTTTAATATGAACAATAATGTTAGAGCAGAGTAATTTCCTGGTTTAAAAGGCAAGTTGAGTTCTCTGTTGAATCCATCTATGGACCCTGGGCTAGGCTGACAATCAGCTGCTGGGGAAAGATAGCAAAGAAAGTCTTCACTTGAGTAGCGTTTGATGTCTCATATTTATAACAAGGGGAGGGATCTACTTGCAGCTTTTATGTTCAGATTATAATATGATCTGAACAGGAAAGAGGGATAATGGACAGCCTGTCATTCCTGTCAGTGTACTATAGAAAACAAAAACAAGACACACACACACACACACACACACACACATACACACACGACACACGCCAAACACACACATACATACACACAGGCATATACATACACAAACACATATACATACACACAGGTACACACATGCATGCACATACAACTCTAACAGTATTGTGATGGTTAATCTTGGCTGTTAAGTTGTAGGAATTTCGGATCAACTAGCACCTGCTTCCAGGGCACTGTGAGAGGTTTGGGAAGATTGGAAGAAGGGGAAGGCTGGCAGTGGGACTATAATGGCCCAGGATTATGGAGGAAGGGTCTAGAAGAGTGTCAACCCGGATGCCTCAGATGGGAGGGCTGGGGTTGGCTGCCTCCCCACTCCCAACCTGACCCCATAAAGTCTACTCCCCTACCATCAACAGTAAGAATTTATTTCCCTGACAGTTACCAGTCTTAACTCCTTGTGTGATCTGATATGGTTCTTCCCCCTCCCCTGACCCTACAGCCCAAGTATTCAGATGAAGCATCTTCTAACACTGCTGCCCTGGCCAATTGTACATGGCCACACAAACCTTGCCCCCAGAGATCCTGGCTACCAACCTACCCAGGGGCATCGATACCCTCCCCTCAATAAACTTAACCAGTTCTCCAAAGCTGTTCCTGGGAGGGTGGGTGTTCTTTGCCTGTGTGCTTACCGCAGACCAAGATTCTGTCTTTGCCAGCCCTTCAGGTTAAGCTTCCCTTCCTCCATTCCAGCTTGGTGTGCAATGGACCTGGCTACCCAAGGAGGGAAGAGGACACAGGGCTGGCACTTTTCCTGAGAACAGGGAGCACCCTAGACACTGCCTACTTTTAAGACTGCAGTCCTACACCTGTGTGCTTTTGCTCCTTGCGGGTGGGTGCATCTACTCGATTGCTGCTTCTATGCTCATCCTCTCTGAGCCCTGGATCACCAGGCTTTCATAAATGGACAGGGACTGCTGAGCTTTTCAGCCTTGTGCACTGAAAAGCAAGCTGCTAGGTTCTTAGCCTTTCTGGCATGTTGACAATCTGTATTATAAAAGCCAATCTAATAAAGTTGTGTCACATATTCATTATATCTGTTCTGTTCCTCCAGGGAACCCAGATGGATATAACTGGTTCTCAGGGAAGGAACAAAAAATACAGCATTTATTTAACCTTCCAAGGGAAATTCCTAAGAATGCCATATTAGACTTCTTCATTACTCAAGGAGTTGTAAAACTCTCTTGATCTTTCTGATTATCACCAGAAGCAGGGATAAAGGGATAGGTTCAGCTACATATTTCCAAATATCAGTGGGCACAGGATTAAGTTAGGTAATTACAGGAAAAAATGGTTGAGAATTTTTTAGAATAATTAAAAACTAATTAAATCTATTAGCTAAGCTTTGTAGAGTTTTACAGTGCTAGTTTTAAAGTTATTATTCTTATCTTATGTGTTGCAAGGTACTCTCAATTTCACGTTCTTGCCTCTTTCTTTTCAAATCTTCATTACTGTCACTGGCTTTTATTTTCTTTACAAAAGATAAAAATATTTTATGTTGTGCAGTGGTGGCTCACACCTTTAATCCCAGCACTTGGAAGGCAGAGGCAGAGGCAGAGGCAGAGGCAGAGGCAGAGGCAGAG
>NC_034591.1:122836154-122837997 GCF_900095145.1 Mus pahari | reverse complement strand
CAGAGGCAGAGGCAGAGGCAGAGGCAGAGGCAGAGGCAGAGGCAGAGGCAGAGGCAGAGGCAGAGGCAGAGGCAGAGGCAGGCAGATCTCATTGAGTTCAAGGCCACCTTGAGTTCAATGTCTACAGAGTGAGTTCCAGGGCAGCCAGACCTACACAGAAAAAGCTTATCTTGAAAAACCTAAAATAAATAGAATAAAATAAAATGAAATTATTTTACATGCATGAGCATTCTGCATAGATGTTTGAATACCATATATGTGATGGTGTCTATGGAAACCAGAACAGGGCTATGATTCTCTGGAGCAGCAGTTCTCAACCTTCCTAATTCTGCAGTCATTTAATACAGTCTCCTCATGTTGTGGAGACCCCCAATCAGAAAATACTTTTTGATACTACTTCATAACTGTACTATTTTGTTATTGTAATGAATCATAATGTAAATATCTGACATGTGAGATATCTTATATAAGACTCCCAAAGGGGTCAAGACCCACAGGTTAACGATGACTATTTTGGTGTTACAGACAATTATATACTATCATAAGGGTGTGTGGAACCAAGCCAAGGTCCTCTGTAAGAGCAGCAAGTGTTCTTTAACACTAAGCCACTTCTTTGCCTCCTAGATTTTTTTTTATAATCATAATTTTGCTGTAATGGCAAGAATACAAATGATACTGCAAGATCAATGGTAAGTGGCCAGTGGTGCTGCAACTTGACATGGGGACATGGGTCACACGGCTAAATTGAGTTCTCATACCATTGGTCAAAAGGAAGTTTTCCTCAGCTCCAGCCAATTACTGTCATACAGACATGAAGACTACTCCAGGTCCTGAGGAGGAGTCAGAAGTCTGGCTACATGACACATTCTACAGTGTGCTTGGGGGAAGCTCATTTAAAAATGCAAAACATGGAATGGAGCTAATATACTAAGCTCCTTAATGCAAGCTAAAGGGGCTGGCATAGAAGGTGGAAACCCTTAGAAACAGGCATAGAGACCCCAGTTCAATCCCCAGATGGCACAGGCAGCAGAAGAAAACCAAGTGCCCAGAGTTGTTCTTTGATTTCCATACATACACTGTGTCACGTGTGTACCTGCATTCTCCCACATTTATAGACAAAATAGTAAATACAAAAAAATAAGCAAGAATTTGGACACATAAGCTAGAATTGATAAATACTTCATTATGTAACTTCCAGACCTTCTGCTGGCATCTTTCAAGGTTTCTAACTGGTATTCTTGGTAGATATCCTAATTGTTTTACCGTGGGAAGAGGAATCCTTAGTTTGGACATACTGTTAAACCAGCATATATACTGCAGTAGTTAATTGGAGACATCTAGGGAGCAATCTGAGCACAGTTGTTCATAAGATTATGGTGCTGGGAACCAATAATTCCCATGTATTGGAAAGCCACATGAGAAAGAATGTTTGGCAGGGTTTCCAAGGTGTTCCCTTGCCTGTGATCCCCACATATTGTATGCTCCTAGGCTCTTTCTTCCCACCTTTAACTCCTCTGATTTCATAATGATTTACTTAAGTGATGGGTATACTCAGGGATGCTGTGGCAACAGCAACAGACAGAAATCATGGTTTGTCTGCAAAGCTTCATCAAAGTCTAAAATCTGCATAATCAGAGGTGAAATGGTTCCATGAATAGATGCATTCTTCAAAGATGATGGGACTCTCTAAGTCTTCTTGTACTTTCATTGCACACATATATAAATTATAGAAACATTTCAGTAATAAAGTATTCCACCCAACTTTTGAAAGTCTGGAAATGAGTCTAGATGAGCAAACACATTCAGTGAGTGTTGTGTTTTATAAAAAGATAAGTAGAGAAGG
>NC_034591.1:122829462-122835989 GCF_900095145.1 Mus pahari | reverse complement strand
AGAGAGAGAGAGAGAGAAGAAGAAGAAGAAGAAGAAGAAGAAGAAGAAGAAGAAGAAGAAGAAGAAGAAGAAGAAGAAGAAGAAGAAGAAGAAGAAGAGAGGCCGGCCATGAGCACATGGAGAAAGATGGAGGAGAATGGGGAAGAGGGGGAAGAGGGTAAGGGAGCAAGAGTAGGAGATTGAGAGAGGAGGGGGCAAGTAGCCCCTTTTATAGTGAATCAGGCATACCTGGCTATTACCAGGTAACTGCTGTGGGGTGGCACCTAGACTAAATACCAACAGTAAGGTGTAGATGTGTATGTGTGGGGGAGGGTGTACATATGCATGTGTGTCTTTGTGTGTGCAACCTCATATGCATGTATGTGTGCACTGTGCACTTTTAGTTTCTGCCTCTTTTTCCATTCAAAGGAAAAAAAGAGCATTGTTTTTTGTTTTTTGTTTTTTTTTTTTGGTATAACATAGCCCAAGAGGAAGGTAAAGGGGAAGTCTTCTTAACCTGGTATAAATGTCTGATTTTCTTCCAGCTTTTCTTTGCTTCTTTCCTTTTTTTCCATCTCCTTTTCAATATAAATGATGGGTCCTTAATTTCACCCAGGATGAACAAACAGAATAAGATGACTGTTAACCTTGAATGGAAGTTGAGGAAGACAGTGCAGTTGTTGGATGTGGAGGCTGGCAGACAACTCTAAGAAGCAGGGAGGTGTATGGGACAGAAGGAACAGAGAACTCATGGACAGTGAAGCCCACTGTCAACAAATAGCAAGACTGTGATGGTGACTGAGTTTGTCTTCTGATGAGAAAAAGTTGTACCAATGCAATTACAGGAGGACTCATGCTTTGGTTCCTTGTCATGAATCATTCTTTACTGCAGATTGTATTTTGAACATGGCATGAAATCCATGCAGAATATCAACTGGTGGACATCCTTAGATAATGAGTGGCTTCAGATGATTCCTCCATCATAAGGGTACCATTTAGCCAATCTTATCATAATATTACAGAGACCTCCATCTAGATTCTCACTTCAGGACCAATGCATCCCAAACTTGAACTTGATCCAAGGATAGTGTTTGAAGACTCTTCACAGCTGTGTCTCTCCTTGATCTTCCATCCACTAAGGCTATATTGGTTATAACCGATGGTATGAGGTCACTAGGAAACTGACCCAAGGACTTAGATAATAGGCCCACTTGCTTCCAATGGGAACATTTCTGAAGGGCTACATTTCTCGAGCTTCCAGCAGGATTGGCTAGATCCTCATTTACAGCCAACTAGCACAGCAGTGTTTCTTTGCCTTCCTTACTCCTCTACTAGCCTATCCCTAGAGAGCATTGCCCATAAAGTTTTACGTTGTAGTTGACTTGTGCAAGGTTCCAGAAACTGTAAGGGAATGTTAATATTATGTCTTATTTCAGATATTTGTTAAATAAGAATTGAAGTCATTTTTGGAGATTTGAGACTATAGAGGTCTCAGTGCTGTGATTTTTGCATTATTTTATTTTTAGCAAGTGTTTAATAATAGTCTAACACAGGAAAACAGGTTTCATAATACATTCAGCACCAAGTAGTCAATTGCTCTGTGGAGAAGCAGAGTGAAAAAGTACAGAGAGGTGGACCTGCCTTGGGTAGCTAGAGGCAATACTGCTCATGCACAGCACAGCTGTTTGGTATTTGTTTACTTTTTTTTTTTTTTGAGACAGGGTGTCTTTGGGTAGCCCTGGCTGTCCTGGAACTAACTCTATAAACCAGGCTGGACTTGAACTCATAGAAATTTACCTGCCTCTGTCTTCTGAGTGCTAGGATTAAAGGTGTGCACCACCACCACCCAGCTTGTTTGTTTGTTTGTTTGTTTTACTCTATACTATTGTGATCACAAGGATAAAAATGGAAAAATAAATTTATAATCCAGCTATATCAAAATGTTGTTGTTAATATTAAATTTAATAAAGCAGGCACTGTGTTTTTGTTGGTGTATAAGAAGATGTAGCATACACCAAACAAACAAGGCTAAGACAAACAAATGGTAATTCATTAATTCTCTGGGCCATGTTCTTACCTTGCAGCTTCTTATTTACATGAAATAGTAAACATTAGGAATTTCATAGTAAAGATTGTTGAGCCAGTTTTTAATCGATGAATTTCTTTTTTTAAACTATGTTACTGTAATTCTATTATAAGACAATCACGGACACAAATATATACAAATGGAAGGTAAAGAATGAAATATGCCATTCTAGGGAATCTCACTAGTGAGCTACTCCAACCAGATTGCACCTTCTAAACTCTAAAACAGCTTATGAACACATACATGGATGAATGAATTATGAGAATAACACTCTCATGATCCAATCACTTCTCAATGGTGTTATCAACTGGGAGGTAATCTTCAACACATAAAAGAGGGGCACTCATATCTAAACTAACATTCCAAGCCAGATGCTAGGGAATAATTGTTTGTGGTCATTTGAAATATTACACTATAAAATATATTAATGTAAATAATATCTCTATAGCCACTGAAGACGCTCTTTAATATAGAATGAAGTCACCTATGATAAGCTGAGGTTAACAAAACAAGACAGTTCACTGAGTTACTGCTTACTAAACATCCATCAGTTAATAACATAGTCACTGTAGACTATTGGTCATTTCTTCTCCTGACCACTTGGCTGACTGGAAGTTGTCACTCGCAAACACTGTAGAGCATCATTAGATAAAGCTTATGGTCAATCACAAGCTCAGGAAAAGATTCAGAGTACAGTTTCTATTTACTTGATGGATATGTCTTTGTGTCATCTCAAACTTAGACCACTGCTATTTTGTAAACCATCTGTGTTTGTTAATCTGCGTAAACTATGAGATCAACAAAGATGCTGCAGCTAAGAATTTGCCGAGTGTTATTTCTTCCTACTTGGAATTTCAGCTTCTTCCATCCTTGCGAGAGCGCCAAGCAAAGCCCTCTTTGTCCTGTGCTAATTATAGCCTTGAATTGTTCACACTACCATTTATTTATTTACTAGTTGATTGTTGAGACAGGGTTTCATACGCCCGAGGCTAGCCAGGATCTCACTCCACAGCCGAGCATAACTTTGAATTTCTGAACCTTGAATTTTTGATCCTTGAATTTCCGACCCTCCTTCCTCCATTTCCTGAACTCACAGACTGTAGTGATGGTTAAAAGTCTCATACCCATGCTTTCTTATCTGGGATTTGTACAGTCATACCATCCTTCAGGTAACATTCCCGCTTTGTCCTGATTCTCTTTAGCCTATCCAAACGTGCATGCCTGATTTAGATGGATAACACACAGACAGCTGCATCTTGTTCTCTGTCCAGCAATATAATCAACATTTTTTTCCCCTAACTAGTCTTTATTATAATTCTGGGCATGAAAATTCACATCAGAATCACTACAATAAATTAATGAATACTTACTTCATTTAAGAGTAAAAACATTTATTTATTTAGCTATCTGCAACTTTTAATTCCTTGAATATTCTGTGCAATAATGTTCATCTGAAAATATATTTAGGTATCACGATATTCTCAATACAACTTTCAGGTTAAATGTTCTGAGAAGAACTGTACTCCAGAAAGTTCAAATTACATTTCTAATAAGAAATGTTTGATTAGAGAAAACTTTCTATGGTATGTATCACTTCTCATCAAATATTAACAGTTACTGTGAAAAGTACTCATGTAATTATTTACTATTTTATCTTTGACTTAAACATTCCTTTTAGAAAAAACTCATATTTTAACCCACCTCACAGGACTGAATTTTAATTCTTGTTCTTTATCATGATGTAATTTGTCCCATGTATAACATTCTACAAGGCACATCTTGATATCTTGATGGATCGCCTAGTCACTGTTTCTGGTGGGGGAAGGTTTTGCTAAGATTTTACTATTAAAAGAAAAAAAATTATCTTTTAAAATATTGATTTTTATTATTATTTTAACTTATACATGTGTGCATGCATACTTGCATGTATTTGTGCATGTGTGTGCTTGCATGATTATGTATGTATGTGCACACACATGCATGTGAGTGTATGTGTGTGTGTATGTGTGTGTGTGTGTGTGTGTGTGTGTGTATGCGTGTGTACTCGTGTATGTGTACAGGTCAGAAGAGGACATCAGATCCTTGAGAGCTGGAGTTAGAGGCACCTATTTGCCACCCATTATGGGTTCTGGGTCCTCTGGTCCTTTGGAAGAACAGCAAATTCTCTTAAGCAATGAATCATCTCTCCAGCCTGAGACATTTTTAATCTTAGAACCTTTACAGTTTTAACTATGCTTCCTAGATTGATCTTTGCTTGGGTAGTAGAATAGATGTAATCAAACATGTGAATCATGCTGAAAGTATTGCTGTGTTGAATTTCATTGTGAAATTTCTATTTTGTTCTGATAACCCCCCACTATTCTAACCTCCCCAATTACTTTTATTATTGCTAGTGGTTTTACTTTTGTATAAGACCCCTTTATGAGTCTTTGTGTTGGCTAATTCCTCTGTTTATTCAACATGTACTTCCTAACATGGCTAATTCTATTCCTGGAGTGATGAACAAGCAGGGCTAGATGCATGGGAGGTCTGTTCTCACACAGCTTGCAGACAGTTCAGGAATACAGATAACTGTAAAGTCATCCAAGGCATGAGTTATTACAAACACAGAAAAATGTGAACCAAGACCTGAAGGAAACACATGCCGATGATGTGTTGGTATCATGGCAAATTTCTATTATCAACTTGACTGGATTAGAAAAACACCTGGGGAATTAAGGTGGCAAGATTCTGGATGTGCCTGAGAAGACTTTAACAGAGAAAATTGAGAGAGAAAGACTCATTGAAACTGTGGGAGACATTTCCTTTCTTCGATTCTTAATCCTTCCTGGACCATCAAGATGTGAGCAAGATGCCTTAGGCTCCTGCCATCACAGAAGACCTGGTTTCCCACATTTCCTTCCTATTATGGTGAATCCGAATTTCCTGAAACCATGAGCCAAAATAAATACTTCCTTTATTACATTACTTCTTTTCTTTCAGGTATTTTTTTTACAATTAGAAAAGCAACCAACTCAGTTGGGAAATAAGGTGCACAAATATGCCTTTTGGTTGTTTGTGTTTTAACAATTAGCCACAAGTTAGATTTCTCTTTGATAAGTCCATTTGGCCATGGGGCAGGGAATAGTGGGCAAGCACAGAAGAGCAATAAGTGGTGGCTACTACAGTGGCCCAGGGAAAATGCTGGTGGTGGGCCAGGGAACTGGTGATGTAGAGAGGCAGGCAGGAGACAGATACTAATCTTTGGGAGTAGAATTGATAAAGTTCACTAATGTATTAGATATGCAGGATGGGAATACAGAAAAACCAATAGTTTCTGTTTCCAACTTTAACCATGGGAGGAATATTGTGTGTAGCTAGGAGAAGTCTGGGCCTTAGGGCAGAGGTAGGTGGCTAGGATGAGTTGCTTAGGGGATAATTTTGAACCAAAGCTTAAGAGGCAACAGCAGTTTACACCCAGTAGAGATAGTCTCTCTAGAGAGACAGTGGAAGTGGAAAGAACAAATTTGATAGTGTAGATGAGGGAGAATTTGATGTACTGGTGGAATGGTACAGTAGAAAGTGAGAGCGAAGGAGGGCCTGGTGCTGTGAGAAGGAGGATGTGCGCAGGAAAGGGCAAAGACCTTGAGACAATGAGAAAGAGAGACATCGATTTTGAGCTGCATTGTTGTTTTCTGCATTGTAATCCCCTCAAAACATTTTTCCTGACAGTGAGAGCATCCAACTTCAATTTTCTTTTCATAACAACTGCATGCTTTGCAACAAACCACTTCTTTTTGGAATAAAAACTTTAAGATCAAATCAATATGTGGGAAAGTGGATGTTATGAAAGTGACTAAAACGTTCAATTGTGTTTCTGTAATACTATTCAGAGAAACACTCTAGACCAGTGGTTCTCAGCAGTCCTAATGCTGTGACCCTTTAATATGGTCCTTCATGTTGTAGCGTCACCTAAGCATAAGATTATTTTTGTTGTTATTTCATGACTATAGTTTTGCTACTGTTACAAATTTTAATGTCTGTTTGTATTTTCATGTGGTCTTTGGGGGATTAAGAAGTGCTGGACTTAATCTAGTGAGAACCAATGGTCTAGATCTTTTCTTCTTCCCTTCTCTCCAGCAAGCAGTTATCTCCATGACTAGACTTCTGTTCCCTGTTCCCACCTCTCTTTGTTAAGGTAGCATTATGTGAAACTCTTCAGGGCCCTCTCTGACACTAAACTTGTTCAATAGTCCTCTGAAGGCTTATGAGTTGAAGTCATGATCACCAGCCTAGGGTATAGGTGGAAAGTGGAGAAATCTTTAGAAGATGGAACAGAGACTAAGTTAGTGGTTATATACCAGAGTCCTGAATCTTTTTTTCTAAGCTCTTCTCTTCTCTTCTCTTCTCTTCTCTTCTCTTCTCTTCTCTTCTCTTCTCTTCTCTTCTCTTCTCTTCTCTTCTCTTCTCTTCTCTTCTCTTC
>NC_034591.1:122827854-122829091 GCF_900095145.1 Mus pahari | reverse complement strand
TCCTCTCCTCTCCTCTCATCCCCTTTCCCTCTCTTTTTCTTTTAATTTGACTTCCCCAGGTATTTGAGTTTTTAAAACATTTTGGAAGAAAGGTGTGTGTGTGTGTGTGTGTGTGTGTGTGTGTGTGTGTGTAAATATACACACACAAAAAAAACCCCAAACTGGTGGTCAAATTCCCTGGAGCTGAAGTTACAGTTAGTTGTGACCTGCCTAATGGGGATCCTAAGTATCAAATACTGGTATTCTGTAAGCACTCATAACTCCCAAGCAATTTCTCCAGCCCTGCCTCAGGTACTTTGATACAATCATGAAAACCCAAGGAGCACAGGGTTCCTGAGCTCATGTGCCTCACCTCTGCAAGCTCACATACTCTGTCGTCATCATACAATATTTTCCTTAAACACCTCAGTTCCCTCCATTAAGTCTTTTTCATCTTTAAAAAATATATATAGATCCTGATTAGAGCTGCTTAATATCCAACTACTATAGCATTGCCTTCACTGAATCTCTTTATTTCAAGGTTAATATTAGCTTTGTCTTCTCTTCCTCCTCCACACACATACTTATTTTGTGATCTTCAATTTTTATGGCTATAAGGTGATGCCTTTCACTGCTGATCACTACCAATTATTATCTTCAGAATTTCAGAGAATACCAATTTGCTTGTTTTCCTCTTAGGTTTCTGGTAAATCTGTTTTTCTCTGTCAAGGCCTTCTTATTTCAAATGACTCTGGCTAGAACCTTTTTGTGTAGCATTCTCAATGTGCCTTATTCACTTACACCACTTCAAAGGTGGTTTGGAAAGCCACATTTCTGATCCTGCTCTTTCCACTCTGACATTGGCAAGCTTGAGCAGTATATGCTCCATGAGTAGTGGGATATTTGTAATTGCTTACCAATCTCTTGTTTTGGGGGGAAAGTGCCTTTGAAATATGCCAATTCTCACAGTGACAATAACGCCACTGGGTCTGATTTCAAGTTACTAGAGGGACTGATCACTGGACATAAAGCTGGGACGAAAGGTGCAGAGTCAGCTCTTGTGAGCCTGGGTGAGCTGACTCCAATTCACTATTACATAATCAGATTTTTCAAACCCAAAAGACTCAAGCAATACCCACTCCCTAGCCAAACCAGTTAGTGTGGGGTTTCCAGAGATTATGAATAGGCATAAAGAAACCTTTTTCTTTCTTTCTTTCTTTCTTTCTTTCTTTCTTTCTTTCTTTCTTTCTTTCTTTCT
>NC_034591.1:122812037-122827764 GCF_900095145.1 Mus pahari | reverse complement strand
TCTCTCTCTCTCTCTCTCTCTCTCTCTCTCTCTCTCTCTCTCTCTCTCTCTCTCTTTCTTTCTTCCTTATTTTCTTTCTTTCCCCCCTTCTACCTCTCCTCCTCCCGTTCCTCCTCCTACTTTTTCTTGTTTAAGCATCAGGCTCACTCTTGACACATACATAGCAGTTGGCATTAGAGATCTACCTTAGAGTGAATATTACATCCCATCAAATAATTCCCTCTCAGAGCTATGCTTTAGCCTTGCTGAGTTATTATACATGACAAGAGGAATGGAATGTTAAATAATTTATGCTAATGTTATCATTTATTTGTTTTCTTTAAAAATTTAAAACTCTCATTCTATAATATAATTATGTTGTTTCACATGGGAAGGCAGTTGAATTACAAAATATTTCTTATGCTTCAGAGATTAGTAGGTGGGATTGTGTATAATCACACACACACACACACACACACACACACACACACAAATTCTGCTTAATAGAGTCTTTTAGCCACCACCTGGAATTCTCCTCAGGCAACCTAATTCTGCTATATGAGCCCTCTAGGTACCATATGCTGTAACTGTCTAGAGAGCCAAGTGTTACCCTAATGAGTTCATTTGGCAAAGGCGACTTAGAAATACCACAATGGATATTTACTAGAAGGATCATAATTAATTATGGCATACATGTTATTGAAATACGAGGGTGAAACTATACAACAGAAAAGTCAGGGCCCAAAACATTGTGTGATCTCAGCTCTTCAATATTTACATAAGCCACCAAAGAGATTTGTCTTTTCTGAGATGGCAAAGTCAGGAGGAACTCCAGTTATGGCCTTGCTTTCAAACTGAATAGGAATACCAGTTACATCACTCTGGTTCTAATTGCTCTTAATTATATGCCACTTTGGTTTGAATATTTTCATGATCACTTAAACCCATTTGACGATGGCAAGCTATTTCATCTGAACAAAGGCACTGCTGAGATAATTCAAAGATTTCATGTACCTCTCTTCACTAAGGGGTTTAGCTGGTTCTGACCCAGCCTTGAAATTAAGCCATTACCCGCGTCCCCTGCAACTCTCTGCAACTTTAAAGTCTATGGATACAAAGGCTGCCAATTCATTACTGAAAATTTGAGGTGATTAAGAGTCAAGGCTGCTGGGGCCACTCATACTATTGATATTAAAAGCACTATCAATTTCCCACTGTTCTAAAAGGGAGGTAAAAAATGCTTTATTTTTTACTAGTGATTTTTTTTTATTTTTTATTTTTTATTTTTGTCTTATGACCAGATTCCGGATGCTCTGTGCAGTACAGAGGAATATAATGATTCCATCTTCTAGCAGTACTTCTGAATTCATGGACCTTGTGATATGTGAGACATTGGTTCAATTCCCAGTTCTCTCACTTACAAGCCCTATGCGCTTCTAGTACATAAAGGCACTGTTGGGCTCTGGTTAGAGTTAGCAACAGCACTGACCTCATAATTAGTTTATAAGGAATCAAAGGGATCTCATACAATATTTAGCAAAGGTCATAGTAAAGATTTTTCAAAATGCAATAATGAATTGGGAAGGTTTGAAAATGTTCATTTTTTTTTTAATTGAGACTTATATGATGGGCACAAGGCAACCAAGGAATACATCACTAGAGCCAAAGAATGAAGTTTCCTGAATCCCCAAGGTTCCTGATGCTTAAGATTTATTCATGAATGCAACAGTGACAGAGGGTGATCAAAGTCTCATTTCAGCTTAATGGCTCGAGATTCCCCAGGGCTTCCTGCAGTGAAGCTGACACGTGTGTTTCTGTCACTATTATTTTGTATCCATCAACATTATTTCATAATGTCAATAATCTCTCCGGAAACTCATGACATCTTCTTATTGAGGATGATGCTATTTCTCCCATCTAAACTCTGCAGACACTGAGTCTGCCCCACCCTCATTTCTTGTACTCATGTGACTTGCTAATGCCTGTCATCCAATGCCGCATGTTTGTGAGTGCCAATATGCACACACACCCTCTCTGCCGTCTGCTTCTTTATAAGGATCACTTGCTTTGACAGCAGCTTGTACTCATATTCTGTTGGGAGCCACTATTGGCAGGTCCTGCCTGCCAGAGATGGTCTCTTCACTGAGTGTTCCCTAAGCACCATTGTTTGAGATGTTTGGACTCTATTATGTTAATTTGTGTTTGTTGGTGGCTTTTAAATTGCTTCATGGGTGTATTGTTGCAATAACAGTGTTTTATAAAGCCCTAGGAAGCAAGTTTCATGATTTCTGCCTTTTCTCTCCCGAGCTGGATAGTTTATGAACATAAAATTAAAAGAAAGCCACTATGTAAACCAGCTGGGGTGACTACGGGTTCCTGACAAGGGATGTGTTTCTAGCTTTTCTTTGCTTTGCTGCAGTGCAGAATTGGTCAGAGACAAGGGGAACATGGCCAGATTTCTGTTTGCCCTGCTGCTCTGGCACTTTTTGCCCCTCGCCCCCCCCACCCCGTACCTTCATGTTTAAAGGCCCCACCCTTGATCTAATTTCTCCAAGGGGTTCACATCATTCCAAAAGAAGCTTCCTTGGCAAAAGTCAAGAGCTCTTGCTCTAGAGAGCCAAGGGAAATAATTCAAGGCTCCAACCAAATTTCCTTGCCCTTCACTTTGCATTAGATGGGCCCAATGGAAGAGACAATTTAATCAAAAGTGTAGGCACAGGAAACCCAAATAAAGTCAAAATAAAAAAGAAACCCAGCCATGGGGAGGGGCATGAGGCCCTGAGGACGCTTTCCTATGCGCTGTCTGTCAGACAGAACGGACTTTGGGAAACTTTCTCTGCAAAGGACTAGACAGTCAGCATTTCAGGCTCTAGAAGCCAAGTTTCTGTTGTAATCAGTCAACTTTGTCCTTTAGGTGTGAAAATTGCCATGGACGGTTAAGTAATGAATGTGCATAGTTGCCTTTGATAACATGTCTTGTGTGGACACAGAAGTTCAACACCGATGCAACTGTTGTGTGCCATAGAAGGCTGTTTTCCTTCAGATTCATTTCCCAGGTTTCAGATGACACAGACACAAGCAGAGGGCAGCGCCTGGCTTGTGGACTCTATTTTCTGTCTGGGAAAGAGCATATTATGAGGAGATATCCTGTGTAAAGTATTTTTGCCTGGACAAAACAGTTGTATGAGAAAACAAAAGAAAACCAGTGTGACTGAGGAGATAGTAGTGAGAGAGAGTGAGGTGGGAGAGATGCTCTAGGACAGTGGTCCCCAACCTCCTTACTGCTGTAACCCTTTAATACAGTTCCTCATGTTGTGGTGACCCCCAACCATAAAGTTATTTTGTTGCTACTTCATAACTGTAATTTTGCTATTGTTATGAATTGTAAATATCTGATATGCAGGATATTTAATATGTGACCCTAAAGGGGTTGTGACCCACAGATTGAGAAATGCTGATCTAGACATGGGATACCCTGAAGATATGGGGGACACTTAAAGAGGCTCACCTAGAAAACACAAAATACCCACAGTCTTCTGGGTCTATCTCAGAATTTGTGAAAAATTAGGATTTGACACATACATACACACACACACACATACACACATATGTACCCATGTGATGTATACTCATATATAGTGTATGAATGTACCCATACACATACATGGGTGTGTATGTATTATGTGTGTAGTATATGTATATGTTTGCATGTATATGTGAATGTATAAATGTATAAGATGTGTATATGTTGTATATGTATGTACATGTTTATGTATATGTGTCTATGGTATGTATATGGTGCATGTGTATGTATATGTGTATTTGTATATGATGTATATGTGAATGTATATGTGGATGTTCGTGCTATACACTGGTAGTGAAGCCAAAGGAAGATATCAGGTGACATGCTCTATTACTCTTTGCCTTGTTATTTTGAGATAGGGTCTCTTGTTGAACATATATTGAGAGAAGTGGCTTACAAACCACAGTAATCCCCCTATCTTTGTTTCCAAGAGGGGTGGAGGTCACAGGTTTGTGTGTGGCCAAGTCCAGTTTTTTTATATGAGTACTGGCTCAGGCCATTGTATATCAAGAACTCTTACCAGCTGAGCCACCTCCTCAGCCTGAGACTTTGTATATCTTTGTTAGTGTTGGTATAGCTAACAGGTATAAATATTCAGAGCTATACTTGGGAAGTACACCTGGGTCTTTGCTGACAAGATGGAGAAATTCTGCCCCTAGGAAGCCGGGTGATTTCCTGGTTGGATGCACAGTAAGTCATAACACACTCTCTGAATACTGCTGCCAAATTCCAATGACTAAAGATAGGATGCCCCTTAAAGGATGTGTAGAGAGGCCTAGCAGCACCCTCCTGAACTCTGTCTGCTCCTCAGTGAAATATAAGCTCATGTTTTTCCCACTGTGTTTTTTGTTTGCTTTTGTTTTTGTTGTTTGTTGGTTTTGTCTGTTTGTTTGGTTTTTATACCAGGTTCAGAAGTAGCTCAGCCTTATTTCCAGTAAAAATATTCCATTTCCTTTCAAATAAAATATGTTTTTAAATACTACTCCTTATACTTAAATATTCCATCCCTACCTTCATCAACCCCCTCCAAGAAGCAAATGCTTTTGTCTGGCTGTATTAGTGGTTAATTTTTCTGATTGCTGTAATGGATCACTCGACAGAAACAACCTAAGGGAGTGAGCTATTTATCTTAGCCTGTGGTTTCCTTCTGTCAAGGCATGGAAGGCATAGCAGGATTCACATCTGCATCCGTGGTTAACATCAGGGTAGGGCTCCACACATATTGGTGGCTCAAGGGCCAGAGAACTCAGGCCAGATGCAGGGCTAAAGTTTACCCTCCCCTAGTGACCTACTGGCATCCTTACAAGCCTCAAAATAGAAAAATGCCATAATCTCCCCAAACAGCGCCATCAGCTGGCAGTCCACTACTTAAACACCGTGGGGGAGCTACCATATTCCAACTGTAGGAGCTGATTTACTCATTACTAATGAAAATACTGAGTACCTACAGCATTCTAGGCACAATACAAGGGGCTACCTGTGTGTTGAAAGATCAAGAACATGTCTCCTCTCAACCTTTGTAGCCTGTGAGCAGAAATGAATACTAGCTCATCACATCTATAAACAAAGTTTCTACAAAACCAGGATGAATCGTCTTTGCCCTTTAAATGACTGCAGAAAATTTTTTAGTCTCTCATTTTATGTCATCCACAGAAACCTGATTTCAATGACATTATGTCTATCATATTAAATATTTGTTGAACAGAGGGGGAATGAGAGACGTGACAGGCATTTATTAAAATTAATTAATCAGAAGTCTGATGTGGGATGCTTCAGCGTTTAGAAAACCCTGGGTGCGGGTTGGTCCCAGTGAAAGCTAAGAGGTTTAACAGTTTTAAGGTTAATACACAGATTGAAAATGAGGAAAGGGGCAGAGGGCTCTCTTTGACTAGCAAAGAGAGCATTCATATAGAAAACACTGCAAAGGACATTTTTATAATAAAACAAGGATTGCTTTTAGATTGAGGGCCTGATTTTACAGTTCCCCCAATGAGTTCCATATATATATGTTTAAGACCTAGCCAATACTTAGCAGGTTGAGACAAACAAGGGGTCAGGCTGTCTCAGGTGGTCACTGTCTTAGTGTGGTCAGTAAGTACATTCATTCCTGACCATAATATTATACATGATGTACTACATTAAGGTAGAGAAGACTGCTGTGGTAAATTTATGGAGTCTTTCAAAGGACTACCCATGAACAAATGTATCATAAGAAGCATTTATAAGAAATCTCTACCCTTACACAACTGCACAGAGGTGCTAAAGCCCAGAAGTGTCCAAGCCTCTCATCTGTAGCTCCAAGTCTGGCAAGCTGAGGTAACAGGTGAATGTTCCAGAACTAGATTTGCAAGAAGCAGGATAAGGTTTATTTCCACAACTGCGCATGCAAAATTAAAGTGATATAGTACCGTCAATAAGCAGGGCACCAGATTCCATGAAGAGCCTCGGTGCTTGCTCTTGCTTTGATGTTGTTTTGCCTCCAAGGCAGGATTTCCATTATTATGGAGATGAACTGCCTCTAATTATTGCAATAACATAATTGTTCCCTAGGGCAGAATCCCTAATAACAGAACAGTATAGCTCTGCAGCAACTGTACGAGCTATCCTGAGGGCGGGTTTCTCATTAGGAGCACATATATAGACATTCTGCCTCCAGAAGAGAAACGGATCCCCGCAAGCAATAAACTTCCCCTCCCACAATTGGCCTTCTGGGCAAATATCTGCCATCACATTTGGCATCTTCAGACCCAGGTTTCACACCTTGAATACAAGGTGGAGTTCCACAGCCCTGTGCTGGGATTCCCTTCCACGTTTTACATGAATTTCAACTCTCTTAAATGCCTTGGGGAAAGGCAGGCAAATTGAGGCCATGATCCAATTTTACCTTGGAGGCAGATGTCAGTGTCCCGAAAAAGACACGTGGACATGATTTTATTCCTTCTTGGGTTGAGTGTTTTAACAGATTGCTAGCCTTCAGAGGGCATGCTGTGTAGGGCAGGCAAACCCAACTATGTGTTTCATTCCAAGAAGCTATAGTGAAAATTCCAAATGCTTAACGTGGTTTTCTTGTCTGTCTTCAAAACTGGTCCACAGTGACCTAAACATGTTCTGTCCAAAGTGGCAGTAGGCTGCTAAATCAGACATCTCTTTGAGTAATTTGGTCAAATCTCTTTATTTTTATTTACTTATTTTTAGGAGAGCTAATTCAATGTATTACTCTTAACTTGACCCTCTCTTTCCCATGTTAGGTTAGGCGCTGGCTTTGCGGATATGCCACACCCTGCCCCTTAACAGTTGGGCTTCTGGGAGGTGAAGGGATCAACTATAAAGTTTGGGGGGAAAGCAAGGTCGCTGACCTCTCAAACATGGAAATATGAAGGGCTGTGTGGGAAATGAGCAATCCCCCTTTGGCAGTGGCCAAATGTGCAGTATCTAGGTTCCGGGACTCAGTCATAGTCCTCAGTAAGTCATAATAGGCCAGGCAGGGACTCCAGCAGTTTGAACAGGTTCCATACAGTTAGGCACCTGATGCTCTTTCGCTTTCAAGAGCACAGCTCTAGCTTGGTCATCAAGAAAACACTCCTGAGACACCAAGGAGAAGGTGTAATGGTAAATTGCTAATACCAGGGCCTGGTGCCCAGGCTGGTAGCAATGTTTTGGGTGAACCACTGTGGCAGTGTTTTCTGCCACTAGGAGAATTGTTCCTGCCCCATAAACTGCTATTCCTCAGGGTTCAAATTCTCCTCTGATGGGTCACTATGCTGAACAAATGGGACAGTTCTGGTCTGAGCATCCAGAGGGTTGCTAGCTCCACCCTGCTGCCCCACCCTAAGCCCTGGCCCTTTGAAGTTTAGAAGCCACTTGCTCTTTCTTAAATAATTCCACTAGGTTGTCTTGTGTTTGTTCTGTTCTCCTAGCTATGATTTTATCTCTTTTAGTCTTCTTCTTGGCCTCCTTAACAGCTGGCTTCTTTATCATCCATGGAAGTGATGGTTCCTGAGCACTCCTTCCTTTGGCCCACAAAATGCTCTGACCTCAACATTATTGCCGGTGAAGATGAATTCATCTCCAGAGCTTCTTACCTACTGGTGGTCTTATTAGTGAACTTACCTGGCTAGTTCTCTGTGTGCATCCCTCAGCTTAAAGTGATATTTTCAACTTTCGACCAGCAAATGGCCAGGAAGCATCCACTGAGTACCAGACAAGGGTCTAGATGAAAGTGTGACAGATTGGAAAGGCCGGATGAACATATAGCAGCCCTCCCAAATGATATGGGATGGTATGAGAGAAGGTCATACAGATATAAGGAGGACTCACTTGTGCTAACTTGGAGACAGAAGAAAGGGGCCACAAATTATGGACTGGAGGAGTCCCAAGAAGCCAAAAAATGGATTGTCCCCTAAAATCTCAAAAGGAATAGAACCCATGAGGGTGAGTTCTAGCCTAGTCAAGGCCCATTTTAGAATGTTGGTGATTTCAACAATCATATGCTAGATTGGTGTTGCTGAAACCAAGAACCCATTCCAAACTGTATGCTATGTGTGAACCTAGTGCCCATGGCAGCTAGAAGAGAGCATCATATCCACTGGACCTGGAGTTATGGAAGGCTAGGAGTCACCATGTGGATGCTGGCAACTGAATCTGGATTCTCTGCCTAAGAAGTATGTACTTCTAATTACAGAGTCATCTCTTCAGGCCCCATTTTTTTAAAATACCCACTATTTTAGCTAATATATCATCATTCATTTGCTGTTTAATTATGGGGCCATGTTTTGTTTTTTTTTTTGTTTTGTTTTGTTTTGTTTTGTTTTTCTCTTGCTTTTGCAATCCTTCAACTTAATGTATCAGTAAAGGTCTTAAATTCTAGCCCATATATCTGTCTCCTCTCTTTGTTCAAGGGACACGGATACCATTCAGCCACTCACGATTTCCATCCCAGACTGCTGCTGTCTTTGGCATCCCTGAACTCACTGTCTTCTTTCACTCTGGTTTTTGCTGCTGGTTGCCGATGAAACAAGCTTTCTATAGCATGCCCAGAGCTGGGCATAACTCCACATTAAAATCCTTCAATTCCATCGAGGGTGTTCAGGTCCAAGTCTAAGCTCCTCAGACATAAACATAAAATCTCTACAATCTATTGCTGTCTTTCATTTTTCAGTGTTTCTTTTCAACGCTTGGTATATCAACTTTACAACCTAGCCCTCAGAGTTACTGAAAAAATCATGTGATCTTGCTCGTGGACCCTGGTAGTGGACTACGAGCAACTGAGGACTGGCTTGATCTATCTTTCCCTTCTATTCTCAGTGCCAAGCAGTAGGCTTAGCACATGGCAAATGCCTGAGGAGTGCTTTATCATTGACGGAGAATGGAATTGGGTAGTTTAAAGCAGGGCATGTATACTGCTGTCCAGTACCAGCCCTGTGATATTTAGGCTACAGTTTTGAGACTTTTCTATGCTATTCATTGGCCTACCTATACCTAGTTATCATCTATTAATTTTACATAGTATATCACTTCCATGTCTATGAGAAAGTGAAGAGGGAGTAGAATGTTCAAATATGATTATGACTTAAGTCTTTATTTATACATTGTTAACTAGAGTAACATTGTTAGCTCCTCCCCACAGTTACCTGGCAATAGTCAGGTATCCCTGACTCACTATTAAAGGGGCTGCTTGCTCCCTCTGCTCTCTCTCTCTCTGTTCTCTCATCCTGTCCCTTCCTCCTCTCTCTCTATTCCCCTTTCTCCCTCTCCAGGTGCTCCTGTCTGGCACCTCTGCTCTCTCTTCCTTTCTCTGTCTCTACTGCCCTCTCCACTCCTCTCCCCATGCACTGAATAAACTCTGTTCTATACTATACCATGTGGTTGGTCCCTCAGGGGGGAAGGGATGCCTCAGCATGGGCCCACAGAGGCACACCCTTCCCCCACACCTGACTGTATACCCACCAAAACATATTCCTTCTCTCTTTATTTTTATAAAACACAACAAACATTCCCTTCATTTCCTTCCCAGCTTCAGTAGGAAGTAAACTATTTCTTCAAGGTGAACTTTTCAGATGTCCATACTTACCTTTTTAACAACAGGTTATTTTCAAAAGTAACTATTTACAGGAAGCAATTTTCTAAGATGACTTTTGTACTCCCCTGTTTTACTAATCTAAGTTCAGTAAACATTTTTTCCCTCTTGGAGAGGTCAGTGAGGGATAATGACTGTTGTTCTCTGTATTGATGAATAAAGGGCTTCTTTTTCTCATGAATGCTGCCTTTAATTCAGGGTAATATACTTTGAAGAAAACATTCAAAGAAACGACCAACACGATGCAGGGCGGGGGTGACAAACACTATCATACAAAGACCATCAGAAAGAAATGGGATATTCGAGTTTGGAGAAGCTCTAGAAGGTGCAGTGAGAGTAGATTTCCTGTAAGTACACAAGGAGTCAAGGGGAGAGAAGTAAAAAGGGATTAGATTTTGTTAGTATAGCCTCAGAAAGCAGAACCAAAAGTGAGCAGATGGCACCGGGAATATCATTTCTTGTCTAGCTGGGTCTCCATCATTAGACATACCTGGGAACTGATGAAGGATAAATCTTGTGTGGATGCTTGTTATGGATGAGGGATGGGATCTGTAGGGATTGCAGGAGGAGGCATTTGGCAATGGTGTCTGCCCAGGCTGATTTCTCAGGTTTTGCAGTTACAGCTAGATTTATTTGGTAAACCTTGTACATCACTCTCAGTCTATGTCAGTGGTTCTCAACCTCTGGGTTGTGACCTCCTTGACAAACCTCTTTGGCAGTAGCAAAATTAGATTTATGAAGGAAGAACAAAAGTAATTTTATAGTTGGGGGTCACCACAGCATGAGCAACTGTATTAAAGGGTCACAGCATTAGGAAAGTTGAGAATCATTGGTCTAAGTGGTTGAAGGGGGCTTTTCTCTGCATGCTTGGGGACATAATCACCTGACCCACATCCCCCTAATCAGTCCAAAAGGTAATGGGATACTGCTTGAGTACATGTGATTCAGAGAAGAACCCACACCAAGGCAGGCTTAGTTGAGACCCAGTGAATCTATTCTGGAATGTCCGTGATCACTTGGGATATAGGGCAAACTTACAGCTAATAGTGACCCTCATACTAACAATAGAAAGCAGTTTATTGGAGAATAGAACCAAGGTAAATAGAGATGCTGAAGACACACAAACAAGCACAACAGACAGAGTTCTGATGGTTTCTCGTGAGCTATGCTTAGAGTCACAGGCTACACATCATGTTCTCAAGTAGGCGGTCAGAAAATTTACTTTCATACTTAACCTGGGTTTGAGATTAGTCTGCCTTAAAACCATAAGGGTCCATCCCAATGGATATAATGGTTATCCTTGTATTTAAAATTCTAGGAGTTTGGGTTATTAATGGTTCTGCTACTTCTGCATATTGATGCTTTTGTTACAGCATAAAACCAATCTTACTTGCCTCAAGGGCCTTCTGCCGAAAAACTAAAAGTAAACAAAATAATCAACTTTCTTCAGTTAGTAAGCTTAATTGCTCAATTCATTCAAATGATTGGGACTATTTCCATGGTGACAAGCGGTCCCTCCCGAGGACTGAAATAGTGAGGCTGCTCTAAACATCTGATATCGCTAACACTAATAGCTTGGGAAACGTATAAGAAAATAGGAAACATTCTATGGACGTATGGATGTGGGGCCTACCCGGGAGCTAAGCTAAACAATTATTTTACTTGGATGGTTGGGCTAATTTAAGTAAAGCAAAGTTAATGTTTTAAATTTGTAAATAAATAGAAATAATACTTTTATAACTATACATTTAAAGCAATTAACTTACTGATGTTAAACCAGTAATTCTGAGGTTGTATCCACTGAACTAACACAACCACTATCACCTGACTTTAAGATAAAAGATCCTGCGTTTATCTTTAAGATAAAAGATCCTCCTTATGCTTTTATGGCAAACTCGTTTACAGACAGCTAAGCAGTTGAAACTGGAATTAACTAGCAATTGACAAGCATGATCTGACCAAATCTTTTTAAAAAAATTGGATTTAGGAAGAACATTAATAAAATAGGATGGTAGATAATGAAGTCTTGTCTTAGTGTAGTTACACCAGTGCTTTGTAATTAAGGGATTAATAATTTGTATTCAAAGGTTAAAAACGTACTATTTGATTGTGAAGAGCCTAGTCTCAATAGAGAATTAAGGCTAATAAGGCAGTATATTAGAAATTATTACTCAATACTAATTACCCTTTATATTGGCCCACTATCTAAATCTTCTCCTAAAATATGGATTATAATTTTTCATTTACAAATAACACTTAAGATTGATTTTGTTCATTTGTCCACTTAATTATCCTCCATCTCTATCAGAAGAAAAAAGAGAAAAATAGCATTTATTTTTGCCATTGAGGAAACAATAGTTAGGTTTGTTTGATTTATAGCTCTTTAAATGATATGAATTATTCAACAGGGCAAGTATCTTACTTGGAGGTTAAAAGCCAATTTGGTCATGCAACCAACTTACTGTATAGATTCATGGGACTCATTAGTTATGATTGTATTAACATGTTAGAAAGAAGTGATCTCTTGTTTCTAAGAATCAGAATTTCAAAAAAAAAAAAAAAAAAAAGTCATCTAGGTATCTCCTGTCTCCTGAAAATTGAAATGGTCCAACACCTGACTTTCACCTCCATGTGGTTATGGGGCAGGGATGTCCCTTTTATGTTCCACTTGGCTGGCTTTGAGAGCATCCACATGACCAAATCCATTCTACTTGATACTGGTGAAAAGAGTGTCACAGAGACATGAGAACACAGCCTCCATATGGAGATGATGTGCTAATATTGATGCTTTGGGACCATCCTGGTGACACGGGAGGTGGAGGTGATAAATAGCAGGAACTAAGTAACAGCAGGGAGTATCTTCAGCTGAAATACATTTTCTGTGTTTAAGGAATGTGGAAGCATCCTTCATGTCTACTAATGAAACCAACCCAACTTGAACAGAGAAAACTTTGTAGTAAGTATAGTGGTGGAAATAATATATCCAATGTATATGTCCTAGAGAAACTGGCACAATAATATACTATCTTCTAAGAGAAAATTAAATCAGTTATGAGGAAGTAGTTAAGCTTCAATGGTACTAAGCTTTAGTGGTACTAAGCTACCGTTAATGCCATCTGAACTAGTGAGATGGCATGTATAAATAGGTGTGCATGGTTGTTTCTTTTCTTGTGGGTATATAGCAAGATTATATTTTTCTTTAAGGTGACACTGGCTTGTTTGGACGAGTGTAGTATCAGTAAACACAAAGTTGCTTCACTTCCGGCCTGAAACACTAAAAGGCCATGAATTTGACCCTTTTTATTATGCAGCGGTAAAGCTACAGAAAGAGCCAGTCTTCTGAGGTAATACTTGTAGGAGAGCAGAGCCACCAACAGATCTTTGCTGATATGTTGAGGTGCTTTTTTTTTTTTTTTTTTTTTAGATCATCATGGCTTCTTATACTAGCATAGTGTACTCTCTAGATTGGTCCTCAATAATTTCTCAGACTTTATTCATTCATGGTTTTGATGTGTATTTAAACCTCATTTTATAAAGCATTTTATTTTATTTCTCTCTCTGTTTCCCCCTGTCTCTGTCTCTGTCTCTCTGTCTCTGTCTCTGTCTCTCTGTGGGTGTGGATGTTACCTGTGTATGTGTGGGTGGAGTTCTGGAGGCCCAAAAGGGGCATCAGGTCCCCTGAAGCTAGAGTTGAGGCTGTGTGCCACCAGACATGGATGTTGGGTGTGGAACTGTAGCACTCGACAAGAGACTTCCTTAGCACCATATCATTCTCTTAATGTCATATCCTTAAACCATCTTAATTTTTATTAATTACCTTATTTATTTACATTCCAAATGTTGCCCCCTTTTCTGGTCCCCCTCCACGAGTTCTTCGGTCCATTTCTCCTCCCCTTTGCTTCCGAAAGGGTGCTCCCCACCCCACCCACCCAGTTCCACCTCTCCCCATTAGCATCTTCCTTCCCTGGGGCATCTAGTTGCTACAGCACTAAGCACATCCAGTCCCACTGAGGTAAGACAGTATATAGTGGGGGCCACAGAGCAGCCCATGTATGGTCTTTGATTGGTGGCTTTAGTCTCTGGGAGCTCTGAGGGTTCCTGGTTAGTTGATACTGTTGTTCTTCTTATGGGGTTGCAATCCCTTTCATTCCCTTCAGTTTTTTCCCTAAGTCTTCCATAGGGGTCCCCCACCTCTGTCCAATGGTTGTAAACCTTAAAAAAAATGCAGCTTTATTCTAAGCAATGTACATGGTGTATACTCATTATAATTCAATTATATTTAAAAATATGTGACTGTTAAATGTAATCTCACACAGCACATTTTGAGAAACACTAAAACAGAATGGTTTGCTCCCTATGTTTCAGTAAGAAACCCTGTTTTCTACTACTGTCATATTGCTAAATGGACACAATATACCTGTCAAAGTGCCTTCCAAATATTTGTCTTATTGTCCACAGACCAGCAGTGCAGTCATGTTTGGTAAGAGAAGCTTCTTTTTTGCCATAGGTGGTGCTTTCTGTTTGGATTCATACTGATGGAAGCACTAAGAACAAGTTACTTCTGAATGCTCAGACCTCAGTGGTTCATCTATATCATCTCTTTTAAAGTTAAGAAAGCATAAAGGAAGAGGGGGCAGAAAACCCAAAGTGTGCAATAATGTAGATACTGTCTTGTAGGTAAGATACAGCCACTGTACTGATATTATGTTATGGAAAGAGGTGGGCGTTATGGGGCCCCACTCCTTTAGAAGTTATGGGTTGTTCATGGTTGCGTGGGGAGAAAGAGACATTTTCTTCAGTGGTGTAGTCACTGGTCCATGCTCCTATAAGGAATCCTAACTGAACTCATTGGATCACTGAAAAGCAAAAATCAAGATATAAAATCAGAAGGGAGATTATATGGGGAGAGAAGGACAACCTACAACAGTGGAAGAGGACAAGAGAAGGTAAGGGGTGAATATAATTAAAATAAATAATATGCATACACAAAAATGTCACAATAAAATCAATTATACATAATTAATATATGTTAATAACAGTAAAAGCTACTTGCTTTCAATTTACAGATTTGCCTTAAAATTTGAATGTCACTTCGGTATTCACTGGCTTGCTTCCTTAATGTATCAGGAATCAGAAATGTCTATTGTGAAGCTAATACGTGTGTGGATATATATCACTTGGAAACCATACTGTTTGTTTATAGAAACTATTAAAGTGAACAACATCATCAGTACAGTGATCTAATTTGTATATGCAAATGTGAAGGTGTACAGGTGTAAAAGGGTAGATACACACATTTTTAAACGCTTCCTTATTGGATCTATGAATACTTGCCCTTTAACATCAATTAAAATCATTATGTATACAGATGGTAAATCCTGCCTTATGGGTGACAAACACAGGCTCATGCATAATTACCCTTTTCCAACAGATCGAATATATTACAGAAAGGCGTAGAGGATATTTTACAGGGGTGACAGCTAAGACAAGGTCTTGGAGATATGTGGTACTTAGTAAGTTCTGATGTCAAACTCCAAATAACCCACACAAATTTGCATCCTTTAAACAATATGCTTTCTGGATGCAATTCATGTATTATAGGAAGCAGAGGCAACTAATTTAGATATTAGAACAAATCTGGTGCCATAAAGAGATACAAATAAAATAATGACCAATCACGCAAAACTGTTTGCTAGGGGCCACTTACATAACAGCATGAGACAAGACAGATGTTGCCAAACACTTGAAGAGTTGTCATGGTTTGGTACTACATTGACTTGACTAAGCCAAGGAATTACAATGGGTAGGTGCACACAGAAAAGGTTTAAGCTTAAAGTATATATTTAGCTGCTTACCTGCAGCTCATGAAATCTCTCTGTGCTTGGAAGGCTTTTTAGAACCTTAATATAAAGGAGAGACACATGTTCTCTTGCTCTTCTCTTGCTCTTGCTCTCCCCTTCCCATTCCCCCTCACCCCTCTTGTGCTCATGGCCAGCCTCTCTTCTCTTCTCTTCTCTTCTCTTCTCTTCTCTTCTCTTCTCTTCTCTTCTCTTCTCTTCTCTTCTCTTCTCTTCTCTTCTCTTCTCTTC
>NC_034591.1:122787387-122810374 GCF_900095145.1 Mus pahari | reverse complement strand
TAGCAGAAAATGGCCTATTCAGTCATCATTGGGAAGAGAGGCCCCTTGGTCTTGCAAACTTTATATGCCCCAGTACAGGGGAACACCAGGGCCAAGAAGGGGGAGTGGGTGGGTAGGTGAGCAGGGCGGGGGAGGGAATAGGGGACTTTGGGGATAGCATTTAAAATGTAAATGAAGTAAATACCTAATAAAATTTGGAAAAAAAAATCAGGATTCAGTCATAGATACTGCATTATGTAAATTTGACTCATTTTTTTTTAAATGTTCCTTTAGGTACAAAAGCATTTGTTTTATTTGCAAATAGAAAACTGTAGAGGACGTTTTCTTTCCCTTTTTCTTTAAAGATTAAAATTTGTCATCTTTAACTTAAAAAAAAAATTCCTGATTCCTTGCAATTTAATGTCATAGAATGAAGCTTTCAGTTCATGGTGAAAATAACATTTAAATCCAAACTATAAATTACTTAAGTAAAGACTGAAAGTGAGTATATATACACATATGGGATGCATATCTACCAATTTTTTTTAAAAAAATAATTTGTTTTATATGTTGCTGTTTTGCCCACAGATACATATATGCACCACATGCATTTGGTGATGATAGAGGGCAGAAGGTGTCAGATCTCCTAGAACTGGAGTTATAGATGGTGGATGGTAAGTCATGTATGTGCTGATAGCCAAACTGGAGTCCTCTGCAAGGGCAGCAAATGGTCTTCACTGCTGGACCACCTCTCTTCTCCTTATAGGCCCATTTCTCAAACAGATTCAAACCACAGCTAGTTATTATTATTATTTTTTTAATGAAGGAGAAGGACTGAATTGAACCTGAGGCTTCCATCATGCTCCCACAGGGCTGCGTCCACAGAGTTCTTATAATGTTTTTAATTTTGAGATAAGTTGAACTAAGTTTCTCAGACTGGCTTTGCAGCAGCTGTAAACCAGGAATACCTTGAACTTGTAAGCCTTTTTTCTCTCAGTCTCCTCCAAAGAGGGGATGATAGGCCTTCACCACAAAGCTTAGCTTTATAGCTATCTAGTGACTTTAAAAATTCAAACCAAGCTATAGTAGAAATAAGTTGACTTTTATGAAGGACTTCCACGTTAGAAATATTTGTCAGAATTGAAGTTGAGAAGGTTACTGTGTAATGGGTGCTATAATGCACACACCAAGCTGGTATCACAAGTGAAGCTGAATCACTGAGCTCCTGACACTTTGTGCTACAATTTGTGTGCTACAATACACATTGTACTAACAGTCTACAATTCAAGGAATACCTTGTTAGTGGTCAACAAATAGAGTACAAGTCCCGCTGTTTATAATGAAAAATCTCTATTGTAATATTGTACTACTAATAATGTGCTACCAGTATGGTCTACAAAGATTCATCATAAAGGTAAAAGGACTAATGGAACAGATCATTAGGGCAGACCTATTGAACATTTAGGAAATAAGATACTAACAAAAAAATCTTAGTAAATACTAAGTATGACTAAAATTTAATCTTATAGTTAATATATATCAAAGACATATAAATCAAATATATGAAACTAAAAAATTTCATTTCACATTCTCTCGCTCTCTCACTCTCTCTTACTCTCTCTGTATGTGTGTATGTGTGTGTATGTGTGTGTGTGTGTGTGTGTGTATAAACATAAGTAGGTAGAAGAAATGAAGCTAAGTTCAAATTGCAGAATAGCTAAGCACTACTTATGCGACATTATGTATGTGACATAAACTGCATCCATAGACTGTGGGTGAATGCGATTGCCTGGTATCACCTTATTCCACAGCCTAGCTGTGCTGCTCTGCATTCGTAGCCTATTGGCTTAGTTGCTACAATAGTAAAGTCACGAACATGTAAGGCAATGGTTCTCAGCCTTCTTAATGCTGCAGCCCTTTAATACAGTTGTGGTGACTCCCTAACCATAAACTTATTTCTTTGCTACTTCCTAACTCTAATTTTGCTGCTGTTATAAATAGTAATGTTAATGTCTAAAAAAAACAGGATGCCTGATATTTAATTACCTGTGAAAGGGTCATTTGACCCCTACAGGGGTCACGGCCCACAGGTTGAGAAGTCTGATGTGAAGCATTTGTGCTATGGTGATATCTTTTCCTTAGCAATTGCACATAAGCTATGCTCTGTCATAGGAAAATGTTTTGGCAGAACAGACTCCTTCTCAAATTAGGTAAACATCCAAACTGACACAAAAGCATAAAAACAAAATCAAGTCTTCTAGAGATCTTTTAAAGGGAAAATTTGAAATAATGTTGCAAACCCTTTCTCATAAAAAATCTCTTCTTACCACTCTATCTTTCTACACACATGCATTTATCACTCTAGGCAGATATTTTCATCTGTTCAGGAGGAATTCTGCCTCTGCATTCAAAATGAGTTTATATAAATCAAACTGTGTACCACACATGGGTGTATTTGTCAGAAAAACTATATATTGCTTTTACGGAATTTGAAATTGCAGGGTATCAGACACATAGAAAGCAGAAAACAGGATTGGCTTAAGAGGCATTGGTAATATTCCAGTTACAGACAGATTACCTTTTGGATATCTTAAGATGAGACTGGCTTGAACATCTTTCACCCATAAAAATAAAATTACACACCAAATACTTTCCTGTTGTCTAGTCCATTTGTTTCTGGTGTTATCTAACCCTGCAAATGTATCAGTTGTCACCATAAGCCATAGTGGTTTCTAGGGCAGGACTAATAGAAGCTCTGTCACGTTCTGAACACTTAACATTCTGCGATTTCAGGATGGCCTTGTGCACTTGAGATGCAGTTTAGCTTATAGAGGAGTGCTTTGCCTAATAGTACCCTAATAATTACTCTGATTTACCCAAACACTGGCCTAGAGTAGGCTTTGGAGGAAAAAGAAAATGGGTCCTTTTGGTAGTTCTACCAGATGATATTGGTAGTTCTACCAGATGATATTGGTAGGAGCCACAGGAGGGCAGTATTAAGACACAATCTTTGTTCATACTAACCACTTAGTGCCCAAAGAGCTAAAATCTCAGTGGTTCTTCAAGCTTTGGAATGATAAAACCAATAGATAAATTACCCATGTAAGTCTGGGAGCGGCCGACAGATTCTTGCAGGGGCTTGCTTATTTGCTGAACCCAGTAGATCTGGAGGCCAGTATTTCTCGTGTGAGTTACTAGATGGCAGCAATCCCTCAGTGTGGAGATGCACTATACAGCAGTCTTCTTTCACATGGTAGGTGACATTTTTAGCTATTTACCAATGGTCTGCATTACACTACACTTATCTTTGAAGAGCTGTGGAAATCCATCTATGCAATTCACAACTATTTATATTTAGTTAATTAGATGGCTCTTGGTCACATATCCAGGTATCTAAAGTTACCGTCAGAATCCTGGAAAACAGAACATCTCTCTGTGTCTGGGTTACTGTCTTCCTCAAAAGCAATAATAAGATGATAATCCTTTAACTGGGTATGTAGTGGCAACGGCATTTGGGAAATCCAAGAGTCCAATGTTTTACTACATTAGTGAAGATGAAAGGATAATTCTGCATGCCTGTTCTGTCACAGCTGGCCTGTAGAAACATCACTGGGAACATTGCCAGTGGAGACTATTAATGCTGGTGCTTTTGGAAGTTTCTAATTTCATATTATTTTAACCTTTATCTATTATCTTTAGGTATTACCTCATCGTCCTATAAAAATACCCAGAGCAAATGCATCAATTCTAATCTTTCACTGAGGAGGTAATGGCAATAACAGACCACACAAACCTCAAGGTTCTCCTAGCTTGCTGGCTAAGAGGAGGGAGTGAGAGTGTGGGGGTGCAAGTGTGGGGATGTTTCTTTCCGGGTTTATAATATGGCCTCCCTGATTAGGAAGATATACCCAAAGAGATACTTAACACAGTGGTGGAGGAGAGGATTTTCCTTTTTTCCTTATCAGCATGATGTCTTGATGCCTATATTCTGTCTCTTTATCTTTGGGCTGATTCACTCATAACATCTTTGTTTCCTAAGATGCAAACAACTCCTGCTCCTTTGGGTGAGATATTTTAAAGCCAAAAAAATCATAATATTTACGGTCACAAAGCTATTTGGTGGAGCAAGAATTACACATGTTGTACAAAAGTATTAGTGGTGGTTAAGTGTTAGGTTTAGAATCACTTGGGAGATGGGCCTCTAGCTATGCCTCTGTGGGGTTATTGTGATTATTTAATTGATATGGGAAGAGAAATCTAAATTATAGGTGGGAGCATTCCATGGGCAAGGCTGTATAAACCACAGAAAGTAAGCTAAGCACCAGCATGAATGCATTCATTTGTTACTCTCTGATTCTTGACTGTAGATACAAGATGACCACTTTTCTCACACTCCTGCCACAGCAAGTTCACTGCAGTGATGGACAGCAGCCCACAGTGATGGACAGCAACCCACAGCGATGGACAGCAACCCACAGTGATGGATAGCAACCCACAGTGATGGATAGCAACCCACAGTGATGGACAGCAACCCACAGTGATGGACAGCTACCCACAGTGATGGACAGGAACCCACAGTGATGGACAGTGTCCTGCAGCAGCTGAGAATGACCCCTTCTCCCCTGAGTTGCTTGTGTCAGTAGATGTTAAAGCAGCTTGACAAGAAACAAGAGCAGTACTTTACATGGTACTTCTACATGGTACTTGTTCCAGAGTAAGAAGCTCATATTCCCCTCCCCTCACTACTATTTCCAATACAGTAATAACTTTTACCAAAGGCATTAGAAGACATGTGTTCAAGAACATTTTTTAAAATCAGAGATCTACATATTTGTTGCAAGCAAGCAAGCAAGCAAACAAACATATACCCTACTTTATTTGGAAATAATTATAGAGTTGCTCACAGAGAGTTGCAAGAACATAGAAAAACTCATTGTGTCCATCACTGCACTTCTCCAATGACTGAGTGGCAGGCAACAGAGAAGATGGCAGAGTAAGGAGGCTGATCATTAGGTCTATACCAGTCTCTTATACAGATTTACATATATACTATGGAGGTCAAGATAAAGAAATGGCTGCAAAAACATCCTTTTCCTCTGCAGTCCTATTCTGCCCTCTTGACTACACCACCCTTAATCCCTGGGAACAACCAACTTCTTTGTGTGCTTTCCCATATTGAGACTATTTTAAACATGGAGAGAATCACGCAGTATCCAGCCTTCTGATATCTCTTTTCCATTTTTCCAATAAACTGCATAGTGTGCACCCACACGTCATCTCTGTATCACTGAGTGGTAAACCCTGGTATGGATATGAAATATCACTTTAATGTAGGCATTGCACGGTTTTTGGTGACTGCCAAATAGCTTTTCTGCAGAGACACCATTTCAAGATCTCTCAGTGATTTCTCTGCCAACAAGATGAATCAGGCGTAGTATTTTTCCTTTTTATGAAAGTTTTGAAGATCCAAAGACTAATTTAAGTAAATACAGTAAGAAACTATTTCTTCTTTCAGGGAAAACACTTTTAACTCTGCTTTAGAACATTCTTGCCAATACGTTCATTAGCACAGTACTTTAAATCATTATTACGTAATTCTTTAGTAGGGTGTAAACCACTAAGCTCTTCTTAAACTCCTTTGACCATCTACATAAAGAAGAAAAGATGTTGTGCATTTTAAAACTGGCAATTGCATTGACCTTCTTGTATCTGCTCAAATGCTATTTCATTGCACTTAGAAATATGTCCTTAACTCTTATAAAAACCCATAGCTAGAAATATATATATTACTACAATGTCATATGTTATTATAAGTAACTTTATTTTGTGAGGAAAAATATTTCCTGAAAGAAAAGGAGAGATCCTCTCAAGAGGGACAATATGGATTATAAAACTCAAGTGGTTAATAATTGATAGGTTTTACTTTTAATTATTATTAGACCATTACTTGTTTGTTTTTAAATACAGGGCCTCATAACTGTCAGCTCACAATGTAGTTGAAAATGACCTTGAATCTCTACAGAGGCATATTTTCGCAGCCAACCATTGGACTGAGTGCAGGATCCCCAATAGAGGAGTTAGAGAAAGGACTAAAGGAGTTGAAGGGGTTTGCAACCCCATAGGAAGGACAATATCAACCAGCCAACCCCCACCCCCTAGAACTCTCAGGAGCAGAGTAGTACACATGGCTCCAGCTACATATGTAGCAGAGGATGGCCTTATCATGCATCAATGGGAGAAGAGGTCCTTGGTCCTATGATGGCTCAATAGATGTCCCAGTGTAGGGGAATTGAGTGTGGGGAGATGGGAGTGTATGGGTGAGTGGAGGAACACCCTCATAGAAGCAGGATGAGGGAGGATGTGATAGGGTGTTTCTGGGAGGGAGGGAAAGGGGATACCATTTGAAATGTAAATAAAGCAAATATCCAATAAAGAAAAAGAAACTCTAATCTCCCCAGTGCTGCAGTTATAGCTGATATGAATGTGTCTACTTTATCTTTTCTGGGAATTGAATCCATGGCTTCATGTATACTAGGCTAAGTACTAATTAAACCCTACCTCTAAACCATTAGTTCTGTAAGGGTAAAATTTTGTATCATATAGTTATATAACTAAGCATAATACTTTACATGAAGTACTATGCATATGTTGCTTTGATGCTTTTCTTAGGAGAGAACTCAGGAGTTTAGATCATTTCCTTCTCACGATTTGCCTAGATCCTATATCCATTTCTTTCCTGGTGCTATATAGATAGATTGCTTCTCTTAATCCCAAGCAAGGGCATTGGATACATGAATACACAAAGAGTTAGACTTCATAGTTGAGCATACATAGCAAATAATAAAAGAATTAGCTAACAATTATTATCTGAGATATTCATACCCATAAATCACCTGAACAAAGGATATGTTCAATATCTCACACAATAATACAATATACCAAGGAACTCGATTTGCAGCATCTGCCAGTTTCTGTGGTGTAAATTGTCCACCTTTGCTGATTTCAACACAAGATCACCAGGGACAAACTAGAGATGTGGAAAATCAGCTCCTGTCAATATGAACCAGCACCAGCAGCCCACTTTCCCCAAAGCACACACCTAGGGGATGAGAACAGCATTCAGGGTACAGGGTACATGGGCCCTGGAGCTGTCAGCTTGCTGAACCCAGGCCTTACTCTGAAGCTGTAGCATGTTTTTTGTTTGTCTGTTTTTATTTTTGTTTATTTTCTAGGTATACCGACAAATGGATTCAGTATTGAAAAGGCATCAACACTTTCCAAGTTTCCTTAGTGGGTTCACTTTGTTTAACAATTCTGATCTCTACACTTCATGAATCAAGGTATGACGGTGGTTTTAAGTGCTTCTGTTTCCATGGGAAAATATCATGATGCAGAAGAGCTATATGTGGAGCCCACAGCAGAGGCATACTCCTGGTTATCACACTCCTTCAGCAAGGAATCAGAAATGTGCAGGCAGCCAGTATGTTACTTGCCCTTGGCCAAGTTGGTTTTCACTCACACTTAAAAAAAGACTTCATTCTGAACCATGTGCCTTACTCCAAAGAGAAATCAATTGCTTTAAGAATTTTTATGAGCCAAATGCTGTAATCTGGTGGTAACAAATACTGCATCTCTGGTTAAAAAACTTTTCTTCTAGGACAGAGGTTTTTGTTTTTGTTTTGTCTTGGTTTATGTTGTGCTCATGCATAGCAGAAATGAGAAGATAGACAAATTGAACATGGGTGGCTATACCAAGAGAATGGCCTTGTCCTGCTTTTCCTGACTTTATGAAGGAGAAAGCTCCCTGCCGTGATGGTTTAGACTATGGATTAAAGGGAACTAGCACCCAGACTTGGCATCACTGCCATTTCAGCTAACTCACATTAATCATGTAAAGGAGCTTCTTGCGGTCATGTGCTTTTCAATACACCCATCATAAGTGTGATCTGGAAATTTTATATTTCCCCCCTGGTCATCTGCTCCTTGGAACATGAGGATTAGAACCAGCAGATAGTAAAGGCATTTATTTTCAGGCTTTCTCTCAGATCCGACATCATACTTTGAACTTTAACATCTCAAAGTAGTTCAGACATGTAATAAAGATTAACATATACTACTATATCTTTATTTTTATTGTGATAAGAGTCATACATCATGAAATTTACCATCTTAGCTGCTTTCTGTATACATTCTTGTTAATTCTATGTGATACTCTTCAATGAATCTTTAGCACTTTTTCATTTTGCAGAACTGACAATAATACACACCCATTATTTAATGACCTTTCTTCTTTCCCTATTTGGATCCATTTATGTCTCTTTTTTTCCGGTACTATAAAATCGACTTTTCTATATGCATTGTGTAAAGAGAAGCCACAGAATTTCCTTCATGGAATGATCTTAATTTCCTTCATGTGTCCTTGTGATTCATGTGTGCTGGAGTGTACATTGTATTTCCTTCTCTTTATGGCTGAGTAATATTCCATTGTATATGTATTGTACTTTACTCTGTGTCCATTCAAGAACAATTAGACTGTTTCCACTTTCTGGCCAGGATGAATAATGATGCAGTGATCATGAGTGTACAAATAATTGTTTGGGATGCTGCTTTTTAATTATTTTGGATCTATAACAGGAGGAGGCTAGCTGGATCTTCTGATAACTTGTAACTTCTTGAGGACACCCTATGAACCCACCGCTTTCCCCTAGCAGTCAGTTTCAAGGATTCCATTGTCCTTTTCTAGTGTTTGGTCTGTTTTTTTCTCTCTCTTCCTTTACCTCTCCTTTGTTTAGTAGTATGTGTTATCCTATAGAGTATGAGACAGGATCTCATCATGTTTCTGATTTGTATTTCTTCATGTTTGTTTTTACAAATATGTTTATTTGTAATTATGTTTGTTTACAAATATGTCTATTCAAGAGCCTAGTCTATTTTTGATCTTTTTAGTTGTAAGCCTATCCCTTAACATCTGAACCACCTCTCCAGCTCCCTTTGTCTCTTTTTAATTGGTTTGCCTCTGGTTTTTAAGTTGCAGGGGATATTTTTGTCCATAGTTAGTAATCCCTACCCAAATATAATCTCCATTCCTTACATGGATGGTTTTTGTTTGATTCATTTCTATTAAGACAGTGGTTCATCTGTGTTCTTTTAAATGTAGATACCCAGTTCCTAAAATACCATATTAAATTGTGTTTGAATGTGCATATTTGTGTATATATTGTGTATGTGTATGTGCGCGTACGTGCACCTGTGCGCACACATGTGCAGTTACATGCCACAGCATGCATGTGGTGGTCAGAGGATAACAGTCAGGAAATGATTCCCTCTTGTCACCTTGTGAAATCCTTGGAATTAAACTCAGGTTTTCAGGTCTGTGCACAAGTGCCCCTATCTACTGAAGTATCTTTCTGGGTCCCATTAATTATAAGGACTGTTTATGTGTACATGCCGAGCCTGCTCTGTTGTATTTGGACAGGATTATTGACAGTTATTTGGTCATATTCATTAGTTTGTTTTGAGAACTTTCCCTTCTCTTATACTGACCTATAATGCTATGTGCAGGAGCACACTGTATTGACACTTCATGTCCTGGATTCATGTCAAGAAGCGTTCAACTTTGTTCTTTCTAACCTATTGTTTGCTATTGACTGTGTAGCAGTTGTCATCAGATCTGGGAAAAATGGACATTTTAAAAGCATGGAGTCTTGAGTTCCACACAGGGAATTACTTTCTATCTGGTTTTCCGCAGTCCTTTGGACAATATTATGTAGTTTCTAGTGCACACGTTTTTTGCTACCCCCTCTCTGATTGCTCTTAAATGTATTTCTCTTTGATGCTATCATAGATAGGATTTTTCCCTGATTTCCTTTTTTGGATTGACACACAGCACTGTCACCGAGTTCTTTGTGTGTCTTGATTTTGCATCCTGCAGCTTTCCTAAAATGATTTATTAGTTTCAATAGTCCTCCCTTTGCTTTTGTAGCTGCTTTTGAGTTTCTTCTATGTAAGATCATGTCATCTTCAAACAAAGATTTTGCTTTCTTCCTATTCCAAGTTGGAAGCCCTTACAGCTTTTTCCTCATCTAATTGCTCTGCCTAGGACTTCGAAGACTACACTAAACAATAATGGTAAGGGTGGGGCATCCTTTATTTGCTCCCAACCATAGGAGGCTTTCAGGCTTTCAGCAGGGAGTGTCATATTGGCGGGCTGCTTTATATGCAACTCCTATTACATCAAGATACTTCTCTCTTACCTTTATTGCTGAATGTTCCTTTTTAAAATCACAAAATGGTGCTGAATTTTGACAACTGCTTTTCTTCATTGACAGAAGTGATACTCGGTTCTTTTCTTCAGTCTTGCCATGTACAAGAAAATAGGCAGATGATATTCACACCATGAACCCTCTTCGAGTTTCAGGTATAAATTCTGCTTAGCTTTGGTGGATAAATTTGACTGGCTAGCATTATGTAGGGGATTATTGTTCAACACAATATATCAGGGGATGGTTGTGTTTCCTCTGCTGAAATGCCGTGGAAGGCTTGAGCAGAACCTGTGCTAATTCCTTTGAAATAGTCAGTAGAATTCTCCATGGAAGCCTCGATTGATTACTAGGCCTCTTTTCTTGAGAGGCTTTAACTATGACTTTCACTCCCTTACTGGCTATAAACTATTCAGATTCCCTCCTTCTTCATGACTTAGCTGGGAAGGTTGTTGAACGTGGCAATTCATCTGCTTCTTCTCGGGCATTAAGCTTAAAAATATCTGTGATATGATTCTCAACATTTTACTTTTTTATTTTTTGTTATATTTGAGTCTTTTTCTTACCCTCAATGAAGGTTTGGCAATTTTGTTGATCTGTTTAAGGACTGAACTATTATTCATTTTACTGATTTCTTTCCTATTCTTTATTTCATGTACTCTGCCTTAATAGTTATTATTTCCTGAGTACTATTTGCTCTTGTTTTGTTTAGTTTCTTCTCCTAACTTCTTAGTTGCAAACCCAGGTTGCTAATCAAGTAACTTCTTGTAAAATTGCTTGATACTATCCATTTTCCACTTACTACAATTTGTGCCGCATTTTATGTCTTCATATATATTTACTTCTTTCCAGAAAAATTTTAAGTTCCCTTTTATTTCTCTCTATACACTGATAATTTAAGGATCAGCTATTCAATTTTTCATATATGTGCAGATTTTCCTGTTTTCCATCAACTATTGAATTCTATTTTCATCCTAACATAGTCAGTGAAGATGCCTTATATGATTCTAATATTCATGAGTCTGTTTGAGACATGTTAGATCTGTGTTATCTTATAAAATGATACTTAAGCTGTTCCTTCAAGTAGCCTAAATTTGTGTATTTTCCTATAGAGCTTTGCAGTTCTTGTTCAGTAACTCCCCCTAGCGTCTCTGAGAGTGACTTTGTCTTTTTCTGAGCCATCAGGCAGCTGTACTAGCAGGATGCCCCTCGTGTGCACTGTACAGATGACTCTGATATCTTAATCTCAAAGCCTTGTTCTGCCAGCATTTATATTTAAGGTAAATAGAGGCATTATTCCCTTTGGCAACATTGTCCTCTTCATCCAAATAAAAAAAAAAAAGTCACCATATTGAATGTATTTTCCATCTTTCCTACTGTCTCCAGGTAAACATAGGAAGTTGGGATTATTTTTCTGATTGATGACCTCATTTAATGCTTAGCTGTTGGTGGGATGGGTGGATAGAGTGGAACTGACTCCTAGTGAGTAATCACTATGAACTTGTCTACTCTAATTTAACATGACTTGTGTCACTGAAGACTAGAATGCAAAAACATCCATTGTGTTAGGTAGTTAGCTCTTAGCAACCTTAGAGGCCATTGAGGAGGCATCCCCTCCTCATTGTCAGCTCTGGACTCCCCTCATCCCCAATTTCCCTGGTAATATGAGCTAGGAAGAGTTGCAGTTGCCGTTCATGTAATTTAAAATGCTACTTGAAAAGATGAACATATCAGGGCTTTGCTAAGGTCTATTAAAGCAAAAGCACTTCCTTATGATCAAAAGAATGGAGTTTGCGTTCTATTCCAGGCTCGGGGTAGAGATAGAATAGTCTTATCTACATATCAGATTAGAACTTTATGTAATTCTCTCTCTTTCCTTAAGAGTTAGGAGAGTGGGCCCTGTAAATAACCTGGCCAGGAGACCACCTTTTAGAAGGCTGATTTACTTTCAGATACACTAAGGAGATGGGAGGAATAATTGTGCCCTAAATGAAATCGTGGAGTTATACACCTAACTCTTCCTCTAGTAGAGTTGCTCACAGATCTTCACTGCTAAACCAGTTCACTATTCTGAGTGTTAACTCAAAAAGCACATCTTTTCCTTTCTTTTTCTTTTTATCTCTTTTCGAGATACTGTCCCAAAGCCTACTGATCTCCAAGGGTGACTGCTTTGTTGGATCCTAACTCAAAAAAAAAAAAAAAAAAAAAGGCTAATTCTCACCCTTTAATCCATCTCCTTCCTTCCAGAAGCTTCTGAGATCCATCACTTACTCATACTCTAGTTTATATCTCAAATGCTAATAAAATGGTCCTCAAGCTTCCTTCTGTGTCCATTTTAAAATTCCTTTACTAATGAGACTAACATTATACAAAAGGAAATCCCAGTTTTCCTGGTATCAATTGTTTCTAGAAATCTCACAATGGCAATTTCTCTGTGCATTGTTAAGTCTGTGCATCCAGTGCGTCCTCTACTCTGTTATTTGATGCTTTTACTCCCTACGTTGAAAAACGCATAAATACTTCTAACACACCTTAAGTGAGGCTCCCAAAACGTAATTAATTTGTCACCAAAAGGAGTTAGAGAGGAGAAGAGATAATAGCAAATGTGGACTTAGTAACTTTCTAAATGTATAAGCTTTGATTCTGAGATCCAAGCATTTGCCTTGCCTCTTTGTGATGGTAAAGTTTCAATGTAGGCATTTGCATTTGGATAAGAAAGACATTTGTCCTCCCATTAGATGCTATACACACTCTTCCATTTGATTATTTTGTAATCTGGCTCAACGAGGCAGTTGAGAAATCAGACTGAGATGCAGATAGGCACTTGTGAAAGTCCCTCTGAAATAACTTTTAGTTGAGCCTTAATGGTTTTCTAATTTGGGAGCCTATCATCTGGATAAATGCCAAATTAACTGGATAATTGCTCCACCCTGCACCTCACTTTGATTGGTCCATCAGTTACTTGATGTTGCTTGAGTGTCCTGCTAGGGTCAGATGTCCTCTCCCAAGCAGGGCAGGAGGATTCCTGCATTGGAATTTCCTTGAGATATGTTCTAGTAGTGGCTGCCAGGTATACATTTTATTTAACAGTTAAAAAAAAAAATTCTCCAGGACAGATGTAGCTTCTGATTCATTTAAATCGTGCAAAACTCTTGTCATATTCAAAGAGCACTGGTCAATCCACGTTCTCTTACAGGTTGCTTATTTGACTGCACAAAGCAAAGATGCTCTACTACAAAACTTACACCGCTTTTTATAGTCTGTGAAGACTGGACAAAATATTCAGGCATCTTGTTCTCTGTTTTCTGGCCTCAGTTGCTATTAAGGTTGGGTATTTGACACCTCTAAGCTATTCTCTTCTCTGAGAAACTGACTTTGGGAGATCTGCTTCATTCTTCAACATCTCTCCTAGCATCTCCCACCTAGGACGTCATCTCTGCCATCAACGGGATAGGCTAGGGGCTGACTGAAATGTTTACTTAAAAAACCCCAGCGTCCTTGCCTGGAGGTAAGGGTGACTGTGCACTTCAATTTGTCTTTCAAAAGTCTCCTTTCTGTAACTCACCTGGGCTAGCGTCCTTTAATGAAGCCGTCTTTATTTCTGCCTACCATTTCTTCTTGCCTACTCTTCTCATCTTAGAGACTGTCTCTGGAGAACACTCCCTTAATTTTTATAGCTATATGATTGAACCATTGCTCTAAGAATTCAGGCATAGTCTATATCTTAATTCTATATCTTCTATATTTATAATCTATATCAAACGTAACAGAGAATCTCCCATGTTGGTGATTTATTGAGCAACACTCACTTTGTGAACATGTGTTGAAATGTTACATTATGATGGTTGTATTTTAACTAAGAAAATATGCAATTTAGAGAGTTGCCATTATGTTTTTTTGGGGGGGATGGATTATACAGATTTATTGTTATTATTATTATTATTAATAACAATAATTATTAATTACTGTTATTGTTATTTACATTTCAGTCAATGCCCCCCTTTAAATCCCTCCTCCCACAGTTCTTCATCCCATTCCTCTTCCTGCTTGCCTCAAAGAGGGTCCTCCCCCACCACATCTCCCCTGTCCCTGAGGCCTCAAGTCTCTAGAGGATTAAGTGAATCTTCTCCCACTGAGGCCTGACCAGGCAGACCTCTGCCATATTTGTGCCAGGGGTTCTGTCCGTTCTGTGTATGCTCCTGGTTGGAAACTCAGTCTCTGGGAAATCTCTGGGGGTCTGAGTTAGTTGAGACTGCTGGTCTTCCTATGGGGTCAGCCATTAGTTTTAAACTGATTTATTTAACAATCAAGTTTCCCAGTAATTTCAGGGTTGTGGTCACTTCAATTCTAATATATTTTCAGGAGTAAAGAGAAGAATGGAGTTATGTTTATCACCCAGGGCTTATATGTAACACCCCAAGGAAACCAAGGGACTATGATTCCCCAAAATCACATCCATCATGTAAGAAACAAAGACTTGGAGGATGGGTAAAATGGCTCAGTGGGTAAAGACACTTGCTTCCACACCTGATGACCTGAGTCACGTACAATACCATAAAAGGAATAAAGGAAACTGTAACTTAAAAAGTTTAAAATATTTAGGTACCAGTTACCTTAGGAGAAAAAAAAAGGTAAGTTATAATTGGTCAAATAAAAACCAGGGAATCTCTATGCAATGTTAATGTACTGACCTCAAGGTAAAACTCTCCCCATGACCTTCGAGCAAAGCACCCAATAGTTCCATTAATTATTTAGCATTTTCAATCCATTAGAAATAGACATGTTACAAATACATTAAATATCCACACAGCATGCATAAAACCAGACCATGGGAAAAGCCTATGAAGTATACACTTCCTAGACATTTCTTATTCATGACATTAGGGCTATTATCTAGCATTAAAGGGAATCTCCTCTGCAGCACTGAAGAATCCTAATATTGTGTCAATAGTTGAAACCCACATAGTTTTCTTCCCTAATGAAATTTATATAATTTCAATTCTCTTTCTGTTTTTCATTTTTTTTTTAAAGTTTAGCCTCACAATTTTAATATAAGTAAGGAAAATAGATTATGGAAGACTGAAGTGTCAGAGTGTTATTATTTTGTGAGGAACAAAGTCTCTTCTGGAATAAAAGTCTATTACAGTTTACTGCAGTTAAGCAATAACAATCTATGTTGAATTTTCAAAGATCAAATGTCTTATCCCTTGAGTAAGACTCTGGAGAACTACCCAGCCAACACACAAATTCCCTTAAATTAACTCAAAATATATAATGTGACAGGCTTGGAAAGAAAAGTGGGCTCTAAAGGATAAGGTTTTCAAATCTGTCATTTCAGAGTTTCCGCAATTGTTCATTAATATGATTTCATCTTTATATCTTGAGCTAAATTTTGTCTATGCATGCTTTAGTCTCATGAATTGATTTTTTTTGGAAAGATATTCAGGATTCTGCATTTACAGGAAATCATGTCATGTTCTTTCTGACTTCAGACTAATTTACTCTGCCTGGTATATTCTTGGTCTTCTTTCTGTCTGAATTTTCCAATCCAGCTTATGCAAGGCTCAACTGTCCAGCCCAGCCCATCACCCGAACTCTCCTTCAATTGCTACCAATCTGTTTCAGTGCTAGTTTGGCTCATGGATTTACTGGGATGGCATTGTGGTCTTCTTGGTAAATGTGGCTACAATAAGGGTAGATAACTAGTTCTTAGGAGGTTTTACCTTCACTCTCCAGGCTCTGATCTAGAGTTGTTTGTGCCTTCAGAAATCTTGATCTGAGGTCCAAACACCCAATATAGTGGTATTCCAGGGTAATGATTTGGGAAGATAATTATGCCAGGAAAATGAAGCATTCATGATCTTTCCTGATCCACAATCTGTATGGCTTCCTGAACTCACAGAAACTTTTGCCTTTAAGAGAATGCTCTCCCAATCTAAAGACTGTGGCAAGAAGAACAGCTGTGGAGACTGTCTTTCTTCCTTCTTTTGCACAGGTTAGAAGATAGTCAATTTGAGATTGAATACTTCGCATGTAAGATCTACATGCTAGGCATGGAAGAGAGCCTTGTAAGGGGAGAGTCAGGATTTAGAGACTAGAAAAGTTATCAGGTATGTGAATTACTCTTGTTTCTGCGATTTTCTTCATATTCCTCATATTATGCTTCAGTTAAGACCTATTGCTCAGACCTTCCAAATTAAGCGATGCTGATGAAATAGTTTAGTGCATTTTGGTGTATTTAGACCTATACCTTTCTATTAGGGATAATTAAATTTAAGAACTTTCTATGGGATAGATGCAAGTTGCTTTCCTGGACTTAAAAGAAACCCACTATAGATTAGGTTAACCAATTATTCAACCATTTATTTACTGATGCATAAATCTGTTTTCTAAAATGATATCTTGATTATTTCATTCACTTATCATCCATATTCATTCAGTATTTATTGAGTACCTACCATGTACTTAATTATTCATTCAGCTCTTACAATACAATTATGAACTTTGATACCACAGGAAGATTAAAATGCAGTGGGAAGGAAAAAATAAGATGATCATATCAAAGTATAATACACTCCTGGCCTCTGTTATTAATGAGATAAAGGTAAAGGACAGTACAAAAATCAGTAATGGGAGGAAGTGATCCAGGCATAGGGCATGTGACTTCCTGAGGAAGAATCTTGATGCTTAGAGAATGGGACCGAAAGCCTTGAGGGCAGGAACAGTGTATTCAATTGTCCTGTGGGAAAACTGGATCCCTAGTATCAAACTCACAGCCGAAGAACACAGTTGGCATGTGGTAAGCACAGAAAAAATGAGGGTCCTAAGTGAATAAAGGAGAGACTGTCTCAGGAAAATAGTTTGGGGAATCAGGTAATTAATAATTAAAGTCAAAATAGAGAGGAAGATAGGATGGTAGGTATGTGGTTAGGAGAGGTCAGTGTCAAAAGGAAGACACAACACATCAGTGCACAGTGGGAAGTTCAACCATGGAGAAATAATAACCACTTTGCCAACTGTTTAAATAATCCTTTATAGTCAAAGTCAGCTCTACTCCCCACAAGCTGAAGTTATATCAAATCAGAATGATCACAGCAGATGTATTTCAGAAACTTTGTTCAACTGAACGAGCTTCCTATTGCAACCCCATAGGAAGAACAATAATATCAACTAACTGGATACCCCCAGAACTCTCAGGGACTAAACCACCAACCAAAGAGTATATATATGGATAGACCCATGGCTCCAGCTAGATATGTAGCAGAGGATGGCCTTATTTGTCATTAACGGGAGGGGAGGTTTTTGGTCCAGTGGAGGCTTGAAGCCCCAGCATAGGGTGATGCTAAAGCAGTGAGGTGGGAGTAGGTGAGTGGGTGGAGGAGCACCCTCTTAGAGGCAGGGGAGGGAGATGGGACAGGGGGTTTGCAGAGAGGAAACTGGGACGTTTCATATGTGAATAAATAAAATAACCAAAAAAAAAAAAAAAAAAAAAAAAAAAAAAAAAAAAGAAAAGAAAAAAGTAAAAAAAAAGGAATGTGATTTGTAGACAAATGCAAAACAAATGTCAAGGGAGCCATGTTAGGTTCTGTAAGTATCAGAAAAGTCCCATTTTCAAAGTGGCCTCTTCCCATTGTTTGCAGGCTATATGACTTGGTTTTGGAACATTTTCAAACCTACAGATCTCTATACATTCTCTAGGAGTAAACTTTTATGATTGGAAAAATTTACTTAGTATTTAAGAGACTTTTAAGAGATTTCCTTCTTTTAGTCTTTCCACTTTAAAGACTCACCTATTACACTAAGTTCAGCGCTGGAAAAGATAACTCCATGTTTATTCTCTGCCACACACTGGTACATGCCAGCATCTGAGAGATTCACTATTGTTATGTTGAGTGTTCCTTGCTCGATTTGTATTCTATCCTGTGAAAGAGAAGAGGAATATAAAAATAGTGACCTTCTACATCTAAGAGCTTAAGGCAATTTTGCTACATGTTATGTCAAGAGGGCTTAATGGGAGGAAAATAGTCATCATATAAGCAATTTACATTAACATGATCTGCTTATTTGTCAAGTAAATCTGTGCCAGGTCATATGGCAAATGGAACTAGCAGCATATCAGTTGGTAAATGGAATTTAAATTGTAGTATTCTTTTGCATCCATGTTGATTTACTATTGAAGCCATTCAGATGAATAGGCACTGCAAATAAGTGAACTTGACCTTGAAAGTCAAAGAGCTGTTTTTTCTCAATGGTTTTGTGCTAATTGGGGAAAGGGGTAAAAACAGAATTAAATTTATCATTTAGAGTTTAGAGCTCTTAAATTCTCACCAACTGTACCTTCAAGGACTGATCGGATTATAATCTTAGATGGGCACATACCAATTTTTAGTATCTGCTGAGATTACCAAAAAAGAATACGTATTAATGATTCAACATTCTACCAGAAATGGTGGTGGCACATGCCTTGAATCCCAGCACCCAGGAGGCAAAGGCAGACAGATTATTGTATATGGGATTGCCTACATAGTCAGTTTTGGGCTAGCTAGAGATACATAGTGAAACCATGTCTAAAAAAATACATCAATATTTTGAAGCTTGGTTGCTGTCAATGTAAGGATTTACACTTATGATCTAATAGTAGTCCAGATGAAAGAAGAAAGATAGTATATATGACAAGAGAACATTCTCATGTGTCAAGCTGAAGTCATACAACTTGAGCATCAATTTGTACATCACTAAGGGTTTTCTCTCTCCTTAACATTAACACACACACACACACACACACACACACACACACACACACCTCCCCAGTGAACACAAAGCCTTTAGTAAAAAATCTCCTGTCTTCTGAAGCATAGCTGTCTATCTGAATGGATACATCTTTGGACTTTGATCAAGTCATCCTTGGTCTCTCACATTGCATGAAAGGAGGGAAATGCCAAGTGCCTGAAAATTTGCACACTTGTAATTTGTTTGACTTTTATAACAGAGGGAATGATGAACCAGAGGAGCCTTCCAGGGAACTGAGAGAGACCATGCAATGGGTGGTCCAAAGAAATCGTTCCCTCTCTCTACTAGTAACCAAGGGCAGACATTTTCTCTTTCCTCTCTATACTATGCAAGGAAGAAATCTGAGCATGAGAGTTGGCTCTCAATGTGGGGACTGAGGAAAATGCCAGATTCTAGTAACATTGGATGTTTTGTAATAACATACAATATAGAAAATTAAACTGGACATAATTGTTCCTTTGATTTAATTTTGAGAATCACATTGCATTTGAATGGCCATCCTTATATGATATAAAGACTTTCCCTACTGAAGCAGATCCTCAAATGTCTCTTTCTACAAACTACAGGTTTCAGATATTCATATTTTATGAAGTGAAGACAGAACCTACAAAACTTTTATTAACCATGATTTAAATTGTTCTAGTCCCTTAAGTTGTTTTGTTTTTTAATATGAGAACACTTCAAGTTCCTCCTTTGAATGACCTCATGAATTCCTACCTACTCTTTTTCAAGAATCCTTTTCATTAAGAAATAGTTAAGTGTCTAAATTTTTTCCAGTTGGTCACTGGTTTTCTTATTGTAAAGGTACCAAAGTGTTATTCTGTTGGCTACAAAGGTCTGTTGTAGAAAGCTTGGCAAGATTTATTTATAATTTCTATTTGTCAACATTTTTTTATTATTTGTGGCATTTAGATGCTTGTTGTTTTGGAGACAACTCAAAATTATTTTGTTTCCATAGCAATGTGGCCACAGTGAACATTATGCTACATTAAGACAGAATTACCACTAATTTACTTACCCGTGTTAACAGTGGGTCACCATTTTTTAGCCATCTGTAGGTAGGCTTGGGCCTCCCATTTGCTTTACATTCCCAGAAGACACTCTCTTCCATGGCCACGTGGATATCATTTATTATTTGAACCCAGTTAGGTTGAGCTACAGACAATCAAAAGAAACAAAGAAGAGGCATATATTCATTGTATAGCCACTTTCTTTTTATTCTAAGCAAGTTAAAATTAAAATGGGATTTTAATTAAATAACTTTTCTAAATGACAAACAAATAGTAAGGGTAAGAAGACATTTATGGAGAGTGTATGACCTTGTATGAACACCATGTTTCTAGTCTATATTGCAGATTTTTTTTAATCACTGAAGGCAGAACCTACAAAACTTTTATTACCATGATTTAAATTGTTCTAGTCCCTTAAGTTGTTTTGTTTTTTAATATGAGAAAACTTCAAGTTCCTCCTTTGAATGACCTCGTGAATTCCTACCTACTCTTTTTCAAGAATCCTTTTCATTAAGAAATAGTTAAGTGTCTAAGTTTTTTCCAGTTGGTCACTGGTAAAAGTGGAGAGGGCATTCTCAGACACTAGTCCTGGAGACCCATGTCTCTGCACTGATTAGAAAACGGTATAAAGTTTAACATGCTTGGAAATAGAGACAGTAGTAATATAGGGATGGAACTGATGACCAGCCCACGTTGGCCCTTGAAAGACATTGTGAAACAAAACAAATCAGTAGAGAGGGCTGCTTGTTTATTTTTAGAAAGAAAATGTAAGGTAAATGTCTCTCATTGAAGCTATTCTATACCGATTTTTTCTTTTATTAGAACAGCTTAGCTCATCACTTATGAACAAATTTCATTCTGACAGGTTACATGGACAACTTTGTAGCCCATATATGTCCATATATGTTCATGATAAACTATTGTTATAACTCATTATTTGCTGATCTCATATTAGAAGAATGCTATTCTCCGAAGTATGATCCTTATAGTTGATAGTTTTTAGTGAGTCTTGAATTTACTGAGCCCTTTTAGAAAAAGTTCTACCCATAATCTCACATGGAACTCAAAGAAGCATTGAATTCTCACATTTCATAATACTGAACATCATACCAACATCCATATTGTACCATGTTTTTCATGCTTCCATTAAAGGCATGTTTTATTTTTCTATGATCTGAATAGATGTTTAACCAATGTTCCATAAATATGTTAAGAAGTATTACTTCTTGACTAGAGCATAGTTCATCCTTTTCTCTACATTTGTATGTTTAGTCGGAAAAGACCTTTTGCTAAAACTCCTACAGAACTCCTACAGTGATTAATTTGGGTAGTAATCTATTTAGAGGTAGTTACCTATAATACAGGATAAAAACTACTGATGTTAACTTAATAAGTAGAGTTGATACTGGTATTAATCAGAGATGTTATTCAATATCCTTAACAGTTTTTTTTTTTTTTTTTTTTTTTTTAGCTGATTTGACCTTAGAATATCCATTTAGTGAGGCTTTAAGCCATGGATAATTTAATTCAAAGAGAATGGTAGTGTGAAGGCCAAGCTATATATCTTACCTTCTGGATGATAAACAAAAAATAGACAAACACTAAATAAGTCACTTAACCAACCAGCAGAGGTCTCTAAGTCCTTGATACATGCTGTTTCCCTTCTTTTCCATCTGCAAGCAATTCCATGTGTTTTTCAAAGAGCAAAACACAATTTTGCAAACGCTCTCCTGATGGAGATGATGCATGGCTGCGTAAGAGGGGAGGCCAAAAGGGTCAACTTCAAAAAAACGTTACAACATCAACAAGCATTAGCTTGAATGAAGGGTTATAACCTGCATCATTGAAAGAGCTGTAAGTTGGCTGCTGTCCTCTATCATCTGGCTGCTAATGGGGAGGGAAGCTCAAGAGGTAATATCTTCCCAGGGCTCTACTGGGAGAAGCCAGTGTGCAACTCCTTTAGGACTAATGGCCTAGCCTGCCAGAAACACATTCAACCTGCAACATATTCACCCCCTGCAGAGTCCAGGGAAACAACGCAAAAAAGAATGCTACAGAAATCTGTGGAATATTAATAAGAGCAAACTTTTGAAAAAGCAGAAGGGAAAACAAAGCAAAACAAGGAAAGACAAATATAACTTATGCAGCAATGTCAAGTTGAAGTTCAAACAGGAAACTTCAGAAACACATGCAGAGACAGACTTCAATGTCACCCATTTCCTGCAACACGTGGGCTAATACTTTGAAAACTATAGAAATCTTGAAGTCAAACCCTGCCTCTTCACAAAGGAGCTGGGGTAGGAAAGGGAGGCTTTGAAAATAATTGCAAATTATTGAAATGACCTTGTAAATTTCAACCTAATTAGGTACTTCTGTGGGCTCATTCTTTCTCTTGCAATGGGTTGTGAGAGTCAAGGGGCTCAACAGAATAGGTAATTGGTTCAGGATGAGGTGAAACCCACAACTAATTTGCCTAATACTGAAATAAATTGGTGTTTGACAACAGTCATCAGGTACATTCTTCGCTTTCAAAGTGAAATCTCTTCACAGAAGCCAAATTAACTTGATCTAAATTTATTCCTCTTGAAGTGAATAACTGCACAGGAACCCAGGGAAGTGATGAGTGGAGTATTTAGGAGAAGGGAGATAGGTTAGCTGGTGAAGTGCTTGATATACAAGCATGAAGACCTGAGGTCAATGTTTAGCCCTCACATATACAGGCTGGGCATGGTGAGACATGACCATAATCCCAGCACAGGAAGTCAAAGGCAGGCATATTCCTGGGGTTCACTGGATAGTCAGCTTGACAGCTGATCTGAACTGATGAAGTCCTGTCTTAAAATTTAAGGTGTGTGGCATCCAAAGGAATGGTACTTTGGACTCACCTCTGATTTATACATACTGGCACACACACACACACACACACACACACACACACACACACACACA